>NC_134354.1:408082202-408682202 GCF_048569485.1 Anomaloglossus baeobatrachus | reverse complement strand
CTGCCTTCTACCCTAGGGAATATTACCCCTGTGTATACAGTAAACCTCCTTGATCACCTAACCTTCCAGTACTATAGACCAGTTTACAATTTGTCTCCCACAAAGAGAAAAGTACTATTGGACATACAGTAGGTTCTTTATTGGATGTTATTATTTTTCTGGAATTTGTCTTCAAGGCAAAACACTTCATCAGCAGGAAATGAATAATGGATTTCTCTATAAACACTGTTCTGTTATGAAATTGCATAATTATTTCCTTATTTATTTATGTTTAGTGTTTTAGATTTAACGCCTTCGTTATCACACTACATGAGGCTCAAAGAGCAGAAGTCCTGTATCACCCCGTATCGAGATAAGGAAATATACAAGTCATGTCTAGAGATGGGTGAGTAGTAACTATTGGTGTACAGATTATGCTTACCAAATACCTAATACTCTTCTAGAAGTCGGAATGGCAAGAAAAATGTTCGGGTTCCCCATTGACTTGCATTAGGTTCATTATTCGTGACGAATACCGGAATAATACATTGAGATTATTTATGAATAATCCAAACACGAATAGTTACTATTTTCCATCACTGGTCATGTCCCATTTGTTCACGCCTAAAGCAGTCTTTAAAGGGGTTCTCCAGCTTCACAAGATTCATGACTTATCCTAATTACTGTGTCTTCGTTATTGTTTACTTTGCACATTACTGTACTTTTAGCAGTGTTTGAGCCTGGTATAAGAATTCAGTGCAGTTCTTTCCTAATATTGCAAATAGGACTAAACTGCAAAACTAAACACTATGAAGTTGTGCTGGGTAGAAAATTATATAGATTTGGCTTTTGTTCGAAAGCCATTGGTTTTGGAACCAATTGGGGTCAAATAACCCCTTAGATGCCATTGACAATCATGACAGCGGCATTTAGATGGTTAAGGGAGGGAGAGGGTCATATCAATGAGCTGTTAGATCCCTACCAATTTAATATTAAAGGGGTGGTTCACCCATATTTATTATTTGCTAGATCAATATTACGTTGAGAAACAATGTTTCTGTCAAATACCTTATGTTGGCAATAGTGCCAGTGATTGGCGCTATTGCGGACCACTCCTCCCCATGCCTGACCCCCGGGCTCCATGACCTCGGGGATCCGGTGATGTCCCATCAACTTCCTGCTGACTGACATCACCGCAGTCGACTGCAGTGTTCGTGAGTGATTGGCTCTTTGCGGTGTTTAACCGCTCAGCACAGCCCAGCCCAGTGTGACCTCCCATCAGCTTCTTGCTCCCTCTTCCCTCACAGCAAAGCGCTGCAAGCAGGAGACACGCTGGGCTGTGATGAGCGATGAAACACCGGCCGCAGCCCAGTGACTCAGGAAGACTGGGATGTCACGTGATCAGGAAGTTGACGTGACATCACCGGATCCCTGAGGTCACAGAGCCCGGGTGTCAATAAATGTGGAAGAGCGGACTGCAATAGCGCCGCTCACAAGCACTATTGCCAACATAAGGTATTTCAGAGAAACATAATTTCTCAACATAATATCGATCTAGCAAATAACAAATATGGGTGAACCACTTCTTTAAAGGCGTTGTCCACTACTTTGACATTGATGAACTGACAGCAGCTGATCAGACATAGATGACCTATCCTAAAGCCTGCTTTACACGAGACAATAGATTGTGCGATAGCACAATCGATCGTACCCGCCCCCGTCGTTTTTGCATCACGGGCAATTAATTGCCCATGGCGCAAAAACTCGTTTAACCCCCGTCACACGTACTTACCTTCCGGACGACCTCGCTGTGGGCGACGAATGTCCACTTCCTGGAGTGGGCGGGACGTTCGGTGTCACAGCGACGTCACACGGCAGGCGGCCAATAGAAGCGGAGGGGCGGAGATGAGTGGGATGTAAACATCCCGCCCACCTCCTTCCTTCCATTAAGCCGTCGGGTGCCGCGGGAGGCAGGTAAAGCTGCTGTTCATCGTTCCCGTGGTGTCACACGGAGCAACGATTAACAACCGCCGACATTTTAATTAAACAATTATATGAAACCTAGCGACGAGTACACGACTCATGATTTGTGAGCGATACTGCGTCGCTAGGAGGTGTCACACGAAACCACGTCGTGCGGTATGCCGGATGTGCATCACGAAAACCGTGACCCCGACGACATATCGCACAATCTATTGCCTCGTGTAAAGCCCGCTTAAGGATAGGCCATCAATGTCAAAGTAGTGGACAACCCCTTTAAGGATAGACCATGAATTTTGGAGAGCTGGAAAATCCCTTTACTTTAATAACTGTCATATAAAATAGCAATGATTTTACTTCACCACTCACAGAAAATAATTACAAAAATTAACACAGAAAACTAATTACAGATTTTCATTCTACTGCATCAAACCATCACTAATTCAAACAAATGCAAATATCTTCTCAGTCCTGTCGCATCTTTAACAAAACGATTGAGAAAAGGATAGCTTTTAACTGTATGGAAAATATTTTCTTTATGGAGAACTTAGTTCTAATGGCCATGGCTAGCTTTGAAGCCTAGTTCTATGTGTTACAAGCTTCAATACTATAGATTAGTGCAAGGGAAGATTTGGATGATCCAGGGAGCAAAGTAGAAGACAAAGGAGGCTCAATCACATATGATGGACTGAGATTACAGATGTAAACATACAAAAGGCAAGTTATTTACAAATACAAACAGAAATATTAATTATCTCTAAACTAAAACTGTCATTAAGATTTTATCCTTATTCAAAATGTAACTTTTTCAGGTATCTACATAAGGGTACTTTCACACTTGCATTGTGCGGCATCCGTTGCAATCTGCCACCTTCAGGAATTACGGTAACCATTGCAGGAAGCCGTTTATTCCTCATAGGCTTCTATTAAGGGTGGATTGCAACAGATTGCGTTGCATCCACCCCGCAGCGCATCAGTTGTTTTGTCGGTGACCGTCAGTGATCGTCGGGCAGAAGGAATGCTGAATGTATCGTTTTTTGTTGCTGTAGAAAAATGCACACGAGGTCCCACGATGCTTTCAGCTCTTCTACATGAAGCTGACAGGAGTGGCCGTAGAACACCGCTGATCACTGTGAGCTCCACGCAGCAACTGAAGTGAGTCGCGCTGTCAGCGGGGACATCACTGACGTAGTGCGGTGGTGTGTGCGGTGATGATGGGAGCGGTAGTGTCGGTGTGTGTGGTGATGATGGGGGCGGTAGTGCCGGGGGGTGTGCGGTTATGATGGGTGCGGTAGTGCCTGAGTGTTTGCGGTGATGATGGGGGCGGTAGTGCCGGGGTGTGTGCAGTGATGATGGGGGCGGTAGTGCCGGGGTTTGTGCAGTGATGATGGGGGTGGTAGTGCCGGGGTGTGTGCAGTGATGATGGGTGTGGTAGTGTCAGTGTTTGTGCAGTGATGATGGTGGCGGTAGTGCCGGTGTGTGTGCGGTGATGATGAGGGCAGTAGTGCCGGGGCATGTGCAGTGATGATGGGGGCTCTCTCTCTCTCTCTCTGTCTCGGCTAAAGAAAATGCAATGCGTTATTTCATAGGCATCCCTTGCCTAATTATCACACTATTTACAATGCATCCGTCACATGCGTCACACAACGCACTGTGACGGATGCTGCACAACGCAAGTGTGAAACTAGCCTAAGGTCAATTTGGTAGGGGCATACAGTTAACAGACAGCACACAGATGTCATCCATGTGCTGTATGTGTTTACATGGACCTATAGACTTGTATTGGCCCTTGTCATCTGCGGTGCTGAAAAAAATGGACAAGTCTCCATGTTGTTCCCACACACAGATGGTCAGTGTAAAAACACAGACATGTGAAGATTTCCATAGGTTATAATGGGTATGTGTGGTTTCTGCTAAAAAAACGGATTCCACACGTGTTGGAAACACAAACATATGAAGGAGGCCTAAGACCAAGATTACGGTCTCACAGCTGAAAAGGAAAAAATTAAAGGGGTTTTCAGCATTTAGAAAAGCGGGTCATGCTGTCAACTTGAGCAGAGCTGTGCTATAAGCTGCAGCGCTATAGATGTGACATCAACGCTGCAGACAATACAAGACATTGTTAACCACCTCAATGCTAGATCTGGGGAGGCTGAGTTGTAGTCAAGTGGCAGGGGTTTATAGAAACTTTTATCATTTACTTCTAGTTCCTAAAAATCTGTTCTGAACATAGTATGGGCAGAAAGGTGCATGGCTTTTTACAAGAACAGTACTTTATCAATAGAACAGTGATTCATAAAAAGTCATAAGAGAGATGTTTATCCAGTGGAAGTAAACAAGGAAGATTTCTATTGAGCTTAGAATTATTTTGGACTTGATACTAATATACTTTATCGGTGCCGGAGTCCCAATCCTCAGGGACCCCCTCCAGTTCTGTATTTGGCAGCTCCATTTTCGCTCCTGTGATCAAAACAGGAGTTTCCAGTGTAGGCAAATGTGTAGCGCTATGTGAAGGGGGCTGTCCGGTTTGGTTAATTTAATAGCTGAGCCAGCATCCTTATGTTTTTCTGGTTCGGCTATGAAACTGTCACCTAAATAGAACGCAGAAGTGAATGTGGAGCTGCTGGACTAAGGACCATAAGTAGCACTTAGGACACCTGACATAATTGAAATGTATTACTCATATGACTGACTTTTCAAATCACATTTATGTGTAATATCCCCTTTAAATAGTGTGCTGAGATAGAGGAAAAGGAGTTATTCTATGCTGCTGCAAAATGAGGAACTGATGAGACCAGGATCCTGGATGAGCGATTTAATGTCAACGCGTTTTGCAGTTGATAGCACTCCTTCTTCAGGACAAATCACAATTAGCAATAGCCAATCCAGGATCTTTGTCTCATTGGTTATTCCTTTGAAGATAGTGCAGATTAACCCCTTCTCCTCCATTTCAGCCTCTTTTCCCACGTGGGGCTGCTGCAGCCATTTTTATGCCATTACAGTGGTTGTGACTTACACAACCACGCAAGGTGAGCACATCTACCTTGGTCTCAATACATGTCCCCCGGGTAAGACCCTATTTGCGCTTTTTTGTCTCTCCAGTTTTTGACTTTCAAAGAGTATGAGTAGCAAACAGCCCAAAACAGCTAAAAATATCACAGTGATGTAGGGTCCACTTTTATATGTTCCCCACATGGAGAATTATGTAGACATCTTAGGGACCTATTCCTCTACAATGACTGTGACATTACCTTCACATCTCAGGATTGCACTGTTCCAAACCACATTTCCTTCTTTTAAGATACAGGTGATGGTTTCCGAGCCATGCGTCCGGATAAAGCCGTCATCGCAAAGGAAGGACACTGAGCTCCCCAGCTGCAAGCTTTCTCCAAACCTCTTACCATTCACGGGGACTCCAGGATCAGGGCATTCATTGTGTCTGAAGGCTGGGTAACGAGACAAGCAAACAATAAGAAGGCTGTGCTATGGACTGAGACATTTATTAGTTATGGTTCTTTAGTTAAAATCATTTGATAAAAACTTACTGTATCACATGTAGTGCCAAACCTCCCCAAATATAGACTTCTGATACAATGAATCTAAGCCTTTATAGAATAGTAAATGTTCAGAACGGAAAAAAATTAGAGAAGCCAGAGGAGATCATAAATTATCTACGCTATTTACAATCTATCAAGCAGGTCATTTAGATTATTATCAACTTATGGCTGGAAATAGTTTTATGAATCACATTCCATAATGGAATGCCTAGCTAAATGCAGCGCTTAATTAATGGGAAATTTTATTTGCCCACCTCTATCTTTATTTAATGCAGGGTTAACACAATTTCCTTTCATGCATATGATGGATATTGCTATACATTTATGAATAAATAATTCCTAGCTATTCTAAATATTAGCTCGTCTTTATTGGCCTCCATTTAAGCAAAGCAAGCATGAAGTGATAGAAAAGAAATCAGGTTGAAGTCACCAGGAATGATCCAGCTGCTGCGTCTGTCTGTTCTAGACATAGAAAAACAAGGTCATATACTTCATGCCAGGTTCTCACAGAGGCTTTGCCGCCGGTACATTATCACTACAGGAAGTCACATACGGCACACAGGAAAACCTGTCAGATATCGGCGGCTAAGGCTGTAACAATGATGTGAAAATACAATCTGTGGCCATAGTTGGCATAGGAAGCTGCAATGCAGATGTCCACACAAAGGCATATTATGTTGCAGTGATTTGCATTCAATGATGAGTAGCCACACAGTTCATTATATAAAAGGAAGAGCAATAGTGATGCTAAGCCTATAGGACACAGCAATATGTGATTCAGATGATTCCAGTATAAATTATTACTCCTAGGCATAGATGGAATAATATTCATCAAAACATAAAGAATTTTATATACTGGATTAGAGACAGATGTTTTTAAGTCCTAAAAATGAAAGAATTAATATTAAATACGGTATATGAACAATGTTCACTTGCTCCTGGTTTATAAAATGTTGGTTAACTACAAGGGTATACAGTATATATTTGCATTTTGGCTAATGCGGAATATGGTGCTATAAGATCGTGGGAAATATAATTGACGTCACAAAAAGGCAATTTTGGAGTAACAGAAATGACCTATTGCAATAAAAAAAGGAAATGTAATATTCAGCACTTCAATTCGGTGAATAGAATTTGGTTTTTTTTCCATCCATTAAATAGTACAAAGTCAAGAGAAATTTTAATTGATGCGTTTCAAGTGCAATATGCACTCTTAACGAGACCCTGTCAGGTCCAATATACACCCAGAACCACGAGCAGTTCTGGGTGTATATTTCTACTCCCTGTATAACCGTCCCTGTATACACTAGCATAGGTAAAAGGATCTTTAGAGAAAGTATTTCTAAAGATCTTTTATGATATGGTAATGAGCACAGGGACCAGTCGCAAGGGTGTTAGTTCCTGCGCTCATTCCGCCCTCTTAGCATGTTAGCACACCCACAGGAGTGTACTTACATGCTTTTCAATGCAGCATCACCAAGGATGACATGCCTACCTGTGTCTGCTGTCACCACTGATCAGAAGTGCCGGCACTAGACCTCTCTGAAGCCGGGAAGCGTTCACCCAGCTTCACACTTTGCATGACCGGAAGTGTCGGGACTTCTGATCAGCGGTGACAAAGGACACAGGTACGCTCATCATCACCTCTACCATGCTAAGAGGGTGGAATGAGTGCATGAACTAACGTCCTTGCGACTAGTCCCTGCACTCATTAGTATTTCATAAATGATCTTTAGAAATACTTTTTCTAAAGATCGCTTTATCTGTGCTACTAGATACAGGGACGGATTAGGCAGGGATTAGCAATATGCACGCAGAACTGCTCTTGGTTCTGAGTGCATACTGCACCTGACAGGTTCACTTTAATTATAGTCTATTCTGTGATTAAGAGTGTCGGTCACACTTGAAATGCGTCAGTTTTGAAATTTTCTCCACTTTGTAGTTTTTAATGGATTGAATAAAAAACTAATTTTTTTCACCGGATGGAAGTGCTGAATATTATTTTTCCTTCTTCATTAATATTGCTATACTCCACCAGCTGATTCACCCATTATCACTGGCCTTTCCTGACTTACAGGTGGGTAAACTCTACTGTATTTTCCTTTTTCTTGCATAGAAATGGCCTACTGTTCCACTAAAGTTCATAAGCAGAATCCAGGCTGCTACTGATGACAGCTGCTTTTTTAATCCATTCATACATACAATTTAGTTTTTGCACATGATGTTTTATTTAGGAAGATCAACCTGTCATGTTTGTTCAGACGGAAATGTTATTTTTTATAGCATTTTCTGGTCATCATTTCCCAAGACCTTTTGTGATGTGTGACTTATGGACTTTTTTTAGTGGTTTTAATTGTGCATTCGAGGCATTTTTTTTTTACTGGTATTTTCTGGGCTCCATTTTTTTAATTCCATAAAGAAACTGCTAGTGGTTTTTGAAGCAAAACATTGGAAACATTCTCAAAAAGGCATCAGGATGTCTTATCCCATTGACTTGTATTGCATAGAGCATTTTCTAAGTGCAAATGGTCAACTGACGTTAACTGGTAGGTATCTGTGCAAACTAAAAGCAATTAACCCGCCAAAAATTGGGCGATTTTTCATTTTTACACTTTTGTTTTTTTCCTCCCCTTATTCCAAGAGCCATAACTTTTTCTTCCATTGGATTAGCTGTGTAAGGCATGTTTGGAAGGAGTTGTACTTTTGATTTGAGCTGTTTTCTGATACAGACCTTAAAATTTACCTCTACGAGGCACATAGGAGCTTTCCTCTCCCATCTGTCAATTACACTTAATGGAAATATGTAGCTATGCATACTGTTATAATATTGAGTTTAGTAGTAAAACAGTATGGTGTAAGCTCTTGAGCTCATCCTTAGGCTTTGTGCACTCAGAGTTTTTCGAGTAGTTTTAGGAGCAGAAACTGAACAGAAATTATTCACTCTCTGTTGGAAACTCTCCAAATCGTCCTTAAAAATGCAAAACTCCTCAAAAACATGGCATTTCTGGTCAGTTTACTCCTCCAAGAACTGTGTGCGTATAGCCTATTGGTGGATGTAGACAGTAGTTTATTAATGATCAAACTAACTAAAATAAATCTAATAGATAATTGCTTGATTTACATTAATCGTTCCCTGTCATTCAGGTAGAAAAAAGGAAAATCAGTTATCCGTAAAGGTGTTCAACTTGATTAGAAAAAAGTAGCTGCATCCTTTTAAACAGCACCACACCTGTCAAAAGGTTGCATCAGGTACTACATCTTAGCAATTTATTCACCCTTGAAGTCATTGGGATTTAAAGAGCAGCTATCATCAGTCTGTGACTGCACTTTTTATTCAAAGCACCACTCTGGAACTTTTTTTCAATGCTGGAGTGGAGCTTTCAATCTAAGCTCCCTGCCTCCTGTGTTATACCTACCCTCCGGCTTCAACCTTTTTTGGTGTTGATCCGGTCCCGCGGCACAATCTTGTGCCTCTACCTTTTGACTGTCCGTAAGTGAGAAGTTATGTCACAAGCTCCCAATGCATATCAATGAGAGCCAAAACAAGTCCAAAATGAGGATCCCATAGGAATGTATGAAGTTGGGACCTCCGGTATGCTTCATGAAAGACTGGAGCTGCCAAAAGGTTACAAATCACAGGAAACTGACAGGAGCATTGCTGGAAAAAGATGAAGACACCGGAAGGTGAGTATGAAACAAGGGCCTTGGGACTTAGATTTAAAGTACCAGTCCAGTGATGAAATTAAAAAAAACAAAACGCAGAAGTAGTGCTTTAAAAAACAATTAGTAGCCACAGTTTGGTGATTTTACTTAAGAACGCCTATTACCAAAAATGCTGCAGAATTTCCCTGATTGTCTCCTTAAAAACATGGCTTTCTAGCAAAAGTTGGTTTCTAACTTCTGGGTTAGCATATAGGGATTCCATAACCCTTCACAGTCCATCCTTGCAATGAAAGCGCAAAATCTCGACTATTATACTGAAATATCAATTCTAAAATTAAACCAGTGCTGCTGCGTTGTTTACTAATCAGTTGTCGTTTAGTAACAATACTAGAGCGGCTACAGATCAGTAAAAGCTTTAGTTCAAACCAGAAGATCTTGCTTTTTCACTGCAACAAGGGCCACAGGTGCTTGTGGGATCCCGATCGGAATGCTGGGATCTCGAAACCTTGAAGTTCAGATTGGCTTTTGTTAGAAAGTTAGTTCCTTTAGGGTATCTTCCATCAGGGGACCCTTAGCAGTGCCTTTGGTAATAAGTGATATAGCATAAAATCAGTCTGTGGCTGCCCATTGCTTTCCTAAATAAAATGGACAGTCAGAAACTGGTGAAAAGTGCTCTTTAACTGTAATATCAGACACACAATAGACAAATCTGGCACTGTATAAAATGAAGCCATATATTCCGAAGGACCCCTGTTATATTTTTCAGATTGTGTCATGTAAAAAATGTTGTACATGTAAATGTTCTCACTAGGAGCCATCTTTCTAAACAAGAATAATTACTATTTTGAGAAGAAGGTTACAAATCATCCATGCCGTAGAACTCACTAGTAAAAGTGATGTTGAAGCCTCTCTTCTCAGTGGAATGGTCAGTCTGGAACTCCAATCTTAACACGTGGCCACTGCTCGTCAATGAAGGTGGCACTTGGTTCCCTGAGAACGTTCCCAGGACAGGTGACTCTGGAGAACCTCCATCTTTTACTGCCAGGAAGTCAAACTGTGGTTCCACATCAAAGTCGTTGAATGCCAAATGGATGCGACTCTCAGGCTTGGCTATGATTAACCACACGCAGTGCAGGTGGTTACTGTACTCTTCAGGGTAGTTTGGAGACAGAACGTTCCCAGATGGGGTGGTGAAATTAAAGAAGCAGGAAACTGTAGAAAATCAAACAGTAGTAAACAAAGTAAAGAAATACATTATTAAAAATTTTATATCTGCAAGTTATATCTCAAACGATTGACAAGCAATAGTATTCATAAGTTCTTAATTGATATTATACCTAGTAAAGTGTGTGCCGTTTTGTGAAAAGTTGTGTATTGTATAATACTTAAATAACAATTATTCATCATTGTAGTTGTAACATTGCCAAATTGTATTTTTTATTTCTTTTTAGTTTTTTCCCCACACACTTTCATATTTTGTACACAGGATTAAGATAACTAGGTATAATTTTTCAATTGTTGAAAATATTTTGCTAATTTAACAGAAAATTATACTCCCCAGGCAAGATGGCTAAACAATGAAAGAATAGGAACTCTATAGTCAATAAAATAGCTAATAATTCTTATTTTAATATTTATCACATTAAGGCTATGTTCACACGACTGTATTTTAGAGCTGATATCACATGAACAGCACTTGAACCAATTTTATTCAATAGGGCTTTCGAGATGACCAAATGTCATATCCTATAAAAAAAAATCATGGACTAGTCTCTTCCACATTTTGGATGAGACTCCCCCATTTAAATCTACACAAATAAAATTGGATCCCATATGGATCATCTGTATAGCACCTGATTTTTATACAGTGCCATTATTAACATAGGAAACTATATTGATAACAAGCCAGATAAAAATGTACCCGTATTTTTTTTTGAGTGGAACGTTGGACAATTTTATATAAGCTTGTGTGATCTTAACCTGAAGAAAATAGTATAAAAAAATTTAATCCCAAGCTAGGTGCACACTGCAAAACATTTGGCCTATACATAAGGAACATTTTCTTGCTATTCCATTAGTTCTATTGGCCATACTTATTCCAATGAAATGATCTTTTGGCATCTGTTTGGCCTGTATATATTAGTTGTTCTAACTTGATAAGTGTTGATTATGTGTTTCAGAACAACTACCTGGATCCCCCTGCTTCCTGGAAGCAGTATCACTCTCGCAGATTTAGTGAGAGAGGGGTACTGCAACCTCACGTGTGTGTCTGGGCGAGAGCCAAATCAAACTGCGATCTCATGTATGTGTGAGAGTGGAGTGGTACTGCGATCGGATTTGTGTGTGAGAGAGAGCGGAGTGATACTGTGATCAGATGTTTGTGTGTGTATGAGAGAGGAGTGATACTGCGATCTGATGTGTGTGTGTGTGTGTGTGTGAGAGAGAGGAGTGATACCATGATCTGATATGTGTGTGAGAGTGGAGTGGTACTGCGATCTGATTTGTGTGTGTGTGAGAGAGAGCGGAGCGGAGTAATACTGTGATCAGATGTGTGTGCGTATGAGAGAGGAGTGATACGGCAATCTGATGTGTGTGTTAGAGAGCGGAGTGATACTGTGATCGGATGTGTGTGTGTGTGTGTGAGAGAGGAGTGATACTATGATCTGATGTGTGTGTGAGAAACTGGAGTGATACTGTGATGGAAGTGTGTGTTTAAGAGCAGAGTGATACTGTGATCTAATGTGTGTGTGTGTGTGTGTGTGTGTGTGTGTGTGTGAGAGAGAGAGGAGTGATACCATGATCTGATGTGTGTGTGTGAGAGCAGAGAGATACTGCGATATGATGTGTGTGTGTGAGAGAGAGAAGTGATACTGTGATCTGAGAGTGTGTGTGAGAGAGTGAAGTGATACTGTGATCAGGTGTGTGTGTGAGAGCGGAGTGATAGTGCGATTGGATTTGTGTGTGTTAAAGAGCGGAGTGATACTGTGATCGTGTGTGTGTCTGTGAGAGTGGAGTGATACTACGATTGGATGTGTGTGTGTGAGAGCGGAGTGATACTATGATAGGATGTGTGTGAGAGAGCGAAGTGATACTATAATCGGATGTGTGTGTGAGAGCGGAGTGATACTACGATCGGATGTGTGTGTAAGAGCGGAGTGATATTACGATCAGATGTGTGTGTGTGAGAGGCTGAAAATTCCTGTTAAATTTATTTTCAAGGTAGGTCTTATTTTAGGGCAAACAGGGTACATGAAAATTAAATGTGTGTTAATGGCAGCCATGGGTAACTGTATGGGCTTTCAGTGGTACCTTTCAAGTGTCTTTGTCGAATACTCAAACACAGTGTGAACTTAGTCTAAATTATTCTCTAGGTTAAATGGTAATATTAACATTTCAGGATGTTATTTCTTCTTATAAGTCAATAATACTCTCTTTCAGCTGTTCTCTATCTCTTATTATTGATGGATTCCATACTTATTGCTGTTACTTATGCAGAAGGTTATGCCACATAAAAAGGTGAAGTGCTTTAAGTAGTGCATTTATCTAAGATATACTGGATATAGATGCCCTATACGTTTAGTAAAGTGAAGAGTGTGTAGGCTTACGTTATGAAATAATGCAAATTATAGCATTTGTTTATATTATATTATTACAATTTGCATATGCAGACTATACAGTAACCTAACTCTGTAACTGCAAACCAGCATACAAGTGAATCAATAGGGAATTTTTGGGATGGGTTGGGGTAGTTCCTAATTATTTTGACAAAAATTACAGACAAATCTAATTCTGAGGAGTATGATTTCCCGTTGATAATACATTGCACACACCACTGTATATGATAATAGGAAAAACATACTATTACAATATTACAATAGATTTTTGCCTTTCCATTTTCTATAAAGCCCATAAAGCAATTGAACAAATACAGTGTAAATTGCTTATCCATCTCTTAATCCTTTCCAAGCCAGTCATGTATAAAGTGTCCATCTGTATAAATTTGTACTTTTCATTTATCTTCGTGAAATCAAATGAATTCAATTGTATGAAATAAATACTGTGAATTCTGTATAAAATGTAGAAAGGCTCAAAGTAAAGTTTTTTGTTTTCTTTTAGGAAGGCAAGCATGCAATATGCTATGGGATATAATGGCATGCAGAGTGGTAGAATGACATGCATAGCAATAAGAAGTCATGCCGAGCAAAGTACAGTACTGACCAGCATAGCAGTGTGTAGTGATAATATCCAATGTGTAATCATGGAACTGGGACTAGAACCACAGAGCCCTCTGCAGCTCTTCAATCTTGGTGTGACCTCTAGATTGAATGGCTTTCTGAGGCAGCGCACAGACTAAATCTTTATGATTATTATTTTTTTTTGTCACTCATCATTTCATAGGAAGGTAGTGCTGGCTCGACAGCATCCATTAGCATATTAGTTCTGTGTCACACAGTTGATCTTTAATTGGTCAGCATGATGCAGTCATATTGACCTTCCTGCACCCTTTTCACCACTTACTTGGTAAGTAAACCCATCTCATGCCAATGTTTCCACAGCAGGGGATGCTTTAATGCATTGTTTTCCCATCATAGTCACCTATTGCTATATTCTTCTGAGTGTGATATTATTTGTCATCTTATCTACCAGATCTCTACACTTAAAGGAGTACTTTCAAGTGCAAAAGTTATCCTCTATCCACCGGATAAGGTATAATTTTCTGACTGCTGGCACTCAACCGCCATGGCCCCCAGTGATCCTGACAATTGTGGCTCTGAAGAGCCCCAGCCAAATGGAGCAGAGGTTGTTCACAGGATGGGGACTAACATTCAGATCGCTGGGGGTCAACCGCCATGGCCCCCAGCGATCTTGAGAATCATGGCTCTGAAGATCCCCAGCCGAATGTTGCAGAGGTTGATCACAGGGAACAATGTTTAGATCGCTGGGGGGTCAATTGCCGTCGCTCCCAGCAGTCCTGATAACCCAGTCTCTAAAGAGCTCCAACCGAATGAAGCAGAGATTGATCACAGGATAGAGAATAATATTCAGATCGCTGGGGGTTAGCTACTGTGACCCCAGCAATCCTTAGAATTGTGGCTCTGAAGAGCTGTAACCAAATAGGGTAGAGGTTAATCGCAGCATAGGGACTAGAGTTCAAATTGCTGTGGGTCAACTGCCATGGCCCCCAGCGATCCTGAGAACCAAGTCTCTGAAGAGCCCCAGCCAAATGAAGCAAAGGTTGATCACTGAATAGGAACTAATGTTCAAATTGCTGGGAGTCAATTGCTGTGGTGCCCAGTGATCTTGAGAATAAGGGCTCTGAAGATCCCCAGCCAAATGGAGCAGAGGTTGATCACAGAATAGGGAATAATGTTTAGATCACTGAGGGGGTCAATTGCCGTGGCCCCCAGCAGTCCTGAGAACCCGGTCCTTAAAGAGCCCCAAACAAATGGCGCAGAGGTTGATCACAGGATAGGGAATAATATTCAGATCGTTGGGGGGGGGGCAACTGCAGTGGCCCCTAGCAGTCCTGAGAACCTGGCCTTTAAAGAGCTCCAACCAAATGGAGCAGAGGATGATCACAGGATAGGGAAAAATATTCAGAACGCTGGGGGGGTCAACTGCCGTGGCCCCAAGCAGTCCTGAGAACCTGGTCTTTAAAGAGCTCCAGCCAAATGGAGCAGAGGATGATCACGAGATAAGGACTAATGTTCAGATCGCTGGTTCAATTTGACTGCAGTGGCCCCAAGCAATCCTGAGAACTGAGTTTCTGAAGCGCCCTAGCCAAATGAAGCAAAGGTTGATCATTAAATAGAAACTAACGTTCAGATCCCTGGGGGTCAATTGCCATGGCACCCAGTGGTCCTGAGCACCAGGTCTCTAAAGAGCCCTGACTAAATGCAGCAGAGGTCAATCATTCACATTGCTGCTCCATTCAGTCTAATGGGGTACCGATGGCCAGTCAAGCGCAGCAATCAGCTGTCTCCGGCACTCCTCTTAAGAGTGAATTTAGTGCACATAATAGACATCTGCTCCATTTGGTCAAAGCTCCTCAGAGGTGTTCTTGGGCTCACTGGAGGCCATGGCGGTCAGACCCTTAACAATTGGGAAGAAATTCTCTATTCTATGGATCAGAAATAACTTTCAAATTTGAGTATACCCCTTACATACAGCTAATAAAGGGTAATGTAAATGGCTGTATTAGCAGGTTATAGACAGTGGAGTTATAGTGATATGCTAACAAAAAAGAAAATCCACTTTTTTTTCTTCCAGGAAATAAACACTGGCAAAATATATATTTTCTATAGCAGAGTTTTATGGTAAATTATAATTAATATTATTTCAGTAATTGACATTATTTGTTTTAGAATTAAAAATAAAAAGAGTGAATGATAAAAATAAAATAGGATACTACTTTTCAAACCATAATTTAGCTGCAATGACATAGGGAAATTCTGAGCACTGGTGCAGTCCAAACCTACAGTATTTGTAAACCCTGATCCTAAGAAGTTATTGCACTGCCAGAAAATTTCTGCAGCTTTTATGATGTATTCTATATTTAAACCAAACCAGAGGGACATAACTAACTGTATGGCATTCTGACTTTCACTACTCTTCATCTACACTATTATACATAAATGATTTAAAAATTAGAAACAAAGGGGAAATGGATGACTAAAAAGGAGGTTTTGGGTGGTATTACAACTTTCCTATTAGCAGTGAGGAAGGTAATCACATCATTTCACGAAACCTACAGTTAAAAATCATAGTAACCTTGTATATGCATTAAATAGTTAAAGATTGTCCTAAATAATTTATTAACTTATTGTGATGTAATAGTCCCAACTAGTGTCCTTATGTCCTATATTTCTCCAGAGGAGTGAGCACAGTTATGCACCACAAGTTTTTTAATTATTTGAAGTTCATGTCATGTAAGTTATGTCAGTTGCCAGTTAAGGCAACCAATCTGATGCCTAATATTTCAATTTCTTTAGGTGACTCTACATTTAATCCATAAATGTATCTTTCCTTAAAGGGGATGTCTTAAAATCATCTCCGTTCTAATATGAAGCCATTTGAGTGTTATGGAGAAATCTCTTGCTTTAGGTATCTTTCCAACTAGTACCCAACTGGCTCAGTTCACATTTCAATGTGGACTCTAATGGCTATATTTCCCTTAAAGGGAATCTAAGATGTCAAAATAAGCATGTAGGTCATAGAGAGATGCATAAAATGATACCTTGATAGATGCAATCTAATGTCTTATTCAAGAGAAGTTCACATCTTCTTATATGTAAATGAGCTGTTAAGATCTATGGGACTGATAGAGATCTCCCTAAAGGCCCAGTCACACTAAACAACTTACCAGCAATCCCAACAACGATCCAACCTGATAGGGATTGCTGGTAAGTTGCTAGGAGGTTGCTGGTGAGATGTCACACTGCGACGCTCCAGCGATCCCACCAGCAACCTGACCTGGCAGGGATCGCTGGAGCGTGGCTACACAAGTTGCTGGTGAGCTCACCAGCAACCAGTGACCAGCCCCCAGCCAGCAGCGCCGTGTGGAAGCGATGCTGCGCTTGGTAACTAAGGTAAATATCGGGTAACCAACCCGATATTTACCTTGGTTACCAGCGCACACCGCTTAGCGCTGGCTCCCTGCTCTCCTAGCTACAGTACACATGGGGTTAATTACCCGATGTGTACTGCAGCTACATGTGCACAGAGCAGGAGCCGGCACTGACAGCTGAGAGCGGCGGAGGCTGGTAACGAAGGTAAATATTGGGTAACCAAGGTAAGGGCTTCTTGGTTACCCGATGTTTACTGTGGTAACCAGAGTCCGCAGAAGCCGGCTCCTGCTGTCTGCACATTTAGTTGTTGCTCTGTCGCTGTCACACACAGCGATGTGTGCTTCACAGCGGAACAGCAACAACTAACAATGGCCCAGGACATTCAGCAACAACCAACGACTTCACAGCAGGGGCCGGGTTGTTGCTGGATGTCACACTAAGCAACATCACTAGCAACATCGCTGTTACGTCACAAAAGTTGTTCGTTAGCAGCGATGTTGCTAGCGATGTTGCTAGCGATGTTGTTTAGTGTGACTGGGCCTTAAGAATATCCCTCCAGAGATTTTAAATGAATGGGTCATTGCCAGTTTGAGATATGTAGATCAGAAGAGCAGACTGTCAATCATTACATGTCTCACGCTGGTAACTGACTCTTTCATTTAAAATAAACTCCGGATGCAGATTCTTTGTGAGATCTATGTCAGGCCCATAGATTTTAACAGCTCATTTAAATACTAAGAAAAATTTGGATTTCTCTGGATTAAGGCATTGGATCGCATATATCAAGGTATCATTATATTCAGCTTCCTATACCTAGATGCCCAAATAGATGAATTAGGAGAGTTGGGCCTATTGACAGATTCCCTTTAAGCTGAAACACTCATCTTCTATCAAGTCTAGGTCCCTGGTTAACCTTTACCCTAGCCCTATTGAATTTGACCCTAACAAATAAAACTAAGCTTATATTTTTCTAAAGCAGCTTTAGAAATTAAGCTTGTGCTTTAAAGAAGCACTCCCACTAACATTTTTATTGTGTGTATATCTACATGTAATAATGTAGTGTGAATATATTAATTTACTCCCCTACCACCACGCTCTCCAATGTCCAGTCATCTGCTCTTCTGAATTATGTCACCGCTCTTGTCACTCCTCCGGGTCACACAGAGCGCAGCGTGACCCGGAAGTGACTTTTACTATGTAAATCTTTGGAGCATGAAAGCGAAGCTCCATAGGCTTTCATTGTAAATGAGACCTCCGGCTCACGCATAAAGTGCAGAGTGAACCGTCAGGTATCATGTGCGGTTACGCAACTGAGAAGAGCAAAAGACAGGAGAGATTGATGGTAAAGGATGATAGTAATCCACTCTCATTACATTACATGCAAATACACACATGTAAACAATAAAAATGTTAGTGTGAGTGCTTCTTTAGCTGGTATGTAAAACAAGAAAGAGGTACTGAAAGATAATTTAGAAAAAATCTGCCCAAAACCTAATAATAACTAACCTAGGCTAGAACTCAAATGTCTGAGAGAGCACAATCAAAAATAGTAATGTACCAGTGCAGCCCTCACTCTGGCACACTGGGTTTGTCAGTGTATCACATGTTTGGCCATTCAACTTAGCATTAGACTTGGTGACAATCGATTTGCAGGATTGGCAATGTCAGTAATCTGTGGTCCTAGTTGGTTTCAGTGACTTTTCTTTTGATTAGGCCAGCTGGAAATGAAGTCAGATAAGAGTTAATTCTCAGGGCTCCTATCTAGATTAGATTATTTACATGACCAATGGTCCGAGTCCTGCATATCAATTTGCACCAACTGTACTCAGCATGCAAAACTACATTTCCCCCATGTAACAGGATAAATATAGTGCCTGCTAACTTAAGGCCACATCTCACTAAGCGACATCACTAGCGACATCGCTGCTGAGTCATGGTTTTTGTGATGCAACAGCGATCTTGCTAGCGATGTCGCTGTGTGTGACATCCAGCAACGACCTGACCCCTGCTATGAGGTCGCCGGTCGTTGCTGAATGTCCTGGACCATTTTTTGGTCATTGCTCTCCCGCTGTGAAGCACACAACGCTGTGTTTGACAGCGAGAGAGCAATGATCTGAATTTGTAGGGAGCAGGGAGCCGGCTTCTGCGGACGCTGGTAACCAAGGTACACATCGGGTAACCAAGGAAAGCGCTTTGCTTGGTTACCCGATATTCACCTTGGTTATCAGCGTCTGCAGCTTCTAGAAGCCGGCTCCCTGCTCCCTGCACACGTAGCCAAGGTACACATCGGGTAACTATAAGCAAAGTGCTTTGCTTAGTAACCCGATGTGTACTATGGTTACCAAGCACAGTGTCATTACACGGGTCGCTGGTGGCTGGTGGCTGATCGCTGTGGAGATCTGCCTGATTGACAGCTCACCAGCGACCATGTAGCGATGCTCCAGTGATCTCTGCCAGGTCAGATTGCTGGTGGGATCGCTGGAGCATTGCTAAGTGTGACGGTACCTTTAGATGATGGGTATAATGTGTGATTAACTAATACTGGATCACCTTCCTACAAGTGAAAGTCTATTACACTAATGTATCGTGGGTTATACTCCTCAAAAAAAGCATAGACTATGGCACAGGCTTTAAACTAAACTAAGGGGTACTTTGCATGCTGCGACATCGCAAGCCGATGCTGCG
This sequence comes from Anomaloglossus baeobatrachus, assembly GCF_048569485.1. NCBI lineage: Eukaryota > Metazoa > Chordata > Amphibia > Anura > Aromobatidae > Anomaloglossus > Anomaloglossus baeobatrachus. The sequence goes on along the minus strand of NC_134354.1, from coordinate 408,662,770 downwards.
ATGTCGAGTGCAATAGTCCTCGCCCCCGTCGCAGCAGCGATATCTTGTGTTTGCTGGCGTAGCGAACATTATCACTATGCCAGCTTCACATGCACTCGCCTATCCTGCGATGTCGCTCTGGCCGGCGACTCGCCTCCTTCCTAAGGGGGCGGGTCGTGCGGCATCACAGCGACTTCACACGGCAGGCGGCCAATAGCAGTGGAGGAGCGGAGATGAGCAGGATGTAAACATCCCGCCCACCTACGTCCTTCCGCATTGCAGCCGGGACACAGGTAGCAGATGTTCCTCGCTCCTGCGGCCTCATACACAGCGATGTGTGATGCCACAGGAATGAGGAACTACATCGTACCTGTCGCTGCACCGGCATTATGGAAATGTCGGACCCTACACCGATGATACGATAACGATGCTTTTGCGCTCGTTAATTGTATCAAAAAGGATTTGTACACAAAGATATCGCCTGTGACGCCGGATGTGCGTCACTTTCAATTTGACCCCACCGACATCGCACCTGCGATGTCGTAGTGTGCAAAGCCCGCCTTAGGCTATGTTCACACTGAGGCATCTTTTTGCCAGTGCATTTTGAGTGCATCTTGAGTGCATTTTGAGTGCATCTTGAGTGTATCAAAAATGCACCAAAAACGCACCACGGCAAAAACGCGTTTTGACGTATTTCTACTGCGTTTTTACTGCGTCTTGCCAAATGCGTTTTTTAAGTCAAATCTATTGACTTGAGGGCTTAAAAATGCGGTAAAAACTCAAAAAGAATTGACATGCTGTACCTTGAAAAACGCAGCCAAGATGCAGCCAACAGAAGATGCCCAGTGTGGATAGCAAAATCAAAATCTCAAAGACTTTGCTGGGAAACAGAAATACATGCATGTTCGTGCATCTTTGTGACCTCAAAAATGCACCAAAGATGCAGCAAAAGATGCACAAAAGATGCCACATGTGAACATAGCCTAACTCTGACAACCTTTAATCACTAGAGGGACTTTACAAAGCTTTCAATGTGACTCTGAAGACCTACCCACTTCTAAAGACATAGCGAGGTCTCACAAAGATGGCATATGGTCAAAACAGCTAATATTTAGATGCATTTCTGCCAGAAAACTGCTGCAAATGCATTGATTAAGCTCTTTATTAAGTCTATATTAGGCTTCAACACAGTATTAAATTGGTGATCGGAACAATGCAGAAACCCCATATTGATTGAATAATAGATTCTCACTTATACACTGAGTTCACAGTATGTAGCATTATGGCTAAATATTACCGCAATTACATTTATAACAAACAAAAATAAAATATATTCCAAACTCTAAAAGTTATTTTTCAATGTGCGAGAAAAATAGAATTTTGACTTCCTACGTATCACTATGGATACAGTCTATTCTGATATTTTCTGTGCACTAGTTTTTTCACTCCAGTCCAGTGTCATTGAGTCTGTAACCTCAGACTGCCCTTCAAAAACACGACGCAGAAACAATTGGGACACAAATATCATGTCATTGTAAACACAGTATGTTTTAAAAACTTGTTGGAGTTGAAAAGGTTGCTGCCAAATTGGGAAGACACATATTCTTACATGAGTAATGTTTTAGCAAAAAGCTAAAATGCATTGAGGCACATGTAAAGAGCTGGAAAACGTTTAATCCATAGGGGGGATATTTTCACATGGGCCCATATTACCTATTCTTGTTTTAAAGCGTTTTTTTTTGGAATTAAAGTTTATTATTTAGTGAGAATAAATAATCTAAGAAATTAGTAAAATCTAATCTATATAAAAAAAAGCATAACATCAGTTTCACAGAAACATTACTGTTACAATGTCGATAATAGCCATATTTGCTATTGCTGTGTATACAGTGTGTCCACCCATATCCTGTCCACCGCCATCAATTTGAGAACAGCGGCAGCTATAGGCATAGAAGTGGTGTCTAGGTATAGGAAAGTAGCCATGCGCTGCGCAATGAAACCACCTATAGCGCCACCCGGTGGAAAACAACGGAGCTAGCATTTTTATTTCGAAAATGGAACAAAATAGAGAAAAATAGTGAATTACAAAGTTGCAGGGCATCATCAATTCAATACGAATCGACACCTTGCATACAGAAATGCTATGATATGAAATCCATGACCCCCCCAAAATATTGAATGCTGGTCACGCATATGGCGCTCATTTAACTTTGAAGCTCAAAGTGGCCACCATCAGCTGCAATGCACATCTGGACTCTGGACAGCATACTGTATCTTGCTGCACGTTGTGCAATATGGTAGGTGACACTTTGCACAAGCATCTGTGATACGTCGTCGTAGGTCCTGCAATGTTGGTGGAGGGGTCGCATACACCTGCTGTTTGATGTGACCTCACAGAAAGAAGTCCAATGGGGTCAGGTCAGGTGAGCGTGAAGGCCACTCCACGCAGCCACCTACCCAATGACTTGTAATCAGGTCTCCATGAGGTATCGCTTCACGTCCACAGCCTTGTGAGTTTTACACGTTCTAATCATAGCATTTCTGTATGCAAGGTGTCAATTCGTATTGAATTGATGATGCCCTACAACTTTGTAATTCACTTTTTTTCTCTATCTCGTTCCGTTTTCAAGATAAAAATGCTAACTCTGTTTTTTTCCACCAGGTAGCACAAAGGTGGTTTCACTGCGTAGCGCATGGCAACTTTACTATACCTAGAAACCACTTCTATGCCTATAGCTGCCGCCATTCTCAAGTTAATGGCGGTGGGAAAGATATGGGTTGACACACTGTATAATTACATGGGCCCAGATCTGTCCTTTCTCACCCTTCCTCTTGGCTTCAGATATTGGTGACATTATGAGTAATCCAAGAAGTTTTTTGAGTAAAGGCCCCGTCACACTAAGCAACATCGCTAGCAACATCGCTGCTAACGAACAACTTTTGTGACGTTGCTAGCGATGTTGCTGTGTGTGACATCCAGCAACAACCTGGCCCCTGCTGTGAGGTCGTTGGTTGTTGCTGAATGTCCTGGGCCATTTTTTAGTTGTTGCTGTCCTGCTGTGAAGCACAGATCGCTGTGTGTGACAGCGAGACAGCAACAACTAAATGTGCAGGCAACAGGAGCCGGCTTCTGCAGAGGCTGGTAACCAATGTAAACATCGGGTAACCAAGAAGCCCTGTCCTTGGTTACCCGATATTTACCTTTGATACCAGCCTCCGCAGCTCTCACTGTCAGTGCCGGCTCCTGCTCTGTGCACATGTAGCTGCAGGACACATCGGGTTAATTAACCCGATGTGTGCTGTAACTAGGAGAGCAAGGAGCCAGCGCTAAGCATTGTGCGCTGCTCCCTGCTCTGTGCACATTTAGCTGCAGTACACATCGGGTAATTAACCCCATGTGTGCTGTAACTAGGAGAGCAAGGAGCCAGCGCTAAGCGGTGTGCGCTGCTCCCTGCTCTGTGCACATTTAGCTGCAGCATACATCGGGTAATTAACCCGATGTGTGCTGTAACTAGGAGAGCAGGGAGCCAGCGCTCAGTGTGCGCTGCTCCCTGCTCTCTGCACGTGTAGCTCCGTGCGGTGGTAACCAAGGTAAATATCGGGTTGGTTACCGATATTTACCTTAGTTACCAAGCGCAGCATCTTCCACGCGGCGCTGGGGGCGGGTCACTGGTTGCTGGTGAGCTCACCAGCAACTCGTGTAGCCACGCTCCAGCGATCCCTGCCAAGTCAGGTTGCTGGTGGGATCGCTGGAGCGTCGCTTAGTGTGACATCTCACCAGCAACCTCCTAGCAACTTACCAGCGATCCCTATCGTTGTTGGGATCGCTGGTAAGTTGCTTAGTGTGACGGTACCTTAAAGCTTGTCATCTTCCACCACTCATTTTGGGTTATCTCGAGCCAAGAGGACAGATAAGGTCGGCCTCATCTGCACATTATTGGGAGGGTTCATTTATTTAGCATTCTAACTTCTAGTTGCTTCCTTATTTTGACAATATTTGCACCATTTATTGTAAAGGATGGAAACCCCAGTTTTAAATCAATATGCAATCTCAATATCATGTTTGATATATAAAATAAAAAAAGAAGAAAACTATATAAAAAAAATCAAGAATTATAAATCTCTTTTAGATGTTGTTTAAAAAGCCTTAATAGGGTTGTTCCAATTATGTAAGTTATCGGCTATTAGTCAGGTTTGGATAACTTATCATTGCTAGGGGTCTGACTACTTGCACACTCACCAATCCCATAAATGTGGAAGGTTGAACATTTATATATATATTTTCCATTCCCTTCATTCTTTAGGAGACTGGTAGAAATTTCCTGGTGCCTTCTCCAGCAGTCCCATAAAGACTAATTGAAATGGAAGCCTATGTGTTTGACCTCTGCTCCAGTCAGACACGTTCTCGGAATCAGTGGGGTCCCAGCATTCAGAGATCTAACCTATTGATAGGGAATAACATATACTTTGTACTGTCTCTTTAAAGAGTTTGCTTAATTTGCCTTTTAAAAAGTTCACCTTGAAAACAAACTGACAACCACATCAATTGTAATTTGCAGCCCAGCCACTGGCAAAAAAGTGTGCAATTTCAATGCAGAGCCACCAGAATGCAGATTAAAGGGGCTGTCCAGGCTAAATCCACAAGACTGCAGTTACTTTGTGTGACCGCAGACTCGTGAATACTCACATTGTGCATACTGTGCACTGTAAGGATTCGCCAATGTCAGAGGCAGAAATGGTGGACACGTGGCCGCTTGTATATATATATATATATATATATATATATATATATATATATATATATATATATACTCCTGGCCAGAATCTAATTAAATGTGGACAGCCTCACTCAGTACACTTGCACTCAGTGAGGCCACAGCCATCTAAACGGATTCTGCCCAGTAGTATGTATATCGCATACTCGCGGCCATGTGACCACCGTTCCTGGATCAGACACTGGTGAATCCTCACTGTGTACATTGTGTGCGATGTGAGGACTCAGAAGTCTGCAGTCACATAGAGTGGCTTGTAGGAAACATTATCTTTGGAGCTGTTTGTTTGAGTTAAATGATTGAAGTTAGAAATGAGTAACTCACTCTTTTAACTTCAAATGTCCTTTTATAATATTGCAAATAGGTTATTAAATAAAGACAGACCATTATCATTAGAATGTTGTGTTTTCACTTCACTGATGCATATTACCAAGCTTGATTTACTTGTAAATAATTATTAGTATGCTCCCTTTATTAGCCATATTCTATCAGTGGGAAATTAATATTCTGAGTTTTCTCAAGTGCTTTGTTCATCTCCTTTATACTCAAGAGCATGGTTCACTAGACTTTACATAGAACAAACGATATAATAAATAATAATAGATAACAGATATGCCCCACTCCATATTGTAATTTACAGAAATCTGTTTTTAAGTTTGTAATTGTACCTATGAGACCAACATGAAAGAGCTGATCTGGGCTCCAGACTATGCCACTGATAGCCCCAATTATAATGAAGCACAGTATTGCACACATATATACCAACAGTGATAATTTCATATAATAAGGTCTAAAGAAGTAAATCCCTTGCTAAATAGCTGCAGAAGACTGTTTATAACACATTTATGTAGTACGTGGCCACATTTACCTAATTTCCTAATTGTGAAATCATTCTTGTAAGTCATTTTCCTTAGAGGTCATGCACATGGTCATATTGTAGATCTGTAGATACGGCATGTCTAGAAATCTATAAGCCCATACTGTACCTCTATATACCTCCAATTTCACATGAAGTTACAAATGTAGCATTTCCTAACTTAACACATGAGCCTAAAGGGTTATGTCTTTTCTTGTGGAGAGTGACATGCCAGTGTAAGGGGACACATAAGCAATACAATGCTCCTCTGATAAATTAAATATGCAAATTGCTTCTTCAGAAAGTAAGAGGACCTGAACTCTAGTGCTACCTATTGGAAGTAGGAATCCTAAAAATCAATATGTACCCTTTAATGAGTCTTGTCACATGACATAGGATAAATGCCAAACCCAAATCTCTAGCTGCAGACACATGTTTCAGGGTGTTGCCTATCCTCAGTGCAAAGCAAGAATTAAATCAGATTTCCTGCTTTGCACTGAAGAGGGGCAAAACTTTGAAACATGTGTCTGCAAATAGAGCTTTTGATTGGCATTTATCCTAAGTCATGTGACAAGGCTTGTTAAGGGTCGATATTAACCTAACACAGAATGACTTAACTATATCATGTCACAGAAATATATTTTGATGAAGAAAATTTTAACTGGGCACTTAATGCTGTACAAACTACAAACAAAACAAACATTACTAGTTAATTTTTCTCACATTGGACTCACGACATTGAACATGTCAAGTTAGTTGTTGAGCTATGCTTTTCTGCATCAGAATATCTTGCTGCATCGTGATGTGTGCTTCATATTAAATCTGTATACAGAATTCTCACTGATTCATAAGAGACATGTAAAAAAAGAGAATTGTGGTTTATTCTATGGTATTCTGCTAATATGTATGTTTTGGAAACATTGCTTCCAGGAAAAATTATGGAAACACCCATACAGTGAAAATACAGTAGAGGTGAACATGGTTTTGCCTAACTTTATCTATACACCATAGATAGCTATTGGCCAATACCTATTCTTCCCTTGGCACTTCATGTACCTGTAACCACATTTGGGCCAAGCGCCCCTGTGTTTCCAATGTAGAGAGAGGTGTAAGCCGCCACCAGTTACCGGACAACAAAAGGACTGGGCAGAGAAATCCAACATGCTTGATCCTTCATTTTCCTAACATCATCTGTCAAGGAGTCCCCATACATGAGACAATTGGTGACGGTTCAACTGACTTTGCTCTATGCATGGATCGTTTAACAAAATTTCACGTCACATGTGAAAACACTTTGCTTACGTTCGTTTTTTATTCCTTATATAAAAAATAAGGATAAAAAAGTGAAATAGTAAAAAACAAAAAAAAACAAAACTTGAGATGTCATGTTCCAACCTATACTCTAAGATAAATAAATGCGGAATATGCAATCTCATGTCCAATATAATAATGAAGACAAAGTAGAAATGGTCAGGGAAAATGCATTTTCCTTGAATACTACATATATTATTTATTCAGACAGTAACTGCAGTCAGGACACAGTACAGAATAAAAAGCTATTAATGGACTACAATGACAGGAAAATGAAGCCGAGATACTGCTGCTTTCCCAGAACGGAGGAGGCTACCATCTTCATGCTTTCACACTGGCTGGCTTTTACATAAGGCAGGCCCATCACACACTCAAGCATTGTCTTAGCTTTCTGAATGAAGAAAGAGATTCGTCGTGTATCTCCGCTGTGCTCATTATCCAAATCAACTCCAACAGTGTAATACAGAAACATTATTAGACTTACTGCCGAGAAAGAGAATTTGCAAGTAAAGAATTTTCAGTGTACAAGCCGAAAATAAATGAACTAAGGCCATACACAGTAAAATCCGAGCAGAGAATAAAAACTGGTAGGGAACAACCCAGAAGTACTTTATCCAGGCACCAGGGGCCCTGACGGAAGATAATACGGCACGCAGTAACCAGAGGTACTGTGAAAGGTTGCATGTTTTCCAGAAAAGTGATCAAAGAAAAATTACGCGTCTTATTTCTCAGTACCTATCTGATTACTTTATTTCCCTCTCTTACTCTCAGGAGATTAGACTGAAATACTCGGGCCCAATGCATCAAAAACTCATTAGCTGTCATTAATTTTTAAAGAACTGTGGCACAGTTTTAATGTTGCCGCTGACTGTACTCTTTATACAATTCTCCTGGTTCTATGCACTGATCTTATTTAACATGTGCCATTTAAATGTAGATATTTGAATAAATCAGCTTATGCTTAACTAAATGTGGCAATGAAATAAACTAAAGCTAGCCACATAAAAACCAGGGAGACAGCTACACCGAGTGACTCCATCCATTAACGTGCCTATGTAGTTTAATGAGAATTATCAGATGCTGCCAGACACCTTTTTCTCCAGTGGTAAAAAAAGATTAGGCATATTGAAGGACCACATGTCTGATTCATTTGTCCCCTGACTTCAAGGGCTGATTAGATGAATGAAGACTCCAGAGTCCCCTTAAAGGTAAGCATAATTAAGAGCTGGTTGCACAAAAGCAGCCAAGTATGTTACTCTTGCTGCATAGTTTGAAAAATTGGCACATAAACAAGTAACTAGTTTGTTGCAGTCTCCAGCTGTCTTCTTCCTGCCCTGCTTCAGGTGATGGACAGGTCTCTTCTGAGGTACTCACATGGGAAAGTTCTGCCAATCGAGTTGAGTGGAGTGGGGAGATCCCAGGCCGTCTTCTTCTTGCCCTGCTTCAGGTGGTGGACAGGTATCTTCTGAGGTACACACATGGGAAAGTTCTGCCAATCAAGTTGAGTGGAGTGGGGAGATCCCAGGCCGTCTTCTTCCTGCCCTGCTTCAGGTGCTGGACAGGTATCTTCTGAGGTACACACATGGGAAAGTTTCGCCAAACGACTGAAGTGGAGTGCAGAGATCCCAGGCCGTCTTCTCCCTACCCTGTTTCAGGGGATGGACAGGTCTCTTGTGATGTACACACATTGGAAAGTGCTGATAATTGACTGGAGTGGAGTGTTGAGATCCCAGCCATCTTCTCCATGCCCTGCTTCACATGATTGACAGGTATCTTCTCAGGTACACACATGGGAAAGTTCTGCCAAGCAACTGAAATGGAGTGGGGAGACCCTGGCTGTCTTCTCCCTGCCCTGCTTCAGATGATTAACAGATCTCTTCTGATGTACACACATGTAATAGTTCTATTAATCTACTGGAGAGCAATGGGGAGATCCTGGCTGGGAACCATGTTAGAATAGGCAAGTCTCTTTCTATGGTATACAACAGATAAAACTATACTTTCTCTGATACGTAGTACTTCAGAAGAAAACATACCTGGCTGCAATTGTGTACCCAAAGTCTGATTTATGCTGCCTGAGGTTTGGGCACTATGAACTTAGTGATAGGGTCCATTTGCAAGTTTCTCTACATCTATTTTTTTTTTTGTTCGTATGTCTTACCCACTCACAAGTAAAGAGCATAGACCATAATTATATAAAGAAAACCAAAGAAAAAAACATGATTGACAATCGCAGACTATAGTATGTGTCCGTTAAAGTTTTAGAGCACTTCTTGAGGTTGCATATCTAATTCCATATTTACCTAAAAAGGCAACTAAATGATATCAGATTTCATAACTCTTCTGGATCTAATCGCAATATTACCCTTGACTTACAATTTGTCCTCCAGCTACAAGCTTGAAGAGTCAGGTGACACGATAAATAGCTGCAGGTCACATCACTAAATATACACTTCCTAACAAGACAGAAAAGTTTAGAGAAATCTGCTCCAGTCACATATGCCCTTGTGAGAAAAACCCAAGAGTTTCAAACAGTCTGCTTAAAGATGTTCCCTGTAATAGAGTTTCCATGTTGAGAGCCACATATGTATCTCAGCTACTTGCTTTTGATTGTTCCTTGTTTATTATTTAGTGACTTTGCATATGCTCAGTATACCTTCTCGTTAAGACGGCTTTTTACAGTAAAACAGCTAGGGACTTGGTTTACTTATGGGAGCACATTTGTGTTGCCCTATATTATGTGCTATATCATTCTAACAAATAATCAGTAAGTTTTACGGAAAATTAATTCAAAACTAAGATTATTCATTATTGATCTATTAGTCATTTTAAAAACTGTCTATTGAAATCTAGAGGATGTAAGTATAAACAAGAAAAACGAAAAGCATCTGCTGGGAAGGACCATTCTTAATCAAAATAATTCTAGATCGTATTGCTGTGGTTATCATCATCATACTAACCTGTCCCTAAATGCATTCCAATCTACAATTCAGAACACTTTTAAGATCCAAAATCCTAATCCACGAGTATAGCCACATATACACCCCTACACGCACAGCCTGAACCTGTATCTATTCATTGCAGATTAGAGACTGGGATACAGTGATTAGAGGCCATACTTATAATGAAAACTGACAGTCATCATTATATGCAACTTGAGTCTACCTGATGACAATGGGCAAACAAGCGAAAAAATATTTAAGAAGGTAAAAGTAGTAAAGGTGTAACTGTTTTGGAAACATTTATTAGATCTCAAGCTCCTCCTATGTTTGATGAATCTTCTAAACAGCTTTAATTAATTCACTAGTATTAGACAATATTTGTATAAACTGAGGCTTCTATTGAGCTACCCGTTGAGGTATTTATCTTACAAATTATCTTAGACATCATGTTCAAATCACAAATACTAAATTAGTCTCTCCCAAACCATGGGCAATTCATCTAGGTCAGGATTACACAACCTTTTCTGGTTCGAGGGCACCAATGTCATATTGAACATCTTCAAAGGGCCACAGTAAAATTGAAAGGGGTATTAACATTTGAATGTTTTTCATCATATCAAGAGCATATGGCTAAAAGATGCAGGTTCCATCTATCAGAACAGACTGTGCTTTTCCAAAAAGAAGCACTACCCCAAAAATAAGCCCTAGCAGTTTTTTTCATTTTAGGAGTACTTATAAAAAAGCCTAACTCCAAAAATAAGCCCTGGTTGTGTACCATACCATAATAGTATTCTGAAATAGGGCTTGGCAGCCATTTCAGGGTATGTAACTTTTATTGGTGTACATTGGCCTGTTGTGTTGTTGTAAACCCCAGAAGTATCACATTGTATCTAGTTAATGGAAAATGAATATTCACCCATTCCCCAGCCTATCGATCTGCGTCAGTGATTGGAAAGTGTGCTAATTGCAAATGAATATTCACCCCCTTTTCCTGCCCATATTCCTGAACACCCCTTTGTGCTGGCATCAGTGATTCAGTGAGACTGCCCGAAGACCACAGCGTTATGCTCGTATTAACCGGCAGCTTTCCTCCCCTGAGTATGACAGCTGAATAAAAATTCAGGGTCAGTAGAGCTGCCGGCCAGTCCAAGCATAGCGCTGTCATCCTTCGGCAGAAGTAAGTCTGACAGAGTCATTGATGCCAGCACAGAGCGGTGGGTGGGATTATCGGCAGGGGTAGGGGGTGAATATGCTTTTCCATTAACACACATTCTAATCACTGATGAGAGCACAGAGCGGTGGGTGAGGAAACTGTGAATATTCATTTTCCATCAACAGGTGACCCAATTACTGATGCCAGTACAAAATATAAGACATCACCTGAAAATAAGCTCTAGCGCATCTTTTCGAGGCAAAAACAATATAAGATACTGTCTTATTTTCAGGGAAACACGGTATTTGAAGTAAGGGGATTCTTTTTTACACCAATCAATACTTTAGAGAGGAGAAGATCCTCCACACATGTAATTCTCTCCTTTGAAGATGATGGGTGTTGCAGTAGCTGGTTGCATTTCTCAATTCTCTTAAAATAAAATAGTGAGAGCTGCATGTACAAATTCACACATGACTTTTTGAAGTCCTAAACAAGCATCACAGAACCCTAGTCTATTGATATATAGGGCACACAGATATGGTTACAGTGTGCGTTATTTCTGCTTGCTCCTGATTAGTGTACTACTCTTCTTCTCTCTGTATACAGAAGGTTGAGTACTTGAACAAAATGGCATGTGACCACCAAGCTGAAGGTTGTGCACACTTGATCTAGGTAATATCCAGATTTTATTACTAGAGATAGACGAGCACTAAAATGCTCGGGTACTCGGTCCTCGAGTTGAGCAGGTCAGATGCTCTAAAAGGGCTCAACTTGAGTAACGAGTATAATGAAAGTCATTGATTGGGCAGTCCATCTCTATGCCATACAGCCTGCCATAAACAGATCATTCCTGGGGTAGGGTTTTTTCTTTTGACACACTACATCTGAAAATGTTGCTTTAACCCAAGTGAGAGCCTTTCATAGACTACAAATGGCGCTCCCTAAAAGGCCTGCACAGATAATGCAGTAAAGCAAACCTGTGCGTTGTGGTTGTTGTTTCATGGATGAAAGATCCAAGCATGCATGATACTTGGCTGAGCTTCGTGAGTATCTGAGCACCTCGATGCTCGATTGAATATTGAACCCGCAGGCTCTAAACTTTTTCTGAGTTCATAGTTTCCCAAGAGGAAATTGTTCCAGAAAGTTTTAGATGAATAAACATATATATTCTAAAGTGATGAAAGGCTAGTGGAGCCTTGGCTGGGAACCACAAATTCTATATATTAGCCCTGCTTCTCAAATAAGCAATATCTCAATATGTGTGTTTCCATTTACAATTGTTACTGTCACCCATATTAGCATTTATCTTGCCTATCATTACTCATACTTCTAAGTAGAGTCATATAACTTGACATTTGGTGTCTATGTATGACTTTGTCACTGAACAGGAGCATTTATGTATTATTCTATCTTTTATTTTCTCAGATATTTCTAGATAAAGGGATTCTGGCTAGAACATCTTAAGCACAAATCGAGATTTTGGCAGCCTGTTGGATATGCAATCTGCTTGGAAACTAGATAGCTGTTCCTCAAGCTACAATATGTAAAAAAAAGTGGGTTATAAATCTCGCTAAGGAAGTCACTATGCACATAAGAGTATGTGAATAATGACATTATTTGTTAGGTTTTCTATTCTACTGTCATCTGTTCCATTTTTGAAAAAAAGTTATGAATGTGATCATTCTCCCTTCTAATCTCATTCAGTTGAGTTAAAGGACAAAAACAATCGATGACTTGACAAGAATACAATAAATAGCGGCCATAGCTGAATGCAATTACAATGATAAGAGATACCAAGAGGTAAGATGATGCCTACTGTACATAGGGTCATTACTAAACCGCAGTCTGTGTTTCAAGTCTTTTTTCCTCTGGGTAAGGTAAAAGATGGGAATGAAAGCATACATGTTGGTAGGTTTAGTTCTGATAAAATGCCATGCAGATGACAAAACTTGTGTTGATGGTGGTTGCAATGGTGAACTAATAATCAGTAAATCTATATATGGCAAGTCTTTCTACTCAGAAGCTTTAGATGGCCTATGGTGCTCTAGATCCTAACAAGGCATAATATTTAACAAAAGCATTGTAGAATATCTTATTGAAATAGTGATATTCCCAGATTAAAAAAATAAATAAAACCAGAATATTTTACAAGGTTACATTGCCCAAAAGATATATGTGTATTTGTTCTTCAGGGACATCTCCTCCTCCCCCTGGTCACAATAGAGAACAGGATGACAAATTACTGGACTGGTCTGTAGAGAAATCAAAGCGGCAGTATACATCGGAGGCAGCATTCTGTATGGAAAGCAGAGCACAACTTGTATGCCACATTTTATAAGCTTGGATCAGCTACTAAAAGTCCATCATGTCGATTTGTTGTGTCAGGACCGTTTGAAGGGGCAATGGGAGCAAATGCCAGCGGCCTGAAGTGCACAGGGAGTCTAGCTTGATTTCTCACAGAGCCTAATATGTTCTCACTGCACACACGCATTCAGACAAATAGTTTAATGCGTCTGCAAAGATGGATGCTCGTTAATCTCTCAATTTCTCTTAATTCGTTTTGTTAAACCTAGGATTTACCAACTAAATCCTCGTCTGACTCAAGACAGAAAGCAGATTGTAACAATGTATCGATTTGTATTTACAAATATGTCCACAAAATAAAGACGATAGATTAAACCCATTGATCCTTAAACGTTTTACACTTAAGGATAAATCCTTCCACAAGGTCTCTTATACACATAGATGAGGCCATATGTGGAAACGTTTGAAAGACACAGACTTGGTTAGACCACTAGACCACTTTTGGAGCTTTGTAGTATACTTCTCACAAGGGATTCAGCTGTTGGGTTCTATAGCAATTAGCTGTAATTGTTAGCAATGCTATCCTCCCTATTGTCTAAAGCTGGGGCCAGATGACATTTTTTTTTCTCTTCCAAGAAAATCGGATCACGTTTTCTAATCAGACTGTCATCATAGTTTGATCAAAGTGTGATCTGATTTTTTCGGATGTGGAGAAGATGGAAAAAAACATTTGTATCTTCTCTATTATATCAGTCCGGGAAAATCGTACCACACTAGGATGTCAACCAATTATCACCACAAACCCTTTGACTTGCATGGCTGAGTATGACCCGATTTACGGAGACAACTTGGACATGCTGTGATTTTTTTCTTTGGACAGACTCATTCAAGGCAAAAATTAACCTTGTTCACTACCCCATAGAAAAACTTTGGTCTAAGTGTGATCTGATGTTTAGTCGGATCGCACTCAGATCGAAAATATGGTCATATTAGTGAGCACTAACTCCAGCTATACTTCTCTATACTTGATTGAACTGGGACCATTTAGCTCTCCAGTATTGTGCTTTCCGATTGAACTATAATGCTGATTTTTATTAAGGGGTAAATTTAGCTGACTTTTATTAAGTAAGATATTCTAATTTGTCCAAGTAATATACTCTATTTTATAGCTGGTGTAAATAGTACTGAACGTACAGATGTGTCATGCTAATAGGAGTTTAGGAGATCTTTTTGTTACTGCACCAATAATACATGACATTTTGTCTAGGCAAATAATTTAGCATTAGCCAGCAAAACAAATGCACGCGCACTACCTCTGAGATATCCATGGATAATAACACATAATTTGCACGTCTGCCGGCAATCCTTCTCATTAGCTTTACTGAGGCAATATAATTATCGCTAGACAGTCTATACATACATATATATTTATCAGCACTGATCATGAGTTTAGGGCACTTAACCCACAGGGATTATGTGGTGCTGGAGAAGAGCGGACATGGACTGTCTGTTCTCCTCTTAACTGATTACCTAATGATCTGTTATATGCGCTGTTCATTATTAGTTCATTAAAGACATGGACAAGAAAATGTCTCACAGCAGCAGCGGATCAGCTAAGCATTTGACCAATTTTGACTCCTACAAAGCCAAAAAATTAGCAAACTCGGCATGAACTGAAAGCCCAGAGCCCCTATGCAAAATTTTAAAAAAGGCCTCCCAGCTATCGTAAACCGTTTAAAGCACTAATGCAACAGGGAGGTATCCTCAGGTCTAATTGCTGCAGCTTCACCTCCCGCCTGCCCTTTTAGTTGTACCTCTAGACATCTACATTCTGTATATTTCCCCTTTGTAAACTTGTTGCCCAAACATGGCCAATGTAAAACTATCAAGAAGGCCAATCTGATTAGAAAGATTATCAAAGTTTAATGTACCTACTAGTAGTCATCTTTAATATCCACACTAAAATTCACTACTTTTAGTGCAATTACTTATTCTAAAATAAGATTCCTTTACTTGGTAATATTCTTATATTTTTATTGAATCAGAAAATCCAAATTATTAGACTATTGTAGCTGCAAAGACACATTTCTATACAATTTCTTTTGAAAACTATGATAGAAACAAAAAATACCAAAAAAAAAAAGATAACCCTTGTATTATAAAGGAACAGTCTGTGCTTCCAACCCGCAGAGTGGGGTCAGAGAAGAAAGGGATTACAATGTCAGCTACTCTGTAGTCCTGAGATCAAAGAGCTGGAAGAAGCCCTGTTTATAGCCCTGTCCTGTGATCCCCTCCTCTCTACTGCCACACTGGGGTGCCAGTACCCTAGCTACTTGAAAAAAATCACCTGCATGACAATGTTAACGTCAACATTTAATGGATGCAAGTCACTGGTGTCTTGGCACCCGTCAACTACAAGATCTCACAAAGAAAAAAATTATTCTGCACGGTATAGATTGTGTTACTTCTTACCTCTGCTGTCCTAGTCCATACTGCAAAAAGTGAGTTTCTGTGAACTGTCCAAACACTAGTCAGAATAGCCCAATTTTGGCTTCAATTGGTTGAATTGTGGCTTATGGATATTTTAAAACACAACTTAAAGGAAACCTGTCAGATCCCATATATCCTCTAAACTATCAGAAGGGACACGTGTGAGCCAAATATCCCTGCCTAACCATTCCTGTCAGATAATATTGTAAAATCAAGGCTTAAAGAAAGGTTTTATAAGTTACTTTTTCCCTATGCTAATTAGGGCTGTGATTAGTCGCAAGGGCGTTATTTCGCCTTGACTAGTTGGCCTTCTTTCCGTGTTATCACGCCTCTGTGAGTGTGATAACATGATTTCCATGAGCCAGCGTCACTGCCAACTCATGGAAATCTCACATGAGGGCGTCTTGTTCCCGCCGCATTGTTTGGCCTCTGTAGCCGTGTGTTTACTTCCCGGCTTCAAAGGCGCACTGTGCATGGTCATAAGTGCAGGAGACTTTAGATCATACGCAGTGCGATTGTGCAGCTGACAAGCATAAATTTGACTACAGAGGCCAAGCAATGCTGTGGGAATGAGATGTGTACATGCGCAAGATTTCCATGATCTGGCGGTGATGTTGACTCATGGAATCATGCTAACAGTCCTACAGGTGCGTGATAACATGGAAAGAGGGCCAACTAGTCAGGGCGAAACAACGCCCTTGCGACTAGTCAACAGCCCTAATTGGCATAGGGAAAAATAACTTCTAAATCCTTTTTTAAATGTTGCTTTTACACAATATTATTAGACAGGGACAGTGAAGCAGGGATCTTTTGTCCAGACATGTTCCTGCTGCTAGGTTAGAGGGCAAATGGGACCTGACAGGTTCCTTTCAAATGCAAAATATACAAAAATTTTAATCATATTAGCAGGTGAAATAGACATTAAAGTGGGACTATTATGGTGATTTTGTGGTGTTTCAGGATTGCATATTGGCATTATTTGATCTCCGTATATTGCTGTACTGTTTGCTTACTATATAGGAACATTTTTCTTTCTGTATGATGTGTATTTATATCTGCCTTGTGGTGGAAGTGGATTGTCGGTCTAGTAATTTAGGGTATTTGGTCTATTTAATGGAGCAGTAGAGTGAATCTGCAGATGTAGTAAATAGGGATGATCGAATATCACAAATATTCAGCAATATTCGGCTTCGTAAATATCTGACGAATAGTTCGCCGCTATGCGAATATTCGATGCGCAATGTAAGTCTATGGGAAGCCCGAATAGTTGCGATTCGCCAACTATTCGGGTTTCCCATAGATTTACATTGCGCATCGAATGTTTGCAAATCATCGAATAGTGGCAACCTATTCTGCGAATATGGGCGTTGCCGAATATTTGCGGTATTCAATCATCCCTAGTAGTAAAGATTACCTCGACTCAAATAACACAGTGATGGGATATCAAGACACAAAAGTATAATTCAACACTCAACTTTACCTTGGCCAAAGACTTGTGCAATTAAGTTACCTAAACCTTTTACGCGATATAACCTTCTGTAGTAAGTTATAAATATTGTGTCAAGATAACCTTTGCTACGTCTGCTATGTAATAAATATTGGTACCTGCTGTATATGTTGCTCTAGCTTATAAGTAGATGATTGCAGTAGCTTAAATGGAATTTTAGTGACCCTTCTTGTGGTGAGTCGATTATAATATGCCTTTTGAAAGGTGTCTTTTTTAACTTTTTTATTAGATATTTTTTGATAATTAGCTACAAATATTTTGTGAGGAATATTGATTTGAAAAATAAATAATTTCTCCATGATAGGTTCTTTCCCATAGAGCTGGTAAATTCTTGAAAATTCAAAGGTCCCAGCCTTTTTTAGTTATACTCCTGATGTCAGCTACATGCTATTTGTGTGCACCCATCCTGCAAATCTATATACTGTATATGCTGCAGAAATAAATTAAAATTCCCAGGCTCTTTTCTCAAGAGGAAAAATACTCTCTTTTGACATAATTGTGAAATATATTTTACTATCTAGTGATATGTCAAGGTAATTGGTTGCCTTTTTAATGTTTCCAAACTCTTGGTACACATTAATCCCTAGAGATATTTTGTGGAGTTGAAAAATAAAAAGTAAATACCTATAATTAATACACACTGAAACCCCTGAGTTCTCCCTGAGGAAGTGAGACTTGTCTAATCTCAGCATGATGTAAACTGAAAAACAATTTAATGTGTGACTAAAGCAAGGTAATACTGCTCAACAATTTTATAAAAGCCGCCTAATAAAATATCGACTGTACCGGACTCTATGGCTGTAAACTCTTCGCAAACAATATAAGACTGATTTTGTCATGTTAAGTTATTTTAGAGGCTTCTTTATTATTCTACAAAAAATGAAAAGAAAATGTCTTAAGTTTCATTAAAAAGGAAAAATAATAGCAAACATTTTCTGTCATATACACTTATGTACTGTATATACAGCAGAAAAAATGGAAGCAGCCCTTCAACAGCAATTATCAAGAAAAAAAAGTTTTTAGGGAATCTGTCACCCCATTTGACCTATTTAAACTATTAATATGGGCATACAGGTTATAGAATGATGAAATAAGTCATACCTGTATGTCTCATATCAGATGCCTTGTTGGAAAAATAATCTTTTATCACTTTATGTAAATGAGGTCTTCTAAGTTATGGGGAGGATTCTGCCTGGAAGGTAACTCCACTTGCAGAGATTTTAAAGAGAAGGAGCAGCTACCAGTGTGATGTGTGATGACCGCTCTCTGGTCTCCTGATGTCACTGCAGAGCTGTGTGTTATTACAGCTATAGAGTTGTGTATGATTATAACTGCAGAGTTGTCTGTTATTATAACTACGGAGTTGTGTATGATTATAACTGCAGAGCTGCAAGTGATTAAAACTAAAGAGCTGTGTGTGATTATAACTGCAGAGCTGTGTGTGATTATAACTGCAGAGCTGTGTGTGATTATAACTACAGAGCTATGTGTGATTATAACTGCAGAGCTGTGTGTGATTATAACTGTAGAGCTGTGTGTGATTATAACTGCAGAGCTGTGTGTGATTATAACTGTAGAGTTGTGTGTGATTATAACTGTAGAGCTGTGTGTGATTATAACTGCAGAGCTGTGTGTGATTATAACTGTAGAGCTGTGTGTGATTATAACTGCAGAACTGTGTGTGATTATAACTACAGAGCTATGTGTGATTATAACTGCAGAGCTGTGTGTGATTATAACTGTAGAGCTGTGTGTGATTATAACTGCAGAGCTGTGTGTGATTATAACTGCAGAGCTGTGTGTGATTATAATTACAGAGCTGTGTGTGTTTATAATTACAGAGCTGTGTGTGATTATAACTACATAGCTGTGTATGATTATAACTGCAGAGCTGTGTGTGATTATAACTGCAGAGCTGTGTGTGATTATAATTACAGAGCTGTGTGTGATTATAACTACAGAGCTGTGTGCGATTATAATTACAGAGCTGTGTGTGATTATAACTACAGAGCTGTGTATGATTATAACTGCAGAGCTGTGTGTGATTATAACTGCAGAGCTGTGTGTGATTATAATTACAGAGCTGTGTGTGATTATAACTACAGAGCTGTGTGTGATTATAACTACAGAGCTGTGTGTGATTATAACTGCAGAGCTGTGTGATTATAACTGCAGAGCTGTGTGTGATTATAACTGCAGAGCTGTGTGTGATTATAACTACAGAGCTGTGTGTGATTATAACTACAGAGCTGTGTGTGATTATAACTAGAGTAGTGTGTGATTATAACTACAGAGCTGTGTGTGATTATAACTACAGAGCTGTGTGTGATTATAACTGCAGAACTGTGTGTGATTATAACTACAGAGCTGTGTGTGATTATAAAAGCAGAACTGTGTATGATTATAACTACAGAGCTGTGTGTGATTATAATTACAGAACTGTGTGTGATTATAACTACAGAGCTGTGTATGATTATAACTGCAGAGCTGTGCGTGATTATAACTACAGAGCTGTGTGTGATTATAACTACAGAGCTGTGTGTGATTATAACTGCAGAGCTGTGTGTGATTATAACTGCAGAGCTGTGTGTGATTATAACTGCAGAGCTGTGTGTGATTATAACTGCAGAGCAGTGTGTGATTATAACTACAGAGCTGTGTGTGATTATAACTGCAGAACTGTGTATGATTATAACTACAAAATTGTGTGTGATTATAACTGCAGAGCTGTGTATGATTATAACTGCAGAGCTGTGTGTGATTATAACTGCAGAGCTGTGTGTGATTATAACTACAGAGCTGTGTGTGATTATAACTAGAGTAGTGTGTGATTATAACTGCAGAGCTGTGTGTGATTATAACTACAGAGCTGTGTGTGATTATAACTGCAGAGCGGTGTGTGATTATAACTGCAGATCTGTGTGTGATTATAACTACAAAGCTGTGTGTGATTATAACTGCAGAGCTGTGTGTGATTATAACTGCAGAACTGTGTATGATTATAACTACAAAATTGTGTGTGATTATAACTGCAGAGCTGTGTATGATTATAACTGCAGAGCTGTGTGTGATTATAACTACAGAGCTGTGTGTGATTATAACTAGAGTAGTGTGTGATTATAACTGCAGAGCTGTGTGTGATTATAACTGCAGAGCTGTGTGTGATTATAACTGCAGATCTGTGTGTGATTATAACTACAAAGCTGTGTGTGATTATAACTGCAGAGCTGTGTGTGATTATAACTGCAGAACTGTGTGTGATTATAACTGCAGAGCTGTGTGTAATTATAACTGCAGAGCTGTGTGTGATTATAACTACAGAGCTGTGTGTGATTATAACTACAGAGCTGTGTGTGATTATAACTAAAGAGCTGTGTGTGATTATAACTACAGAGCTGTGTGTGATTATAACTACAGAGCTGTGTGTGATTATATCTGCAGAGCTGTGTATGATTATAACTACAGAGCTGTGTGTGATTATAACTACAGAGCTGTGTGTGATTATAACTACAGAGCTGTGTGTGATTATATCTGCAGAGCTGTGTGTGATTATAACTACAGAGCTGTGTGTGATTATAACTGCAGAACTGTGTGTGATTATAACTGCAGAGCTGTGTGTAATTATAACTGCAGAGCTGTGTGTGATTATAACTACAGAGCTGTGTGTGTTTATAACTACAGAGCTGTGTGTGATTATAACTAAAGAGCTGTGTGTGATTATAACTACAGAGCTGTGTATGATTATAACTGCAGAGCTGTGTGTGATTATAACTGCAGAGCTGTGTGTGATTATAACTGTAGAGCTGTGTGTGATTATAACTGTAGAGCTGTGTGTGATTATAACTGCAGAGCTGTGTGTGATTATAACTGTAGAGCTGTGTGTGATTATAACTGCAGAACTGTGTGTGATTATAACTACAGAGCTATGTGTGATTATAACTGCAGAGCTGTGTGTGATTATAACTGTAGAGCTGTGTGTGATTATAACTGCAGAGCTGTGTGTGATTATAACTGCAGAGCTGTGTGTGATTATAATTACAGAGCTGTGTGTGTTTATAATTACAGAGCTGTGTGTGATTATAACTACAGAGCTGTGTATGATTATAACTGCAGAGCTGTGTGTGATTATAACTGCAGAGCTGTGTGTGATTATAATTACAGAGCTGTGTGTGATTATAACTACAGAGCTGTGTGCGATTATAATTACAGAGCTGTGTGTGATTATAACTACAGAGCTGTGTATGATTATAACTGCAGAGCTGTGTGGGATTATAACTGCAGAGCTGTGTGTGATTATAATTACAGAGCTGTGTGTGATTATAACTACAGAGCTGTGTGCGATTATAACTACAGAGCTGTGTGTGATTATAACTGCAGAGCTGTGTGATTATAACTGCAGAGCTGTGTGTGATTATAACTACAGAGCTGTGTGTGATTATAACTACAGAGCTGTGTGTGATTATAACTGCAGAACTGTGTGTGATTATAACTACAGAGCTGTGTGTGATTATAAAAGCAGAACTGTGTATGATTATAACTACAGAGCTGTGTGTGATTATAATTACAGAACTGTGTGTGATTATAACTACAGAGCTGTGTATGATTATAACTGCAGAGCTGTGCGTGATTATAACTACAGAGCTGTGTGTGATTATAACTACAGAGCTGTGTGTGATTATAACTGCAGAGCTGTGTGTGATTATAACTGCAGAGCTGTGTGTGATTATAACTGCAGAGCTGTGTGTGATTATAACTGCAGAGCAGTGTGTGATTATAACTACAGAGCTGTGTGTGATTATAACTGCAGAACTGTGTATGATTATAACTACAAAATTGTGTGTGATTATAACTGCAGAGCTGTGTATGATTATAACTGCAGAGCTGTGTGTGATTATAACTGCAGAGCTGTGTGTGATTATAACTACAGAGCTGTGTGTGATTATAACTAGAGTAGTGTGTGATTATAACTGCAGAGCTGTGTGTGATTATAACTACAGAGCTGTGTGTGATTATAACTGCAGAGCGGTGTGTGATTATAACTGCAGATCTGTGTGTGATTATAACTACAAAGCTGTGTGTGATTATAACTGCAGAGCTGTGTGTGATTATAACTGCAGAACTGTGTATGATTATAACTACAAAATTGTGTGTGATTATAACTGCAGAGCTGTGTGTGATTATATCTGCAGAGCTGTGTGTGATTATAACTACAGAGCTGTGTGTGATTATAACTAGAGTAGTGTGTGATTATAACTGCAGAGCTGTGTGTGATTATAACTGCAGAGCTGTGTGTGATTATAACTGCAGATCTGTGTGTGATTATAACTGCAGAGCTGTGTGTGATTATAACTGCAGAGCTGTGTGTGATTATAACTACAGAGCTGTGTGTGATTATAACTTCAGAGCTATGTGTGATTATAACTACAGAGCTGTGTGTGATTATAACTGCAGAGCTGTGTGTGATTATAACTGTAGAGCTGTGTGTGATTATAGCTACAGAGCTATGTGTGATTATAACTACAGAGCCGTGTGTGATTATAACTACAGAGCTGTGTGTGATTATAACTGCAGAGCTGTGTATGATTATAACTGCAGAGCTGTGTGTGATTATAACTGCAGATCTGTGTGTGATTATAACTGCAGAGCTGTGTGTGATTATAACTACAGAGCTATGTGTGATTATAACTACAGAGCCGTGTGTGATTATAACTACAGAGCTGTGTGTGATTATAACTGCAGAGCTGTGTATGATTATAACTGCAGAGCTGTGTGTGATTATAACTGCAGATCTGTGTGTGATTATAACTGTAGAGCTGTGTGTGATTATAGCTACAGAGCTATGTGTGATTATAACTACAGAGCTGTGTGTGATTATAACTGTAGAGCTGTGTGTGATTATAACTACAGATCTGTGTGTGATTATAACTGCAGAACTGTGTATGATTTTAACTACAGATTTGTGAGTGATTATAACTACAGAGCTGTGTGGGATTATAACTACAGAGCTATGAGTGATTATAACTACAGAGCTGTGTGTGAATAAAATTACAGAGCTGTTTGTGATTATAACTGCAGAGTTGTGTGTGATTATAACTACAGAGCTGTGTGTGATTATAACTACAGAGCTATGTGTGATTATAACTACAGAGCTGTGTGTGATTATAACTGCAGAGCTGTGTGTGATTATAACTGTAGAGCTGTGTGTGATTATAGCTACAGAGCTATGTGTGATTATAACTACAGAGCCGTGTGTGATTATAACTACAGAGCTATGTGTGATTATAACTACAGAGCTATGTGTGATTATAACTACAGAGCTGTGTGTGATTATAACTGCAGAGCTGTGTGTGATTATAACTGCAGATCTGTGTGTGATTATAACTCAGAGCTGTGTGTGATTATAACTGTAGCGCTATGTGGGATTATATGACTAGAGTTGTGTGTGATTATACAGTACAGACCAAAAGTTTGGACACACCTTCTCATTCAAAGAGTATTCTTTATTTTCATGAATCTGAAAATTGTAGATTCACATTGAAGGCATCAAAACTATGAATTAACACATGTGGAATAAAATACTTACCAAACAAGTGTGAAACAACTGAAAATATGTCTTATGTTTTAAGTTCTTCAAAGTAGCCACCTTTTGCTTTGATTACTGCTTTTTACACTCTTGAAATTCTCTTGATGAGCTTCAAGAGATAGTCACCGGAAATGGTCTTCCAGCAGTCTTGAAGTAGTTCCCAGAGATGCTTAGCACTTGTTAGCCCTTTTGCCTTTACTCTGCGGTCCAGCTCACCCCAAACCATCTAGATTGAGTTCTGGTGTGGTGACTGTGGAGGCCAGGTCATCTGGCGTAGCACCCCATCACTCTCCTTCTTAGTCAAATAGCCCTTACACAGCCTGGAGGTGTGTTTAGGATCATTGTCTTGTTGAAAAATAAATGATGGTCCAACTAAACACAAACTGGATGGAATAGCATGCTGCTGCAAGATGCTGTGGTAGCCATGCTGGTTCAGTATGCCCTCAATTTTGAATAAATCCCCAACAGTGTCACCAGCAAGCACCCCCACACCATCACACTTCCTCCTCCATGCTTCACGGTGGGAACCAGGCATGTAAGTTCATCCGTTCACCTTTTCTGCGTCACACAAAGACACGGTGGTTGGTTCCAAAGATCTCAAATTTGGACTCATCAGACCAAAGCACAGATTTCCACTGGTCTAATGTCCATTTCTTGTGTTCTTTAGCCCAAACAAGTCTCTTCTGCTTGTTGCCTGTCTTTAGCAGTGGTTTCCTTGCAGCTATTTTACCATGAAGGCCTACTGCACAAAGTCTCCTCTTAATAGTTGTTCTAGAGATGTGTCTGCTGCTGGAACTCTGTGTGGCATTGACCTGGTCTCTAATCTGAGCTGCTGTTAACTTGCGATTTCTGAGGCTGGTTACACATCTTGTTCTTCCGTTCCTGGGGCAATCCTCATGTGAGCCAGTTTCTTTGTAGCGTTTGATGTTTTTTGCCACTGCACTCGGGGACACTTTCAAAGTTTTTCTAATTTTTCGGACTGACTGTCCTTCATTTCTTAAAGTGATGATGGCCACTCGTTTTTCTTTACTTAGAATTTGTATTATGGCAAGAAAAAAGCAAGTAACAGTCTTTTCATTAGGACTATCAGCTGTGTATCCACCAGACTTCTGCACAATACAATCGATAGACCCAACCCCATTTATAAGGCAAGAAATCCCACTTACTAAACCTGAAAAGGCACACCTGTGGAGTGAAAACCATTTCCGGTGACTATTTTTTGAAGCTAATCAAGAGAATGCCAAGAGTGTGCAAAGCAGTAAGTAAAGCAAAAGGTGGCTACGTTGAAGTACCTAGAATATAAGACATATTTTCAGTTGTTTCACACTTTTTTGTTAAGTATTTAATTCCACATGTGTTAATTCATAGTTTTGATGCCTTCAACGTGAATCTCCAATTTTCAGAGTCATGAAAATAAAGAAAACTCTTTGAATGAGAATTTGTGTCCAAACTTTTGTTCTGTACTGTATAACTACAGAGCTGTGCGTGATTATAACTGCAGAGCTGTGTGTGATTATACCTACAGAGCTGTGTGTGATTATAACTGCAGAGCTGTGTGTGATTATAACTGCAGAGCTGTGTGTGATTATACCTATAGAGCTGTGTGTGATTATAACTGCAGAGCTGTGTGTGATTATAACTACAGAGCTGTGTGTGATTATAACTACAGAGCTGTGTGTGATTATAACTGCAGAGCTGTGTGTGATTATAACTACAGAGCTGTGTGTGATTATAACTGCAGAGCTGTGTGTGATTATAACTGCAGAGCTGTGTATGATTATAACTGCAGAGCTGTGTATGATTATAACTGCAGAGCTGTGTGTGATTATAACTAGAGCTATGTGTAATTGTATAACTAGAGCCATGTGTGATTATATAACTACAGAGCTGTGTGTGATTATAACTACAGAGCTGTGTGTGATTATAACTGCAGAGCTGTGTGTGATTATAACTACAGAGCTGTGTGTGATTATAACTGCAGAGCTGTGTGTGATTATAACTACAGAGCTGTGTGTGATTATAACTACAGAGCTGTGTGTGATTATAACTGCAGAGCTGTGTGTGATTATAACTGCAGAGCTGTGTATGATTATAACTGCAGAGCTGTGTGTGATTATAACTAGAGCTATGTGTAATTGTATAACTAGAGCCGTGTGTGATTATATAACTACAGAGCTGTTTGTGATTATAACTACAGAGCTGTGTGATTATATAACTGCAGAGCTGTGTGTTATTATAACTGCAGAGCTGTGTGTGATTATAAGTGCAGAGCTGTGTGTGAATTTATCTGCAGAGCTGTGTATGATTATAACTGCAGAGCTGTGTGTGATTATAACTGCAGAGCTGTGTGTGATTATAACTGCAGAGCTGTGTGTGATTATAACTGCAGAGCTGTGTGTGATTATAACTACAGAGCTGTGTGTGATTATATAACTACAGAGCTGTGTGTGATTATAACTGTAGAACTGTGTGTAATTATAACTGCAGAGCTGTGTGTAATTATAACTACAGAGCTGTGTGTGATTATAAATACAGAGCTTTGTGTGATTATAACTACAGAGCTGTGTGTGATTATAACTGAAGAGATGTATGTGATTTTAACTGTAGAGCTGTGTGTGATTATAACTGTAGAGCTGTGTGTGATTATAACTACAGAGCTGTGTGTGATTACAACTGCAGAGCTGTGTGTGATTATAACTGCAGAGCTGTGTGTGATTATAACTACAGAGCTATGTGTGATTATAACTGCAGAGCTGTGTGTGATTATAACTGCAGAGCTGTGTGTGATTCTAACTGCAGAGCTGTGTGTGATTATAACTGCAGAGCTGTGTGTGATTATAACTGAAGAGATGTATGTGATTTTAACTGTAGAGCTGTGTGTGATTATAACTCTAGAGCTGTGTGTGATTATAACTACAGAGCTGTGTGTGATTACAACTGCAGAGCTGTGTGTGCTTATAACTGCAGAGCTGTGTGTGATTATAACTACAGAGCTATGTGTGATTATAACTGCAGAGCTGTGTGTGAGTATAACTGCAGAGCTGTGTGTGATTATAACTGCAGAGCTGTGTGTGATTATAACTGCAGAGCTGTGTGTGATTATACCTACAGAGCTGTGTGTGATTATAACTGCAGAGCTGTGTGTGATTATAACTACAGAGCTATGTGTGATT
The DNA here is from genome assembly GCF_048569485.1 of Anomaloglossus baeobatrachus. Taxonomy (NCBI): domain Eukaryota; kingdom Metazoa; phylum Chordata; class Amphibia; order Anura; family Aromobatidae; genus Anomaloglossus; species Anomaloglossus baeobatrachus. The sequence continues at coordinate 408,635,700 of NC_134354.1, read as the reverse complement.
ATAACTGCAGAGCTGTGTGTGATTATAACTGCAGAGCTGTGTGTGATTATAACTGCAGAGCTGTGTGTAATTATAACTAGAGCTATGTGTAATTGTATAACTAGAGCCGTGTGTGATTATATAACTACAGAGCTGTTTGTGATTATAACTACAGAGCTGTGTGATTATATAACTGCAGAGCTGTGTGTGATTATAACTGCAGAGCTGTGTGTGATTATAAGTGCAGAGCTGTGTGTGAATTTATCTGCAGAGCTGTGTATGATTATAACTGCAGAGCTGTGTGTGATTATAACTGCAGAGCTGTGTGTGATTATAACTGCAGAGATGTGTGTGATTATAACTGCAGAGCTGTGTGTGATTATAACTGCAGAGCTGTGTGTGATTATAACTACAGAGCTGTGTGTGATTATACCTTCAGAGCTGTGTGTGATTATAACTGCAGAGCTGTGTGTGATTATAACTGCAGAGCTGTGTGTGATTATACCTACAGAGCTGTGTGTGATTATAACTACAGAGCTGTTTGTGATTATAACTACAGAGCTGTGTGTGATTATAACTGCAGAGCTGTGTGTGATTATATAACTACAGAGCTGTTTCTGATTATAACTACAGATCTGTGCGTGATTATATAACTGCAGAGCTGTGTGTGATTATAACTGTAGAACTGTGTGTAATTATAACTGCAGAGCTGTGTGTGATTATAAATACAGAGCTTTGTGTGATTATAACTACAGAGCTGTGTGTGATTATAACTGAAGAGATGTATGTGATTTTAACTGTAGAGCTGTGTGTGATTATAACTGTAGAGCTGTGTGTGATTATAACTACAGAGCTGTGTGTGATTACAACTGCAGAGCTGTGTGTGATTATAACTGCAGAGCTGTGTGTGATTATAACTGCAGAGCTGTGTGTGATTTTAACTACAGAGCTATGTGTGATTATAACTGCAGAGCTGTGTGTGATTATAACTGCAGAGATGTGTGTGATTATAACTACAGAGCTATGTGTGATTATAACTGCAGAGCTGTGTGTGATTATAACTGCAGAGCTGTGTGTGATTATAACTGCAGAGCTGTGTGTGATTATAACTGCAGAGCTGTGTGTGATTATACCTACAGAGCTGTGTGTGATTATAACTGCAGAGCTGTGTGTGATTATAACTACAGAGCTATGTGTGATTATAACTGCAGAGCTGTGTGTGATTATAACTGCAGAGCTGTGTGTGATTATAACTGCAGAGCTGTGTGTAATTATAACTAGAGCTATGTGTAATTGTATAACTAGAGCCGTGTGTGATTATATAACTAACTACAGAGCTTTTTGTGATTATAACTACAGAGCTGTGTGATTATATAACTGCAGAGCTGTGTGTGATTATAACTGCAGAGCTGTGTGTGATTATTAGTGCAGAGCTGTGTGTGAATTTATTTGCAGAGCTGTGTATGATTATAACTGCAGAGCTGTGTGTGATTATAACTGCAGAGCTGTGTGTGATTATAACTGCAGAGCTGTGTGTGATTATAACTGCAGAGCTGTGTGTGATTATAACTGCAGAGCTGTGTGTGATTATAACTGCAGAGCTGTGTGTGATTATAACTGCAGAGCTGTGTGTGATTCTAACTGCAGAGATGTGTGTGATTACAACTGCAGAGCTGTGTGTGATTATAACTGCAGAGCTGTGTGTGATTATAACTACAGAGCTATGTGTGATTATAACTGCAGAGCTGTGTGTGATTATAACTGCAGAGCTGTGTGTGATTCTAACTGCAGAGCTGTGTGTGATTCTAACTGCAGAGCTGTGTGTGATTATAACTGAAGAGATGTATGTGATTTTAACTGTAGAGCTGTGTGTGATTATAACTGTAGAGCTGTGTGTGATTATAACTACAGAGCTGTGTGTGATTACAACTGCAGAGCTGTGTGTGCTTATAACTGCAGAGCTGTGTGTGATTATAACTGCAGAGCTGTGTGTGATTATAACTGCAGAGCTGTTTGTGATTATAACTGCAGAGCTGTGTGTGATTATACCTACAGAGCTGTGTGTGATTATAACTGCAGAGCTGTGTGTGATTATAACTACAGAGCTATGTGTGATTATAACTGCAGAGCTGTGTGTGATTATAACTGCAGAGCTGTGTGTGATTATAACTGCAGAGCTGTGTGTAATTATAACTAGAGCTATGTGTAATTGTATAACTAGAGCCGTGTGTGATTATATAACTACAGAGCTGTTTGTGATTATAACTACAGAGCTGTGTGATTATATAACTGCAGAGCTGTGTGTGATTATAACTGCAGAGCTGTGTGTGATTATAAGTGCAGAGCTGTGTGTGAATTTATCTGCAGAGCTGTGTATGATTATAACTGCAGAGCTATGTGTGATTATAACTGCAGAGCTGTGTGTGATTATAACTGCAGAGCTGTGTGTGATTATAACTGCAGAGCTGTGTGTGATTATAACTGCAGAGCTGTGTTTGATTATAACTACAGAGCTGTGTGTGATTATACCTACAGAGCTGTGTGTGATTATAACTGCAGAGCTGTGTGTGATTATAACTGCAGAGCTGTGTGTGATTATACCTACAGAGCTGTGTGTGATTATAACTACAGAGCTGTTTGTGATTATAACTACAGAGCTGTGTGTGATTATAACTGCAGAGCTGTGTGTGATTATATAACTACAGAGCTGTTTGTGATTATAACTACAGATCTGTGCGTGATTATATAACTGCAGAGCTGTGTGTGATTATAACTGTAGAACTGTGTGTAATTATAACTGCAGAGCTGTGTGTGATTATAAATACAGAGCTTTGTGTGATTATAACTACAGAGCTGTGTGTGATTATAACTGAAGAGATGTATGTGATTTTAACTGTAGAGCTGTGTGTGATTATAACTGTAGAGCTGTGTGTGATTATAACTACAGAGCTGTGTGTGATTACAACTGCAGAGCTGTGTGTGATTATAACTGCAGAGCTGTGTGTGATTATAACTGCAGAGCTGTGTGTGATTTTAACTACAGAGCTATGTGTGATTATAACTGCAGAGCTGTGTGTGATTATAACTGCAGAGCTGTGTGTGATTATAACTACAGAGCTATGTGTGATTATAACTGCAGAGCTGTGTGTGATTATAACTGCAGAGCTGTGTGTGATTATAACTGCAGAGCTGTGTGTGATTATAACTGCAGAGCTGTGTGTGATTATACCTACAGAGCTGTGTGTGATTATAACTGCAGAGCTGTGTGTGATTATAACTACAGAGCTATGTGTGATTATAACTGCAGAGCTGTGTGTGATTATAACTGCAGAGCTGTGTGTGATTATAACTGCAGAGCTGTGTGTAATTATAACTAGAGCTATGTGTAATTGTATAACTAGAGCCGTGTGTGATTATATAACTACAGAGCTTTTTGTGATTATAACTACAGAGCTGTGTGATTATATAACTGCAGAGCTGTGTGTGAATATAACTGCAGAGCTGTGTGTGATTATAAGTGCAGAGCTGTGTGTGAATTTATTTGCAGAGCTGTGTATGATTATAACTGCAGAGCTGTGTGTGATTATAACTGCAGAGCTGTGTGTGATTATAACTGCAGAGCTGTGTGTGATTATAACTGCAGAGCTGTGTGTGATTATAACTGCAGAGCTGTGTGTGATTATAACTACAGAGCTGTGTGTGATTATACCTACAGAGCTGTGTGTGATTATAACTGCAGAGCTGTGTGTGATTATAACTGCAGAGCTGTGTGTGATTATAACTACAGAGCTGTGTGTGATTATAACTGCAGAGCTGTGTGTGATTATACCTACAGAGCTGTGTGTGATTATAACTGCAGAGCTGTGTGTGATTATAACTGCAGAGCTGTGTGTGATTATACCTACAGAGCTGTGTGTGATTATAACTGCAGAACTGTGTATGATTATAACTGCAGAGCTGTGTGTGATAATATCTACAGAGCTGTGTATGATTATAACTACAAAGCTGTGTGTGATTATAATTACAGAGCGGTGTGTGATTATAACTAAGTTCTTGGAGGCAGATGTATCTCACAGGCAGCATCCTCCCCATAGCCTGGAGGTGCTAGTATACACAAAGTGATGAAAGATGATTTATCCATTACAAAGTATCTGATAAGAGGCACACAAGTTTGACTTTTTTTTGTTATTTTATAGCCTGTATTAATAGTTTATATGGATCAAATGTAGTGATAGATTACATTTAATAGCCCATAACAGCAATGTTTAGGTCCATGTGAGGACCTTCTTAAGCACAGTCCTGCTTTCATTTTTTTCCTGCTATATTTGAAGTCTAATTATTGCCTGAAAAGATTTGCAGCCATAAATGTTTTGCTGATGCTGTACATATTTTTCTCTATATATATTGTAGGGGAAAATATATTAATGACTAAAGTGAAATTTGAAACAGTGCCTCATAGCCACTGTGTATTATTTACAATAATAGTCTTATATTAAACAAAAGGGACCTTTGGATCTCCTACAAGGTTCGAAGGCCATTTAGAACAACAACCTCCCTACTACTTATAGGTACAACCATGGGCACCCCCTTGCCACAATTATCTTAAAGACTTATATAGACAATATGATCAATTTGGTCTCTTGTCAGGGTCAATAGCATTCACTTTGCACTATTTTACTAGCTAAGCTTGTGTATGGGCATTTATAACTGTACTGTATGTTTTTGTGGGACAAGGGACCTTAAGCCTACTTAGACACCATGGTTACAGGAAACAAAAAAACGTACACAAATATCTGAATCTTAAAGGAGCATTTTGTTGTTATTAAATTTTACTTTAGTTAGTTAGATAACATGAAAATTTGGGGTTCTCTTTATCTTAGAGCTTTTATCTTACTTATGGTAGTGTACAGTTTGTTTTTACACAATCCAACTACCTTAGTGTGGCCAAGTGTGCAGAGTTGTTACATTTCAGAGGAGGGATTTACTCATGACATTCCAGACATCTCTCTCCAGCCTATTGATTTCTATACATCAGTAAGTTGGTCACCTCCCTCCCCCTCTCACCCTCTCTCCATTTACCTCCTTCCATTAATCTTCTGAAGAAATGCTATTTTTAAAGCTTGCAAAATCATCATCCCCTATTCACTCCTTTCAGAGCAGGTCTCCCAGTCCTGAGTGCTTTTTCAAGTACACTGATATCTCTATATGTAGCTATAATAATAACTGGGTACACTTCAGGATAAACACTGGAAACTGAATGTGTTAAAGCAGAACTTAGGCTGATCTTTAGAATTCTAATGTGATGATACTACAGGTCTACTACTCAACAGAACTGTCACTCAAAGACGAGTGTCCTCTCTGCCAACAACCAGGACGTAAGCAGACTGTAGAACTGTGCGCTGCTCAAGAGGCAACTTAAGAATAACCCTTTAAAGGGATTGCCCATCTTTCCCGCTTTTTTTTATTTAAATGGATCTATTTGGCCCTATAAATAATTTATGCAAATGAGTTTAATTAAAAGTTTTGCATGATTTGGATTTTACAGGCTCTTTATTTCTCTGCACACTAATTTTTCACGTGGTCTGTTATAAACAAACTGAGAGAAGCTCAGAAAAAAAATGGATAAAACAGTTACAAACACTCCCATCAGACCGATAGAAAAAGCTCACGGACAGATTCTCATTTAACTAATTATGTAGCCAATGATAGACAGTGTTACACACAGGCTATAGAAGGCAAAAATAACACATTTTTTGTGAAGCTAAATTGCAAAAAAATAATTTTTACCATAAAATGCTTTGATGTAGATAAAAAATAAATTGTCTCTAAAAGTGGACAACCACTTTCAGAATGTGGTTGATCATTGTGAGTATACTCTGTGCCGTAGAAAGCCGTAGGGGCAAGCATTTCAGCTGCTGCAGTTAAAATGTAATACTACATTGTGCCTGTTATACTATGTAAATTAATAATTTATTTAGTACAATGATTGCTCACACTTGCCAGAAAGGGAGTTAATTTTAAACAGCAAATCTATATTATGTTCCATAGAAGGGTTTCAATTAGAGTATATGCATAGAGGTTGTCTTCATAGGACAACGCCTTTAACTAACTGGTCACCTTGGAATATGTCCAGATCCAATAATTTATGAGGGAATATATGGTTACTATAGTTCTTTTGGGAACAGAAAGGAAATGTAACTTCTTTTAAGTTACTTTTTCAATAGAGGAATAGAAACTACTTTTGAACATAAAAATGTCATACATTATTCCAATTTTCATTATTAAAACAATACTTTTAAGTTTCAATTCCTGGAGCCCAGTTATTTTATAGATAGGAGAAACAATTATAATGTAGGTATCATCCTGCTTTACTTTTTTTGTGTAACTATTCTAGATAGCTTCACACAAATCAGATGTTGATGCTTGAATTCGGTAACAATACATTATCTAGTGGCAGAAACTATTACTCTTCTGCAGTTAAAATATATGTTGAATATTGTGATGGTTACTACTCTGGGGGGATAGTGGTTTATAGTGCTATAGTGGACTTACAGTATGCCTGGCTTCACTCACTGTATGTAAATATAATGATAATGGTGTAGACCAGAACAAATGCTAATAGCTGAATGTGTTAAATTAGAACTAGTATTGCGCTTTATAGTTCTACTAATACAACAGCACTGCTACTCAACAGGACTGTCACTCAAGGAGAAGTGCCCGCCTTTCCAGCAACTAGGAAGTAAGGAAACTGCAGAACTGTCTGCTGCTCAAGAGGCAACTTGAGAATGAACCTATAAAGGAGTTGTCTATACCAGGACACACATAATGTACACAAGGTTATAGTTTGGTTAATGTTCCCATTATATATTATATTTTTTAAATAAAAATTTGCCATACTTTTCCAAAATAAAATCAGACACAGTTACAAATCAATAGTGCAACCATGGCCATATGTATTTCTGTGTATATGGGACACATTCGCAGTGTTGGACCCTGCTCAATCTAGTTGAAGGCTAAAAGTTGTAGTTGTGAATGCTATAATGTGGAGGGTGGATTACCAATGACCTACTGTTCATCAAGATGTTAGATTTGATATTTGTTCTAAATGAATTGTCCTGAAGTTAGATTGCTTTAGAGATCAGAAATCTTTGAATATCCTATCTAACAATACTTTAATATTATACAGGTTAGTAAAAGTAACATATTAGATACATAAGCGACTTTACTGAAGAAACACTTAGAAGCAAAGTCTCCCTAAAATGAACTGCAGTCTTTAGAAACAACACGTCCCAGCAGTGCGGAACCACAGGCTTCTGTTAGCTGCACTGTGCAGAATACAAGGATGGATATAATATAGATTTATTCATCAATTGCGCTATAACAAGAATGCCCCTACAGTTTTAATTACATCGCCATGGCTCTAATCTTACACCTTTTGGAAGTTGCTGTTGGCTTTTTACCTTATGTACTTGACAAGCTCTGCGTCATATAGAAAGAACTCTAGAGAGGTCGCCATAAAAATCAGATCCCACATCGACAGAGTTAATTCAACTAAAAATGCAGTACAAGGTACATTTAAAAACTGCCTGATTGCGGAAATTCTCTTCTCCTAAATTAAAACATGAATATTTCATGATAAAAAATAAGGTTCTCCTAGAGAGGCAGTAACTCCAGCTGCACCTCTCCCTCGTTGAGCGGCTTAAATTACTGCTGAAAATGGAATATGAATGTTATTAGCATGCGATTAGTATTTTCATTTGCATGGCACTCCGAGTCCTTATTGCCTTGGGGGGGTAGGGGAGGGTGGAAAGATGAGTGGGTGCATGGCACCCATTGCTGTCTGGCTGGCCTGGTTTTACACACACACAAACTTCTCTCCTCACTTACACACACAACTAGGTTTTCTGGCAGACCACTGGCTGTTCTTTTGGCATGTGATTGTCGACTGCCCAACCAGCTCAAATGCCGGCTGGCACCGGAATACCAGAGTGTCCCCATGTCGAAATCTTGAACCTTCTCTTGTTCCGAATGCTGGAATTCCTGGATCTCCGCAGCTCCCCTGGTCTATTTCTGAAAGACAAGAGCAAAATTAAATGTTCTGAGTACTTTTTACTTGTTGTGGGGCATTTCAAACCCTTTTAATCATCTCCTCTGGTACACATGCTATCATCGTTACCATTTTACAATCATAATGTTACATTTTCCCCTGTCTTTGTAAATCTATTGGCGTATGTTTTTAAGCACATGATCACATTTACATTAAAACAATAAAAGAATATGCCCATAATCCATGAGCACCATCATCTAACACTTCTAGGTAGATAATGAGATGAGGAGCTACAGAACGCAGATTTAGAAGTAGTGTTAAGTATCCTAGCCTATCGTACAGAGCAGGAAAGCGGTAATCAAACACAATATTTTGTTTGTCTTGAGGCTGTTTTTGCTTGATAATATTTAACCACTTGAGACAAAAGCTGGAAATGAACTTTTCCTCGATTATCTCTTACCTCTCTTTCAGTACCAGGACAATGAATATTATACATATGATTGCATATAATAATGTAATCCAAAGAAGTTCTCAGCTTTATGCAGCAAGCTCTAGTTCCCATTGGTAAGTGTAAAACAGTGTGCCTTGTTTAAATCCTCACATATATATTTCCCAGCAGCATGCCTTAAATGTATGATTATATAATGAGAACTATTATGGTGATTTATTATAGAAAAAGATTACTTTTAAGAAACAGATGTTTTATATTCATACTTAAGTAGAAAATGTAGACTGCAGCTTCCACTATACTGTACATACAAAGAAACAGGCATTCCTCCCAAGAGTACTGATTTAATGGGAACTGTCCAAACTGAGCGTTCTTTAAGTGATTGAATTTGAGACTAAAAAGTCTAGAATATGTGCTTAGCATTGTTGTCACATGTACTTTTAGGCTGTATTCGTAAATCTTGGCACAAGTACACTGTTTTGCCTAGATTTTGCATGATGTACATGAAAAAAGAATTTAAACTTAAAGGGGTTGTTCACTACTTGGAAAACCCTTTCTCATTCCCCATGCTTGGCCCCATTAAAATAAAAAAGCTTATACTCACCTCCTATGCTGCTGCTGTTTCAGTGGTGCTGGCCCTGTCATTTCCACGCTCATGTAAGGTTGTGATGTCATGCAAGCCCAGTGCCTAATCACCGCCGGCTTCTCTTTTCGCCTTCAGACATATGATTAATTAACAGGATGTGACTGATTTGTCACAGCTCACACTTATTGATTATTACTCATATGTCTGATTGGGGGGACAGTGAACCCAGAGGTGATTGACTGCAGGGCTCATGTGACATCACAACCTCACATGAGCCCCGGGAACACGAGTGTCGGCATCGCTTGAACTAAGCAGGCACAGGAGGTGAGTATAAGATTTTTTTATTTTAACGGGGCCAGAAATGGCGAATGAGAATAGGGAATGAGAAGGGAATGTCCTAGTAGTGGACAACCCCTTTAATACAAGTTAACCCTTAGTCAAACCTTAGTCAAGTTACAGTCAATTGTTACTTTTAAGCAAATTTAATTTGGGACTCAAATTTCTCAATATACAAGCTCATTATTATAACACAATATTCTATTAAAACCCTTAACTGATATCAATTTACAATCACAAGACGGCCACAAAATATACACAGATATGATAAACAGCTTCCACGTGTTGCAAAATGTAGATACTGTATATATTTTAACTGTCACTCATTGCTATGTACATCAAGCACAGGCATAGGTAATGAACGGGGAATATATATATATATATATATAAAAATATACATTATATATATATATAGATATATATATATATATATATATATATATATATATATAGGTGTGTGGGTGTATACATATATATATATATATATATACATACACATATATACACACAGTACATATATACAGTAGAGACCAAAAGTTTTTGGACACACCTTCTCATCTCTAGAACAACTGTTAAGAGGAGACTTTGTGCAGCAGGCCTTCATGGTAAAATAGCTTCTAGGAAACCACTGCTAAGGACAGACAACAAGCAGAAGAGACTTGTTTGGGCTAAAGAACACAAGGAATGGATATTATACCAGTGGAAATCTGTTCTTTGGTCTGATGAGTCCAAATTTGAGATCTTTGGATCCAACCACCGTGTCTTTGTAGAAAAGGTGAACGGATGGACTCTACATGGCTGGTTCCCACCGTGAAGCATAGAGGAGGAGGTGTGATGGTGTGGTGGTGCTTTGCTGGTGACACTGTTGTGGATTTATTCAAAATTGAAGTAATACAGTACCAGCATGGCTGCCACAGCATCTTGCAGCGGGATGCTATTCCATCCGGTTTGCGTTTAGTTGCACCATCATTTATTTTTCAACAGAACAATGACCCAAGACACACCTCCAGGCTGTGTAAGGGCTATTTGACTAAGAAAGAGAGTGATGGGGTGCTACGCCAGATGACCTGGTCTCCACAGTCACCAGACCTGAACCCAATCGAGATGGTTTGGGGTGAGCTGGACCGCAGAGTGAAGGCAAAAGGGCCAACAAGTGCTAAGCATCTCTGGGAACTCCTTCAAGGCTGTTGGAAAACCATTTCCGGTGACTACCTCTTGAAGCTCATCAAGAGAATGCCAAGAGTGTGCAAAGCAGTAATCAAAGCAAAAGATGGCTACTTTGAAGAACCTAGAATATAAGACATATTTTCAGTTGTTTTACACTTTTTTAAGTATTTAATTCCACAAGTTTAATTCATAGTTTTGATGCCTTCAATCTGAATTTACAATTTTCACAGTCATGAAAATAAAGAAAACTCTTTGAATGAGAAGGTGTGTCCAAACTTTTGGTCTTTACTGTATATCTGTATATATACACACATAAATATATATATGGGGGTGTGCTTATTGTTGGGATATATTGTAGAGATGCCTTACTGTTGGGATATACTGTATATATATATATATATATATATATATATATATATATATATATATATACGGTATAGAGAGAGAGAGAGAGAGAGAGAGAGAGTATATCGCAAAACTGGGTACACCTTCACATTTTTGTGAATGTTTTATTATATCTTTTCATGAGACAACACTGACTATATGATGCTTTGATAAAGTGTTAAGTAGTCAGTGCACAGATTGTATAACACTGTATATTTGGTGTGCCCTTTAATTCAAAACAGCCATTAATGTCTAAACCACTGGCAACACAAGTTTTGAACATGCCATCAATTTTCTAAGTACATATATTTCTAAAGGTTCTATTGATATGAATTTCTTGCCAAATGTCAGAACACACTCATCTAATCCACTCAAGCAAAGAAATCAAACCACAGATGTCAATAAATTAAGTTATGTGTAATAGTGAGAAATGACACAGGGGAAAGGTATGGAACACATGAAAAAAGAGAGGTGCAAAAAGCCATGGAAAGTCATGACACTAGCTGAAATCTACCAGTAATTAGAAGGCAATCCTGCCATTTAGTTCAAAGTAATATCAGCTGGTTCAAGTGATGGCCTATATATAGGTGTCCCATTACCAAAGTACAAAACAAAAAAATCTCATGATGGGTAAAACCAGTGAGCTGTCTCATGACCTTTGCCTGCTTATTGTTGCAAAAACATACTGGTAGCATTGGTTAAAGAAGAATTTCTGTACTACTGAGAGCTCCAGTGAACACTGTTGAGGCTATAATCCAGAAGTGTACATAACATAAATTCACCCTAAACTGATCACAACCAGGTGCTCCCCACAAAATTTCAGAGGAGTGAAAATAACTATCACAAGAGTTGTTCAAGAGCGAAGGCCCACCTGTCGAGAGCTATAGAAAGACCTGGAATCAGCACATACAATTGTTTCAAATAAAACAATACGTAATGCATTCAACGTCCATGGCTGGTATGTACAGTCACAACAGAAGGCTCCACTTCTAAACAAAAAATATTTTCAAGTACGTTTAAAGTTTGCTCAATATTTAGACAAGCCTGTGAAATACTGGAATACTATAGCATAGTCAGATAAGACCAAAATTGAACTCTTAGGATGTTATTATACACACTTTATTTGGAGACCACAAGATACTGCATATCACCCCAAAAACACCATACCAACAGTGATTTTTGGAGGTGTATACATCATGGTGTGGGGCTGTTTTTCAGCATTCAGCACTGGCAAACGTCTTATGGTTGAAGGAAAGATGAATAGACAATTATACTGAGACATTCTTGATAAAAATCTGCTGCCATCTGTCAGGATGATGAAGATGAAATGAGGGTGGACATTTGAGAAAGACAATGATTCTAAACACACAACAAAGGAAACGCTTAATTGGATTCAGAAAAAGGAACTAGCTGCTAGAATGACTTAGCCAATCAAATAACATAAATCAAACATAAAATGTATGGAAGGAACTAAAGGTCAGAGTTTATAGAAGGAGCCCATGGAACCTTCTGGATTTGAAGAGTATTTGTGTGGCATAATCTGCCAAAATCACATCTGAGCAATCACACCTGAGCAATGCATAGGACTAATTTCTCCATACAGAAGGCATCTTGAAACTGTCATCACCAACAAAGGTTTTTGTACAAAGCATTAAATACATTTCAGTGAGTTCAATACTTTTTCTCTGTATTGTTTCTCATTTTTACAAATTACTAAATATATGTACATCTATGCTTTCATTCTTTGTCCATGTGGATTGGATGCGTTCTTACTGACACTCAGTGAGAAATGCATGCCAATAGGACCTTTAGAGGTATTTTTACTTAGAAAATTGGTGACATCTTCATTACTTATTTCACCTGCTGTATATTTATACATATATATGTATGTGTATACTGTATGTATATATACACTTTTCAACCTTGAAATTACAACATCAAGAAGAGGAAGTCATGGAATTATGAAAATCATAAAACAGATAGTCATGCTAATTACCTGCAAATGATTAAGAAAAAGAAACAATATTTTCAAAACATTTTCATTTATTCGTTGAATATGAGAGCGACACAGAAATACATGTACTTATACACCTTGACATGCTATCAATTAGGTTTTTAATGGCTGTATGAGGAATTATATGCCATGCTCAATTGGGTAAGCAAATTAGTTCCCTTTGTCGACCAATAATGTCCCAGATGTGCCTCTTTGGAGACATGAATAGAGACACTGCAGGCCATGGTATCACGTTTATGTCACTCAGGCTACTTAAAGTAGCACAAGCAACATGTGACTTGGTGGGCCACTGTGACTGGGACATTTCAATGTTTGCTTGTGAAGGCCTCTTCATGGCATTGCTTATGTAGTCTCCAGACCAGTCTCTAGTTAACTTTGCATGGAAGAAAAAAGTAGGACTTATTGTTGAATAGAATAGTCCTCCATTAAAGCACACAATTTGTAAATGGTGGTATAAGGCCAATGGAGCATCTGTAGCTGGATGTCTGGCTTATAGCCCAATTTTGAGCAAATGCCTTCTGATGATTTGTATTGACACTGTTGCCTTCAGCTTCGTATGTGATATATAATTTTGCTTCCAGTACAGAATGGATCACTAAGAGCCTTTTTTAAAATCTAACAAGACCATGTGTGCAATGCCATGAAGAGGCCTTCGTGAGAGACTGTCACACCAGTCCTCCCAGTATGATGGTGTGGAATAGAATAATGTTCAGTAGTTGTATTGTTCTAATCTCCATTCCAGGAACACCAACAGCTCGACATTACACTGATTTGGCCATGGAACCAGTGGTACGAGCATTTCTCCAAATCATCCTTGATGTTGTTTTTTTTTTTTAATACGATGTTGCTTGAGCAACTGTGAGCATCCTATGTGGCCTAAATGCGCTACTATGCCCTGCAGCGCTTCTAGATTTGTCCCTCATCAAGCACATCTGGGAGATAGCACCAGTACATCTTGATAATTTCTATGCCCAAGTACATTCTGCAAGGCATCATGAAATCTGAAGGTTACCAAAGGGTTTTGGGTCACAATGTAGTACCCCATGTCAGAAAGCTGGGTATGTGTCCTAGGTCATGGGTCTTGCAGCAGGACAATGACTCCAAATATCCTCCAAGAAGCACCCAGAAATGGATAGAAACATAGCATTGGAGAGTTCTGAAATGGCCAGCTCAGATCTTAAAATTACTGTTGGGAGAACGCACCCTTCAAATATGAGAGACCTGGAGCATTTTCCAAAAGATGAGGGGTTCAAAATTCCATTTGAGAGGTATAAGAAGCTTGTTGATGTTTATAGGAAGCAATTTATTGCCTTTTTTTGCCCTCTAGTTTTTTTTGTGTTGTTCTAATACACACAAAAGACATAAACATGTGTATGACAAAATATACAGTTGAAGCCAAAAGTTAATATATATATATACTGTATATATATATATATATATATATATATATATCTGCATCTGCATGTTTTTCTCACTATCTGACATGAAATCAGAATAAACCGTTCCCGTTTTAGGTCAATTAGGGTTACCAAAATTATTTATATTTGACAAACGGCAGAATAATGCGAGACATAGAATGTTTTAAGGCATTTGTATTACTTTCTGCAAAGCCAAAAGTTTACATACACATAAGGCCTCGTTACACACTATGATTTATCTGAAGATATGTCGTCGGGGTCTCGGTTTTCGTGACGCACTTCCGTAGTCGTTAGCGACGTCGTTGTGTGTGACACCTACAAGCGACTCCGAACGATCGTAAAAATAGCGAAAATCGTTGATCATTGACACGTTCATTTTCAAAATATTGTTCGTCATTTCGAACGCAGCAGACATATTGCTACGTTTGACACCCTGCCAACGGCGAACAACATCGTTAATGCGTCCATCATTAGCGATGCGGGCGTGTCGTTATGAGCAATGCTCCACGCCTCCTCCGCTTTTATTGGTGTCACACCAGGGTGTATGCTATGGACAATTATACGCCTCTGTCATTGCCGAAATCGTTGGGAGGAATGCTGTGTGACGGTGTCCACACGACCGCCTTGGTCAAACAATATATCGCTGAATGATGTAGCCTTGTTTGTGAGATGGGTATGTGTGACCGCTACAAAACGACATATGAGCGATCTCGGCAAATCGAAGCAACGATCTGGGCATGTCACATTGCTAACAAGATTGCTAGCGATATTGTTGTGTGTAAAGCGGCCTTAAAGGAAACCTGTCAGCAGAAATATTGCCCTAAACCTAAAATTTTCCCCTTCTGCATCTCCTGGGCTGCATTCTAGCAAGGTTCCTATAGTTATTCTGCCCCCTTTTAGATCAAAATAAATAGTTTATAAAGTGGTACCTTTCAGTTTGAAAATCTTGTTAATTTTACCACGGGGGCGGACTGTCTGTTGTCCGTTACTGTCCCTCCTGTCGCTTTAGGCCGTCCCCCAACGCTCATTTACATACCTCAGGATGCCACCCAGTGCGTCCGAGGTCTCATGCATGCCACTGTAGTGGGACTGCACAGTGGGACCGCTGGTGACGTTGCGCAGGTACGAGATTAGGGGCGACGCTGTGATTTTCATCAGCAAGCTCCCGCCCATAATCTTGTGCCCACGCTTTCCACTCTGCCTCCACCGTTCTGCGCATGCCCTGGCCAGATGACCAGATGATCGGTGGTGTCCTGCTCCGCTCCTCCCATCTATTTCCTGTTCCAGGGCTAGATGCGAAAGAGGTGACGTTGGGTTATCCACAGTGAAACGAGTACTGTATCAACATGGGCTGAAAGGCCACTCTTCCAGGACTAAGCCATTACTCCAATAGAAACATATAAACACTAAATTAATGCTTGCAAATGCATAGGAACAAAGACCTTAATTTTTGGAGATATGTCCTATGGTCTGATGAAACTAAAATGTAACTATTTGGCGATAATGACCATCATTACGTTTGAAAGAAAAAGGGAGAAGATTTGAAGCCTAAGAACACTATCCCAAGTGTGAAAAACAGGGGGTGGCAGCATCAAGTTGTAGGGTTGTTTTGCTGTAGGAGGGACTGGTCCACTTCACAAAATAAATAGCATTATGAGGAAAGAAGATTATGTGGCAATACTGGAGCAACACCTCAAGACATCAGCAAGGAACTTAACACTTGGGCGAAAATGGGTCTTCTAAATAGACAATGATCCGAGGCATACTATTAAACTGGTTCCAAAGTGACTTAAGGATAACAAAGTCAATGTTTTGGAGTGGCCATCAAAAAACCCTGATCTTAATCATATTGAAAATGTATGGGCAAAGATGAAAAGCCAGGTGCAAGCAGGGCAACCTACAAACATGGCTCAGTTACACCAGTTCTGTCAGGAGGAATAGTCCCAAATTGTCAGGATCTTTTGGAAGGATATACAAAACGTTTGACCCAAGTCATATAGTTTAATCTTAATTGACCTCGAACGGGAAAGGTTTATTCTGATTTCATGTCAGATAGTGAGAAAAACATGCATATGTGCCTTTTTAGATAGTGTATATAAACTTCTGGTTTCAACTGTATATATTTGTATATTTGCAAAAATGTTCTTTTATTCCACTTTTGGTCATCACTATATATATATATATATATATATATATATATATATATATATATATATATGTATATATTTACATATCTATATATAAATATATATATATATATATATATATATATATAAAAAATTAAGTGTTATGGTGAAGAATCAACAACAAGTGGGACGCAATTGTGAAGGTGAACAATATTTATTGCTTATTTAATTTTTTTGTAAAAAAATAAAAAACTGAAAATTGGGGCATGCAATATTATTTGTCCACTTTACTTTCAGTGCAGAAAACTCACTCCAGAAGTTCATTGAGGATCTCTGAATGATCCAATGTTGTCCTCCTAAATGAATGATGATGATGATAAATATAATCCACCTGTGTGTAATCAAGTCTCAGTATAAATGCACCTGCTCTGTGATAGTCTCAGTGTTCTATTTAAAGCAGAAAAAGCATCATGAAGATCAAGGAACACAACAGGTAGGTCAGTGATACTGTTGTGGAGAAATTTAAAGCCGGATTTGGTTGCAAGATTTCCAGAACCTTAAAAATCCTAAGAAGCACTGTCCAAGTGATCATATTGAAATGGAAGGAGTATCGTACCACTGCAAATCTACCAAGACCCGGCCGTCCATCAAAAATTTCATGTCAAACAAGGAGAAGACTGATCAGAGATGCAGCTAAGAGACCCATGATAACTCTGGATGAACTGCAGAGATCTACAGCTGAGATGGGAAAGTCTGTCCATAGGACAACAATCAGTTGTACACTGCACAAATCTGGCCTTTATGGAGAGTGGCAAGAAGAAAGCTACTGTATTTCTTAAAGATATCCATAAAAAGTGTCATTTAAAGTTTTCCACAAGCCACCTGGGAGACACACCAAACATGTGGAAGAAGGTGCTCTGGTCAGATGAAACCAAAATCAAAATATTTGGGCACAATGCCAAACGATATGTGTGTTTGGCAACATAGTTCATCACCCTGAACGCACCATCCCCACTGTCAAAAATGGTGGTGGCAGCATCATGGTTTGGGCCTGCTTTGCTTCAGCAGGGACAGGGAAGATGGTTAAAATTGATGGTAAGATGGATGGAGCCAAATACAGGAACATTCTTGAAGAAAACCTGTTGGAGTCTTCAAAAGACATGAGACTGGGATGGAGATTTGTCTTCCAATATGACAATGATCCTAAACCTAAAGCAAAATCTACAGTGGAATGGTTCACAAATAAACATATCCAGGTGTTAGAATGGCCAAATCAAAGTCCAGATCTGAATCCAATCGAGAATCTGTGGAAAGAGCTGAAAACTGCCGTTCACAAACGCTCTCCAGCTCGAGCTGTTTGCAAAGGAAGAATGGGTAAGAATTTCAGTCTCTCGATGTGCAAAACTGATAGACACATACCCCAAGTGACTTGCAGCTGTAATTGCAGCAAAAGGTGTCAATACAAAGTATTAACTTAATGGGGATGAATAATATTGCACGTCCCACTTTTCAGTTTTTTATTTTTTACAAAAATTTAAAATAAGCAATAAATATCGTTCAACTTCACAATTGTGTCCCACTTGTTGATTCTTCACCATAAAATTTAAAATTTTTATCTTTATGTTTGAAGCCTGAAATGTGGGAAAAGGTTGAAAAATTCAAGGGGGCTGAATACTTTCACAAGGCACTGTATATAATATGAAAAGTGTAGAAAGTTCACGCTACAGTGATATTTTACCATGAAAGTAGGGCATTTAAGTAGAAGCATGCAATGGTGTTTTCCTCATATCAAGCAATTCATTGACACGAAAGGCAACAATACTGGAGGGGTATACCTCCCCTCAAATGTCAATGTCTCAATAGCTTGTCATGTGGTCTTGAGCATCAATTGCAGCTTACTAACGATGTCTTATGCTGTTCACAACTTGAGTTATTGTCTGATGAGGAATGGTATCCCACTCTTCTTGAATGGTGACCCTCAGGTCAAGGAGATTCTGAGGAGTGGGGGTACAGAGTTACAAGCCTTTACATGGCGACTCAGCCGATCACATAGGTTTTTTATGGGATTTAGGTCTGGAAGTATCCCAGCCTCCAGCAGCCATTTCCTAATGATGCAATTTTGATATGCTGGAGCATTGTCATGCATGAACATGAAGTAAGGCCTCTGTTGTTCATGCAGAGGCACAATGACTGAATTAATGATAGTATTCAAGTAGTAGGGGCATGTGACTGTATCATTCACAAAGTATAGGCAGTTCTGTATAGACTAGGACTCCTGACCACACTGTAACACCGTTACCACCAGAGGCTCATCTGGTGACAACGGTGGCTGATGAATAGCACTCTCCTTCATGTCTTCAACATTGATGGCGGCCATACTTTCTTCTCAGCGTAAAGCAGCTTTCATCATTGAAGATCACTGAAGTCCACTGATCCCTCGTCCAGTGTAGCTGTGCCACGGTCCATGCAAGACAGTGACACCTGTGACTGGTGGTGTTGTCAGGTACTCTTTGAGGTCGTTTAGCACACAGACCACACTGATGTAATCTGATTTGAATAGTCTGACATGAAACTTGGGTGCCTCTTACTTCCCTTAAATAAACCTGGAGTTGCGTGGCATTCATAATCCATTTTCAAAGGGTATTTGATCACAATGAAGCAGTCATTAGTGTGGGATGGGGACAAAAGATATCCATATCAATGTCTTTTTGTGAATCTTCCAGTATCTCTGTATCTCTGTTCCATCCTGCTGGTGACACTCTTTACACTCTAAGCTCAGTGGCCACTTCCGTCTGAGAACATCCTGCTTGCAGCCTCGCAATGACGACGTACTGTTGATCAATTGTTAGGGGTCGTCATGATCTCATAATGTCAGAATGTGAACAGCATGATGAGGACTGTTTAAATTGCAATTCTAATTGAACCCCAAAATTTATTCAGCGATTCATGGATCAAACACCTGTTGTGAATTTTGCTAATAAGCTCCTTGTTAGAAAACATTAAGTTGTGTAAAAAGTAGTTTACAATTAAATTCACCTGATAAGGTTAGAGTGCATTTAAGGAATATCCTAAAATTTCACCCCAAATATAGATAAGAAGGGAATTTTGTTACTTACCGTAAATTCCTTTTCTTCTAGCTCTTATTGGGAGACCCAGACGATTGGGGTATAGCTACTGCCCTCCGGAGGCCACACAAAGCACTACACTAAAAAGTGCAAGGCCCCTCCCCTTCTGGCTATACCCCCCCGTGACATCACGGGTTCTCCAGTTTTAGTGCCAAAGCAAGAAGGGGGAAAGCCAATAACTGGTTTAAACAAATTAACTCCGATTAACATCGGAGAACTGAAAAACCGTTCAACATGAACAACATGTGTACCCGCAAACAACAAAAAAATCCCGAAGGACAACAGGGCGGGTGCTGGGTCTCCCAATAAGAGCTAGAAGAAAAGGAATTTACGGTAAGTAACAAAATTCCCTTCTTCTTCAGCGCTCTATTGGGAGACCCAGACGATTGGGACGTCCAAAAGCTGTCCCTGGGTGGGTAAAGAAATACCTCATGTTAGAGCTGCAAGACAGCCCTCCCCTATGGGGAAGCCACTGCCACCTGCAGGGCTCTTCTACCTAGGCTGGCGTCCGCCGAAGCATAGGTATGCACCTGATAATGTTTGGTGAAAAAATGTGCAGGCTCGACCAGGTAGCTGCCTGGCACACCTGTTGAGCCGTAGCCTGGTGTCGTAATGCCCAGGACGCACCTACGGCTCTGGTAGAATGGGCCTTCAGCCCTGATGGAACCGGAAGCCCCGCAGAACGGTAGTCTTCAAGAATTGGTTCTTTGATCCATCGAGCCATGGTGGCTTTAGAAACCTGCAACCCCTTGCGCGTACCAGCGACAAGGACAAAAAATGCATCAGAGCGGCGCATGGGCGCCGTGCGGGAAATGTAGATTCTGAGTGCTCTCCCCAGAACTAACAACTGTAAATCCTTTTCATACCGGAGAACCGGATGAGAACAAAAGGAAGGTAAGGATATATCCTGATTAAGAAAAAACGCGGATACAACCTTAGGGAGAAACTCCTGAATAGGGCGCAGCACCACCTTGTCCTGGTGGAATACTAGGAAGGGAGCCTTGAATGACAGAGCCGCCAGCTCAGACACTCGCCGAAGCGACGTGATCGCAACCAGAAAGGCCACTTTCTGTGACAGGCGCGAAAGGGAAACTTCCCTCAGAGGCTCGAAAGGCGGCTTCTGGAGAGCAACTAGTACCCTGTTCAGATCCCATGGATCTAACGGCCGCTTGTACGGGGGCACAATATGACAAACCCCCTGTAGTAACGTGCGCACCTTAGGAAGACGTGCTAGACGCTTCTGAAAAAGAACACGGATAGTGCCGAGACTTGCCCTTAAAGGGAGCCGAGCGACCAACCTCTTTCCCAACCAGATTGCAGGAGGGAAGGCAAAGTAGGCAATGCCGATGGCCAGGGAGACACTCCCTGAGCAGAACACTAAGATAAGAATATCTTCCACGAGTTGTGGTAGATCTTGGCAGACCGCGGCTGGCTAGCCCGTCTCATGGTGGCAATGACGTCGTGCTCACGGTCGACTGACGGTGAGGCGCCACAGATCTCGGTACCACGACCTCCCCGGCCAGTTTGGGGCGACGAGGATGGTGTGGCAGCAATCGGTAGCTGGAACTGTGACCAATCCTGAGCCAAGGCGCCTGTCGCCAGAGCTCTTTGATCGTAAGACCGCGTCATGAAAATCGGGACCTTGTTGTTGCCGAGAAGCCATGACGTCGACGTCCGTCTTCATCCTGCGGCTACAGATTTCTTGAAAACAAACGGGTGCAGAGCCCATTCCCCTGCGTCCGCGCCCTGGCGACTGAGGAAGTCTGCTTCCTAGTGTTGTACGCCCGGGATATGAACAGCTGATAAGGTGTATGCTCTGTCTTCTACCCATAGCAGAATCCGCCGGACCTCTTGGGAGGCTTGTCGACTGCGTAGTCCGCCTTGGTGGTTGGTGTATGCCACCGCTGTGGATAGTCCGACTGAATTCGGATCTATTTGCATTCCAGCCACTGCAGGAAGGCTTGCAGTGCAAGATACACTGCCCAGAGCTCCAGACCACTGAGTTGAAGAGTGGACTCCTCTGAAGACGGTCTTTGACCGTCTGGAAAAGTGACACGTTCCTGTGTAGGGACATCGACTTCCCTCCCATAAGCGAAGAATGTGCTATTGAGGCGGACGCAGATGAAACTGCGTGAAAAAAGCTCGCCTCTGGATGAGGCGCCTCCTTGAAGGAGAGACTGCCCCCTCGTCTGTAGTGAACGCTGTTTGTCCAGCGGAAGCTTCACTATCGCTGAGAGAGTGTGAAAACTCTCCAGGAGATGCCAGCGATTGGGTTCAACCTTGAAAAGTTGAAGACCCACCCGAAACTCTGGGAAGGGTCCAGCGCCATGTTCAGGTTGTGTTGGCATGCTTGTAAAGGAGAGTGCCTTGACCAGTAGATTGCCCAAGTAAAGGATCACAGAGTGACCGTGAGAGCGCGGGACTGCTCCCTCTGCTGCCACGAACTTGGTGAACACCCGTGGGGCTGTCGCCAGCCAAAGGGTATGGCTACGAAACGAAATATTCTCGTCTTTAATAACGAATCGTAGCCAACGCCGGTGCCTCGGAGCAATCGGCACGTGTAGATAAGCATCCTGATGTCTATTGATGTTAGGAAAACTCCTTGAGACAGAGAGGCAATGACGGAGCGGAGTGATGCCATCCGGAACCGCCTGGTTTTCACGTGCTTGTTAAGCAGTATAAATGCCAGAACGGGACGGAAGGAGCCGTCCTATTTTGGCACCACGACCAGGTCGGAGCAAAATGCGTATCTGGTTCCTGAAGAGGAACAGGGATTACCGCTCTTTCCGCCTGCAGAAGAGCCTCGGCTTGGTCGGTGCGGTAGTTTGAAAACAAACTGACTCTCACTCACAGGCCCTTGACCTGCGGTAGGTAAATGCCGCTAAAGCGGGGGAGTCTGCCCCCCCCCGCGGTTGCGGAGTGAGAGGGCTGAAAATTATGAGGAAAAACACTTTGGTAGCGGGTCCTCCGGCTGCCTTCCCCGGGCGTGATTGAGCCCGCTAGGAATCTATGCCCTTCTGGGCTTTTTGAGTCGTCTTGGATAGTTGAATGATTTCATTCCACCCTTACCAACAGACTATCACTAGATAAAGGCAACCTGGTTAAGCACTTCGTTGGAAGCAGCCTCTGTTCCAATCTCTCAACTACTAGCCTCTGCGTAAAAACACGGAGTTGGCGGGTGCCACTGACGTCCGGCTCGTAGAGTCTCGGACAGCAATAACAGCATGATTCGCCATGCCGACATTGCGAGTTAAAGACGCTGCTGGGACCGAGAGTACCTGTGACAGCGACCCCCCGCGCAATACTAGCTGAAATAGCTTGGAGTGCCTTCACGGCTGCGACTGCCGGAGCAGCCGACCTGCCGATAGCTTCATAGACAGATTGCAACCAGAGGCCAATCTGCCTGTCAATGGCATTTTGAAGTGAAGTCCTATCCACCACTACAACTATAGATCTAGCTGCAAGCATGGAGATTGGGGGATCCACATTTGGATACTGGGTCTAGCGCTTGACCACGTCAGGAGGGAGCGACACGTGTCTCATTAATACGGTCGGAGAAACGCTTATCGTGATAAGCGTGTCGTTTCTGGACTGCTTCTCTGGAGTCAGAGTGCTAAACAAGTACTCAATATATAGAGATTTCTCTTGCTGTGAAGCTGACCCCTCCACTGGAGGAGTTGAGGGAGAAATACCCAACCTTTCGTTGATGGACGCAATAAGATTATTCACTATAGCGTCACCATCCGGTGTATCCGGATTGAGAGCGGTCTCAGGAACAGAGTCCTGAACAGCTACGTCTGCCTCATCGTACAGAGAGTACTCCAGCTGGGACCTTGCCCAGTGATGTAGTCGAGGGCTAATGCCAGCGAGCCCGCTTAGGCCATCTGGGACTGTCGACCGTGTCGGATGCCTGCTCTCTGGGATGCCTGGAATCACTCTGGCGCCTTGAGATGCTCCAAATCAGGGCGGCCAGGGTCATTGCAACCATATTGCCCACGGTCTGCTTGGGGTGCAAAGTCTGTAAGATGTCAGTCATAGTCACAGACAATATATCAGCGGAAAAACTGCAACTTCGTCCCTGTCTCTGGACAGAGATCACAGGTGGTTCTTTTGGCCACATATAGCAGAGACCCCGGTTGAGCAATTGCACGCACTGGGGGTCCTGGAACCGTATGACATGCAGTACAAGCAGCATAGAAAGCCCGTGCATTGGCAACTTGTCTTTTTCTGCTGTTGTTGTCTAGCTATCTAAGAGCCTAGCCGAGGATAGCGACCGTACAGTGAATAGTCATACAAGCATGAAGTACAATAAACACTTCAGTACATGTAGTACACGCAGCATTGAAAACTTGTGGCTTGGCACATTTGCTCTTCTGCTGCTGTTGTCTATTTATCTAGGAGCATGAGACAAGGATAGCGACATACAGTGAATGTATAGCATACAGCATGACAGTAAACACTGCAGCCCATGCAATCCAAGCAGCATTGAAAGCTTGCGCGTTAGCACCCTAGCCTTTCTGCTGCTGTTGTCTAATTATCCAGGAACATTAGCCAAGGATAGCGACATACAGTGAATGTATAGCATACAAGCATGACAGTAAACACTGCAGCCCATGCAAGTCAAGCAGCATTGAAAACTTGTGCCGTAGCACCATTGCTCTACTGCTGCTTTTGTCTGTTTATCTGGGCGCATTAGCCAAGAATAGCGACATACAGTGAATGTATATCATAACAATAAACCGTGCAGCACATGCAAGCGAAGCAGCATTGAAAGCTTGTGCCTTAGCACAAATTGCTCTACTGCTGCTGTTGCCCAATCTGACAGTAAACACTGCAGCACATGCAAACGAAGAAGCATTGAAAGCTTGTGCCTCAGCAGCATTGCTTATTTGCTGCTGTTGCCCAGAATAGCGACAGTACAGTACAGTGCATAGCATATCAGCACACAGTCCAAAAGCCCACTTCAGCATTAGTGGTGTCAGTACTGCTTAACGCCCGCACAAGAGCGGGTGCGAGGTCGCCCAAAAACCTGTGACTGGTTCCGTTCTCCCAGAGTGGAAACCATAATGGCTGCTGGCTTCTCTTCCCCGTCCTGTGCAGAGGGGCGGGCCGTGGGCGAGCCCCAGCCAAGAGCGGGAACCCGGCGTCTCACTGTGTTCAGTGAGAGGGGGCTGGAGAATGCAAAGCAGACTCCAGCTCCCTGCGCTGAGCTTCTGTACAGCGTCCCGCCCCTCCTCTGACTGGCAGGGCTGGGGCGGGAACGAAACGAAAGCTAGGCCGCAAAGCCGGGGACTCGAGTAATAAGCGCGGCCGTCCTATGTGCACGGCCGACGCCGAAGTCCCCCGGCGCACCACAAGTTCCAGCCGCGCCACAATGTAAAAAACAATCAGCAGCGGCCGGCGCGGCCGTTTTCAATACATAAATTCACTCAGCAAAGCTGCAGTGAATAATAGCACCAGCGCTCCGCGCTGTTGTCCCCGGCGCACTAACACTCCCAGCAATGCTGGTGTGTGTGTGCGCGCTTGCCCGGGGACACAGAGTACCTTGATGTAGCAGGGCCCTGTCCCTGACGATACTCAGCTCCATATCCATCAGGTTCTTTTGGGTCTGTGGATGGAGCTCGGTCTCAGAGCCTGGAGACCGGTAAGATCCCACTTCACCCAGAGCCCCTCATGGGGATGGGGAAGGAAAACAGCATGTGGGCTCCAGCCTCCGTACTAGCAATAAGTACCTCAACCTTACAACACCATCCACGGGTGAGAAGGGAGCATGCTGGGGACCCTATATGGGCCCTCTTTTCTTCCATCCGACATAGTCAGCAGCTACTGCTGACTAAAATCTGTGGAGCTATGCATGGATGTCTGACCTCCTTCGCACACAAAGCTAAAACTGGAGAACCCGTGATGTCACGGGGGGGTATAGCCAGAAGGGGAGGGGCCTTGCACTTTTTAGTGTAGTGCTTTGTGTGGCCTCCGGAGGGCAGTAGCTATACCCCAATCGTCTGGGTCTCCCAATAGAGCGCTGAAGAAATATATATATATATTTGTTATGATCTGGTAACCGTGGATGATCACAAAAAATCCCATTAATAAGGAAAAAACTAATACCACAAGAGTAGTTGGAAACTTAGCTGACCGCAATCCCCTATCTATCAGATAACACTAGAAGTAGCAGGGGGATGTTCCTAATGCACCTAGACATCTCGTCACTGCCTGAGAAACTTGCTACCTCAAAGATAGAAATGAGGAATCCTAACTTGCCTCGGAGCAGTCCCCAAAGAAATAACAAGCCCTCAACATGCAACAGGGGTGATGTAAGAAAACACAATACACGGAAAATATAGATCAGCAAAGGTGAGGCCCGACTTACTGGATAGAAAACAACAGGAGAGATAACTAATTGCGGCAACCAAAAAACCCTGCAAAAAATACCAATCTCCTGATAATAAAAAAATACTGAAACCACACAGACTCTCCCCCACTATTTCAGGTATTTCAGGTACTCTTGCGCTTGACACTTTAAACTGCAGATAAAATGGAAAGAAACAAAATCCCAGAACAACAATATTCTAAAGTGCATATAATCCAAGACTGACCAGGGAGCAAGCTCCCTTTCTTGCTGGAGGGACTGCCCTGCTCACAAAAGCAGAACCTCACATACAAGAAACCAAACACAGAACCAAATGGAATATGCAGAAACACTCTTAAGTGCAAATCCAGCAATTAAGCACAGAAACAGTAAACTTATCTGGAGTAGATTAAGGCACCAAATAAATGGGAAAATCAAAAGAGAAAACTCCCAGCCATCTTCAGAAGCAGGCAGGAACATTTATCACTGGCGACCACCAGGCACACAAAAATCTCCTAAATAAACTATTCCCAATTAATTCCATCACCTGTCTGAATCACAGATTGCAACTCAGCTTCATTACCATTCCTGGCCCCCAGAAGGAGCTCCACACCAGTACCCACTCAGGTGACATTCACAATAGTTTATATATATATATATATATATATATATATATATATATATATATATATATATATATATATATATATATATATAAATATATATATATATATATATATATATATAGTGCCTACAAGTAGTATTCAACCCCCTGCAGATTTAGCAGGCTTACACATTCGGAATTAACTTGGCATTGTGACATTTGGACTGTAGATCAGCCTGGAAGTGTGAAATGCACTGCAGCAAAAAAGAATGTTATTTCTTTTTTTTTTTTTTTTTTTTTTTAAAATGTGAAAAGTTTATTCAGAGGGTCATTTATTATTCAACCCCTCAAACCACAAGAATTCTGTTTGGTTCCCCTAAAGTATTAAGAAGTATTTCAGGCACAAAGAACAATGAGCTTCACATGTTTGGATTAATTATCTCTTTTTCCAGCCTTTTCTGACTAATTAAGACCCTCCCCAAACTTGTGAACAGCACTCATACTTGGTCAACATGGGAAAGACAAAGGAGCATTCCAAGGCCATCTGAGACAAGATCGTGGAGGGTCACAAGGCTGGCAAGGGGTACAAAACCCTTTCCAAGGAGTTGGGCCTACCTGTCTCCACTGTTGGGAGCATCATCTGGAAGTGGAAGGCTTATGGAACTACTGTTAGCCTTCCACGGCCTGGACAGCCTTTGAAAGTTTCCACCCGTGCCGAGGCCAGGCTTGTCCGAAGAGTCAAGGCTAACCCAAGGACATCAAGGAAGGAGCTCCGGGAAGATCTCATGGCAGTGGGGACATTGGTTTCAGTCAATACCATAAGTAACGTACTCCACAGCAATGGTCTCTGTTCCAGACGAGCCCGTAAGGTACCTTTACTTTCAAAGCGTCATGTCAAGGCTCGTCTACAGTTTGCTCATGATCACTTGGAGGACTCTGAGACAGACTGGTTCAAGGTTCTCTGGTCTGATGAGACCAAGATCGAGATCTTTGGTGCCAACCACACACGTGACGTTTGGAGACTGGATGGCACTGCATACGACCCCAAGAATACCATCCCTACAGTCAAGCATGGTGGTGGCAGCATCATGCTGAGGGGCTGTTTCTCAGCCAAGGGGCCTGGCCATCTGGTCCGCATCCATGGGAAGATGGATAGCACGGCCTACCTGGAGATTTTGGCCAAGAACCTCCGCTCCTCCATCAAGGATCTTAAGATGGGTCGTCATTTCATCTTCCAACAAGACAACGACCCAAAGCACACAGCCAAGAAAACCAAGGCCTGGTTCAAGAGGGAAAAAAATCAAGGTGTCGCAGTGGCCTAGTCAGTCTCCTGACCTTAACCCAATTGAAAACTTGTGGAAGGAGCTCAAGATTAAAGTCCACATGAGACACCCAAAGAACCTAGATAACTTGAAGAAGATCTGCATGGAGGAGTGGGCCAAGATAACTCCAGAGACCTGTGCCGGCCTGATCAGGTCTTATAAAAGACGATTATTAGCTGTAATTGCAAACAAGGGTTATTCCACAAAATATTAAACCTAGGGGTTGAATAATAATTGACCCACACTTTTATGTTGAAAATTTATTAAAATTTAACTGAGCAACATAACTTGTTGGTTTGTAAGATTTATGCATCTGTTAATAAATCCTGCTCTTGTTTGAAGTTTGCAGGCTCTAACTTATTTGCATTTTATCAAACCTGCTAAATCTGCAGGGGGTTGAATACTACTTGTAGGCACTGTATATACTGAACAAAAATATACCAAATATGTCCAAATCTGTGTTAGTGAGCACTTCTCCTTTGCCAAGATAATAAATTCACGTTAAAGGTGTGACATATCACAATGCTGATTAGAGAGCATGATTATCACACGGGTGTCCCTTTCGCTTGCCACAATAAAAGGCCACTCTAAAATGTGTGGATGTAGACAATAATTCTTCTGTCTCATTGTGTAATCCCAGACAAACTCAATGATGTTGAGAATAGGATTCTGTGGAGCCATATCATCACTTCCAAGACTCCTTATTCTTCTTAAAACTGAAGATCATTTTTAAGGACATTGCCTACATGTTTCGGGTCTTTACGCACTGCAGAATAAATTTGGAGCCAATCAGGTGCTGCCCTGATGGTACTGTATGATAGATAAGTATCTGCATGTATTTCTCAGTATTGAGGACCAAATCCCCAGCTCCACTAGGTGAAATGCAGCCTCAAACGTTCAAAGAACCCTCCCCATGTTTACAGGCTACCGGCATACAATCATTATGGTACTATTCTCTCACTATTCAGTGAACAAACATTCTTCTGTTACAACCAACATTTTCAAGTTTTGACTCCACCCAGAGCACCTGCAGCCATTTTTTTTGCACTCTTGTTCCTATGTTTTTGTGCTTATTTGAGTGACTTGTACTTGTTTCTATATCAAAGGTATGTTTTTTGGCTGCAATTCTTTCACTAAGACCAGGTCTCTGAACAGTAGATGGGTATAGCTGGGTCTCACTGGTTGAGTCCAGTGCTGAATTGGTGGCACTGCTGAAAATCTTCCAATTTTGAAGGGAAATGTGTATGATTTCTTTTTCACCTGTTTCACTAAGTTTCCTTGACTGTCCACTGCATCTATGGTCCTCAACATTTTCCATTTCTTGCTGCTTCTTCAATAGAGCTTGAATAGCTCATTTCGTAACCCCAATCTGCGCTGAAGTCATTCTCTGGGAGAGAATTTGTTGATATTGATTAACAGCTTCGGTCCCACTGGTTGCTTCCAGCGCTGAGGTGATGGCACTGCTGAAAATCTTCCAATTTCGAGGGAAAGTGTTTATGATGTGTTTTTCATCTGCTGCACTAAGTTTTCTTGACCGTCCACTCCATGTATGGTCCTTAACATAGCCCATTTCTTGATAACTTTTCAAAAGAGCTTGAATAGCAGATTTCATAACCCCAGTCTGCTTTGAAGTCTTTGCCTGAGATAGACTTTGTTGATGTATTATAACAACCAGCGTCTTGTTGATGTGCTCAGTTTTGCCACCACTTATCACCTGTGACATGAATTGTGGGTTTTATTATGAGCTATGCCTGGTTCCTATCTTTTCCCCATTTCATTTAAGGCCTGGCAGGGCACATGGAGAGGTGAATCACTAGCATTAGGCACCATCCAAATTGAGGTCACTATGACAAGGTTAGATGGCTTTTACGCATTTAAATTAAATAAGGTCCTCATGTTTTTTTACATATTTAGTAATAGTTGACTTAATGCATCTGTTATTCACAGTGTTGTGACGTGTGTACATAGGAAACATATAAGGTGATATCATTTATGGTAGTCACATCCCTTAAGCCTTTATTTCAGCTACACTAACTGCTTTTTGTTACATTGATTAAGTAGTGGAACCATTGATATGGTCATTTCTAAAAAGTGTCCCAGGAGCTATTTTTCAACACAATAATTATAGGCCACATGTAGCTTGTGCTGTCTGTGAGCAGCATGTGTGGTCTAAATGTGCTACCAGCATCTCAAGACTTGTCTCCCATCCAGCACAACTGGGACGTCATTGGTTGATAATTGCAAAGGGAGCTGCCAGAAGCGGATCATGACTATGTGCACTTACAAGTGCATTAAGCATGGCAGAGCATTCATCAGATAATGATTCATGGCAGAGTATTCCTCAGACAACCTCATTGATAGCATGCCAAGGCATGTGTGTGTATGTCTATACAAAACGCTCAAACTCAATATTGAATATGTGTATCATGAACATGTGCATCAATCCTATGATTTTCATAATCAAAAAGTTTGCAACCCATGACACTGTAGGTAATTTCCCTGGATGTGGATGGCAGAGAAAAATTAATGAAAGGTTGCAACACAGGATGGTCTGGATGGTGGATAAGCAGCCCCAATCAAGTTTTAAAGGAATTCAAGCTGTCCTGCAGGTTCAGGGCGCATCAGTGACAGCTTGAACTATCTTTCAACATTTGAATGAAATTAAACTCCATGGCAGGACACCCAGGAGGACCAAATATGTTTTGGGGTTGTTTTCCTGCCTCTGCATTTTTTTCCTTTGATTTTTGTGTTGTTCCATTATACTGAAAGGACAACATGTGTATGACAAAACATATAATTGCAATAATTTTCAGTATTTCAAGTGTATTTTTAAGCTAATGTTCAGCTATCATTTCCTTATTGATTATATCATAGTTACATAGTTACTTAAGTTGAAAAAAGACCTAGGTCCATCTAGTTCAACCTTCCTCCACCAATTATATATTTTGTCACTAAATCATTTATAACCAAAGATGCTGTGTGTACTGAGAAAATCATCCAGCCCTTTTTTAAAAGCTGTTATAGTATCAGCCATTACTACCTCTTGTGGTAGGGCATTCCACAATCTGACTGCTCTAACTGTAAAGAACTCTTTCCTATTTAACTGCTGGAATTACCTTTCTTCCACCTGCAGTGAGTGCCCCCTGGTCCTTAGTTTTGTCTTTGGAACGAATAAGTCATGTGCCAGTCCTTTGTATACCACTTCTCTTTCTTTTATACTTCATAGCTAAATATGTTAACTTAAACTATTGCTTCTGATTAATATGATCAGCAGGTTATGCAGCTACCTTTTACATCAAAGTCTGATGTTAAAAAGCCTTGAAACACAACTCAGGATATTAACCCCATCAGGACACCTTTTTTCATAGATGTTCCTGGCTTTTTGCCCCTTGTCTTGCCTCAAGGCTCCTTTATGAGGTGGACATTGCTTAAATGATAGCTACCTATAAATGCAAGTGTGGAAAACGTTTTTTTTTTTTCCTTTTGGAGTAATTCTACGTTGCATACTTTTTTCATCATTGACCATTGTCTATAAGATTCCATTCTTTAGCTGGATCTGGGCAATGAGAAACAATGCCACCCAGTTTTTTTTTATCTAGGTAGCATTTGGGAATGAATAAGTAGTTTCTTTGGATGCCATGCACCTAAGGGAATTTTCATGAATAATTTTCCCATTATACTAATGGGTCAACTGTAGACAGAAAACAAGCTTGGTGTGTCTACTAACGAGAAACACATATATACAATAACTGATTACATACGTAATAGTATGGGATTACATAGTACATACAGTATAATAGTTTAAGATTACAGATAGAAATTATTATCATTGTAAGCTACTGAGAGGCTCTTGTAACTTCATTAAGCTCTAAGAAGAATAACATTTAAATCAATTTTCCCCAGCTGCATTTCAATTAGTGCATGAGATTGAATTGAAGTTTTATTAGCCTGCAGGACTGCCCTCACCACCTACGAATTTGTAATATGCCAAAAAATGGGAGATAAGTAAAGACTTTGTTCCATTGACTATACTAATGCTATACTTCTAATATTTCATTTTTTAGCCCTTTGTTACCTGTATTTTAATCATATGTAACCTTTTTATTCTGGCTTGGCCTGCACAGAATTTAAGGCAGTACCAATTTTATTATCATACATAAATGATAATGTTAATATTTATTTAGAATTATTCCATCATTTTACACTGGCTCGCTATATGGCCCTAGAAATAATAAGACAAAGTCAGTTAATGAAGATTTATATGTCCAGCAAATATACAATATATTATATTTGGGTCATATGATCCATTTGTTCCATCTGCTAAAGGGGTAGGGTTAACACAGAAAATTAATACTGTACATATGGGCTAGCGAGAGAGCATATATCACAGAACCTAGCGGTCAATAGAATATTTTAGGCACCTAAGCAGGTAAAGAAGGGAATTTTGTTTACTTACCGTAAATTCCTTTTCTTCTAGCTCCTATTGGGAGACCCAGACAATTGGGTGTATAGCTTCTGCCTCCGGAGGCCACACAAAGTATTACACTTTAAAAAGTGTAACCCCTCCCCTCTGCCTATACACCCTCCCGTGCATCTCGGGCTCCTCAGTTTTGGTGCAAAAGCAGGAAGGAGGAAACTTATAAATTGGTCTAAGGTAAATTCAATCCGAAGGATGTTCGGAGAACTGAAAACCATGAACCCAAAGAACAATTCAACATGCAACAACATGTGTACACAAAAGAACAACAGCCCGAAGGGAACAGGGGCGGGTGCTGGGTCTCCCAATAGGAGCTAGAAGAAAAGGAATTTACGGTAAGTAAACAAAATTCCCTTCTTCTTTGTCGCTCCATTGGGAGACCCAGACAATTGGGACGTCCAAAAGCAGTCCCTGGGTGGGTAAAAGAATACCTCAATAAAAAGAGCCGAAAACCACCCCCTCTTACAGGTGGGCAACCGCCGCCTGAAGGACTCGCCTACCTAGACTGGCGTCTGCGGAAGCATAGGTATGCACCTGATAGTGTTTCGTGAAAGTGTGCAGACTAGACCAGGTAGCTGCCTGACACACCTGCTGAGCCGTAGCCCGGTGCCGCAGTGCCCAGGACGCACCCACGGCTCTGGTAGAATGGGCTTTCAATCATGAAGGAAGTGGAAGCCCAGAAGAACGGTAGGATTCAAGAATTGGTTCCTTGATCCATCGAGCCAAGGTTGACTTGGAAGCCTGCGAATCCTTACGCTGGCCAGCGACAAGGACAAAGAGGGCATCTGAACGGCGCAGGGGCGCCGTGCGAGACACGTAGAGTCGGAGTGCTCTCACTAAATCTAATGAGTGCAAATCCTTTTCACATTGGTGAACTGGATGAGGGCAAAATGAAGGTAAGGAGATATCCTGATTGAGATGAAAAGGGGATACCACTTTAGGGAGAAATTCCGGGACCGGACGTAGAACCACCTTATCCTGGTGAAAAACCAGGAAGGGGGCTTTGCATGACAGCGCTGCCAGTTCCGACACTCTACGGAGCGACGTAACTGCCACTAGAAATGCCACCTTTTGCGAAAGACGTGATAAAGAGACCTCCCGCAGCGGCTCGAAAGGTGGTTTCTGAAGAGCCGTTAGCACCCTATTGAGGTCCCAGGGTTCCAGCGGACGCTTGTAAGGTGGGACTATGTGGCAAACTCCCTGCAGGAACGTGCGGACCTGCGGAAGCCTGGCTAGACGCTTTTGAAAAAATACGGAAAGCGCCGATACTTGTCCCTTGAGACAGCCGAGAGACAAACCCTTGTCCATTCCGGATTGAAGGAATGAAAGAAAAGTGGGTAAGGCAAAGGGCCAGGGAGTAAAACCCTTATCAGAGCACCAGGATAAGAAGATCCTCCAAGACCTGTGATAGATCTTGGCGGACGTTGGTTTCCTGGCCTGTCTCATAGTGGCAATGACATCTTGAGATAACCCTGAGGACGCTAGGAGCCAGGACTCAATGGCCACACAGTCAGGTTGAGGGCCGCAGAATTCAGATGGAAAAACGGCCCTTGAGATAGCAAGTCTGGGCGGTCTGGGAGCGCCCACGGTTGACCCACCGTGAGATGCCACAGATCCGGGTACCACGACTGCCTCGGCCAATCTGGAGCGACGAGAATGGCGCGACGACAGTCGGACCTGATTTTGCGCAGCACTCTGGGCAGCATCGCCAGAGGAGGAAATACATAGGGCAGTCGAAACTGCGACCAATCCTGAACTAATGCGTCCGCCGCCAGAGCTCTGTGATCTTGAGACCGGGCCATGAATGCCGGGACTTTGTTGTTGTGCCGTGACGCCATGAGATCGACGTCCGGCATTGCCCAGCGGCGACAGATCTCTCGAAACATGTCTGGGTGAAGAGACCATTCCCCCGCGTCCATGCCCTGGCGGCTGAGAAAATCTGCTTCCCAGTTTTCTACGCCCGGGATGTGAACTGCGGAGATGGTGGAGGCTGTGGCTTCCACCCACTGCAGAATTCGCCGGACTTCCTGGAAGGCTTGACGACTGCGAGTGCCGCCTTGGTGGTTGATGTAAGCGACGGCTGTGGCGTTGTCCGACTGGATTCGGATCTGCCTGCCCTCCAGCCACCGATGAAAGGCCAATAGGGCTAGATACACTGCCCTTATCTCCAGAATATTGATCTGAAGGGATGACTCTATCGGAGTCCAGGTTCCCTGAGCCCTGTGGTGGAAAAAAACCGCCCCCCACCCTGACAGGCTCGCGTCCGTCGTGACCACAGCCCAGGTGGGGGGTAGGAAGGATTTCCCCTGCGACAGAGAGTTGGGAAGGAGCCACCACTGAAGTGACGTCTTGGTTGCAAGGGACAGAGAGACATTCCTGTCGAGTGAAGTCGACCTCCTGTCCCATTTTCGGAGAATGTCCCACTGGAGTGGCCGCAGATGGAATTGCGCGAAGGGCACTGCCTCCATCGCTGCCACCATCTTCCCCAGGAAGTGCATGAGGCGCCTGAAGGGGTGTGACTGACCCCGAAGAAGAGATTGCACCCCTGCCTGCAGAGAAAGCTGTTTGTCCCGCGGTAGCATGACTATCGCTGACTGAGTATGAAACTCCATCCCAAGGTACGTCAGTGATTGGGTCGGTGTCAACTTGGATTTTGGGAAGTTGATTATCCACCCGAACTGCTGGAGAGTCGCCAGAGCGACGGAAAGGCTGTTTTGACACGCCAAATGAGAGGGTGCCCTGACTAGGAGATCGTCTAAGTAGGGAATCACCGAGTGGCCCTGAGAGTGAAGGACCGCCACAACAGATGCCATGACCTTGGTGAACACCCGTGGGGCTGACGCCAGGCCGAAAGGCAGTGCCACGAATGTTGAGTAGTTTGAGGTCCAGAACGGGACGGAATGAGCCGTCCTTCTTTGGCACCACAAACAAGTTGGAGTAAAAGCCGCGACCATGTTCCTGGGGGGGAACAGGGATCACAACTTCTTCTGTTTTCAGAGCGTTCACCGCCTGAAAAAGTGCATCGGCTCACTCGGGGGGCGGGGATGTTCTGAAGAAACGAGTCGGAGGACGAGAGCTGAACTCTATCCTGTAACCGTGAGACAGAATGTCTCTCACCCATCGGTCTTGAACATGTAGCCACCAGGCGTCGCAAAAGTGGGAGAGCCTGCCACCAACCGAGGATGCGGTTCGGGGATGCCGAGAGTCATGAGGAGGCCGCCTTGGAAGCAGTGCCTCCTGCGGCCTTTTGAGGGCGTGACTTAGCCCGCCACGCATAGGAGTTCCTCTGGCCTTTCTCCGGCCTGCTGGACGAAGAGGATTGGGGCTTGGCGGAGGGACGAAAGGACTGAAACCTCGAATGTATCTGTCGTTGCTGAGGTCTCTTTGGCTTGGAGTGGGGCAAGGAGGAGTCCTTTCCCTTAGATTCCTTAATAATCTCATCCAATCGTTCGCCAAACAATCGGTCGCCAGCAAACGGCAAACCGGTTAAGAACCTCTTGGAAGCCGAGTCTGCCTTCCATTCGCGCAGCCACATGGCCCTGCGGACTGCCACAGAGTTAGCGGATGCCACCGCTGTACGGCTAGCAGAGTCCAAAACTGCGTTCATGGCGTAGGAAGAAAAAACTGACGCCTGGGAAGTCAAAGACGTAACCTGCGGAGCAGAATTACGTGTAACGGCATTAATCTCAGCCAGACAAGCTGAGATAGCTTGGAGTGCCCACACGGCTGCAAAGGCCGGGGCAAAAGACGCGCCCGTGGCTTCATAGATGGATTTCATCATGAGCTCTATCTGCCTGTCAGTGGCATCCTTTAGCGATGATCCATCTGCAGCCGATACTACAGATCTAGCCGCCAATCTAGAGACTGGGAGATCCACCTTGGGACATTGAGCCCAACCCTTGACAACGTCAGATAAGCAGCTGCTGCAGCGTCCGGGATGTAGGCGCTCCATGCACATCCCCCATGGGGGTACAGAGTACCTTAGTGATGCAGGGCCCGGTCCCTGAGGATTAACCAACTCCTGTCTGACAGATTCCCCCAGGGGCTGCGGAGGGAGCACGGTCCCAGTGACTGGATGACCGCTCAGGATCCCACTTCTCCCAGAGCCGCTAAGGGATGGTGAAGGAGACGGCATGAGGCTCCTGCCTTTGTACCCGCAATGGGTACCTCAACCTTAACAGCACCGCCGACTTAGTGGGGTGAGAAGGGAACATGCCGGGGGCCCCGTGGGAGCCCACTTTTCTTCCAACCGATATAACTAAAATGAGAAGCTGAGTGGATGTGTGCCTCCTTCCACACAAAGCAAAAAACTGAGGAGCCCGTGATGCACGGGAGGGTGTATAGGCAGAGGGGAGGGGTTACACTTTTTAAAGTGTAATACTTTGTGTGGCCTCCGGAGGCAGAAGCTATACACCCAATTGTCTGGGTCTCCCAATGGAGCGACAAAGAAAATAAAGAATATGTTTGTCATCTATGTACCTCCTGCCAACTGACATCTGAGTAAGGAAATTATTAACCTACTAAAACATGCCTATTGATTCAGAAAATGATGTAACAGTAGGAGACACAACCTGCTACAATGTAGAAATCATACTGTAATAGTGAAAATGATTACATATCGACTATTGAGAGAACATATATCAGATAGAGAATGTATGTCTTTAGATTACTTAACAGCAAGAATGTATATAGGTACACAGTTTTTAAAAGACATAGCTACTCTATGCTAATTAAATAAGGTTAGTGTTAAAAGGGATATATATATATATTTAGCTACTGGTAAAGTACCATATCAATAAGTAGAATAAGCAGCCGGGGTACAAGAAATAAAACTTAACTTTTAATATATTCCTTAAAAGAAGCCAGAGATCCCAACCTCAAATAAAATGTTATCTTAAAATGGCCAAAACAACACACAAATCCCCTCAGCATGTAGGAGAGAGGGGGTTTCAACGGCCAGAAAGTCACTTCAATAACAATCTGGTAAGCTGACCACTGCAATTCTGCAAAGACAGGGCCGCTACCAACAGGATATGGACCACCTCAGTACCACTGGGTCACAAAATCACTGCTTTAATATGTGGAGAAAGTGGAATGGTCTCACCCAGAAACGATTCATCCACCTTTTCTCTAGAGGATCCTCATAGCACTCAGGGCGTCTCAATGGTCCTTACATGGACTGAGCATATGGTCCCCTTATTAGGAAATGAGGTCCTGGTGTCCCCGTTCTCCCGCTGAGGGGATTTGTGTGTTGTTTTGGCCATTTTAAAATAACATTTTATTTGAGGTTGGGATCTCTGGCTTCTTTTAAGGAATATATTAAAAGTTAAGTTTTATTTCTTGTACCCCGGCTGCTTATTCTAGTGTTAAAAGGGATTCTCCTGGCATATAATATTGAAAAACTATCCCCAAAACAATCAAAACAATCAATTGATATCAGATTGGTTGGATTTTTACAGATCTGCACCCTGCAGCAGCAGTCATCATCTGTTATTAGATCCGCTCATTTAATATATAGCCGCCACTGCCAAATACTGCAGATGTGAATAGTTGCCACTCTACATTACCTGATTTCCACCATTACACCTGAAGCAGAGCGGAATAGTGAAGCTCTATTCAATGGCTGACACCTGAACTTCTTGCAGCTAGAAAAAATTTTTTGTACAACGAAAGGTACTTACTGGAGTTGCTGTATCAAAACGTGGACTCGTGGAAGCATTGTGTATCAACGGGAAACAGCCATTGTTCAACGTGCTCTGTGTTCCCCCCTCCCCTATTGCCTTCACATGTAACCCGACGTGGGAATAAAGTCGTTTTGATACAGCTACTCCAGTTAGTGCCTGTCGTTCTGCAAAAACATTTTTTCTATATGATCAACTTATTCTTTGAAAAGAGAGCACCACGGAATATTGCATAAATACTGCCAGAATGCGATTTTGTTGATGGGCAGCAAATAATAGAGATGGTTGTTTATTTTCTTCAAGCAAAATCATGCGTTTATATGAAACTCCAATATGTGAATAGTGCCCAGCTTCTCCTTTCTGAGCTTCTTTCAGCTATCCTAAGAATAGGTCATCAATATCATATGAAGACACAAAATCCAGCTCACTAATAATGAGTCCAATTTTAACCGGAGTATGGACAGTATTACTGCCAAACACCTGAAACTAAAAGCGAAGAGGAAAAATCCAGCTACACAGACATAAAAATCTTGTTTATTGGTATATGTTAAAATTCCAAATAACCTCCATATTGGCTTAGAACAATAAAACACATTATTGTTCTAAGCCAATATGGAGGTTGTTTGGAATTTTAACATATACCAATAAAGAAGAATTTTATGCTCAGGGAGCTGTATAGCTCCTCCTTGATATCAATATCATGTGCCCAGATAACCCCTTTAAGGCTAACTTTTTGTGATTCACATTTATGTTCCTCCTGCTAACTTATAGTTGTGTAGGGAAACATCATATTGTTGACATACATATTTGTTTTGCATATACCGGTATGTACTCTTCTATGTCATGGCCAAAAGTTTGGAGATGGATACAAATATTTTTTTTTACAAAGTTTGCTGTTTCAATATTTTTCAATCAGATGTTTCTATGGTTACTAAAGTAGAATTCTAAGCATTTCATTTGAGGTTTTACACTTTTATTGACAAATACCATACATTATGTGTACAGTCAGGGATGACAGTGTTATAATAATTAATTTGAACCAGGCACTCAGATGAATGTAAGATGAATACATTTTATTTACAGCACAGTTCAACGTTTCGGTCACAACCTGGACCTTCTTCAGGAACCAGCTGCACAAACCAGAGGTAAACGAGGGATTGAATGAACCTTCAAGCAGACAGCGTAGTATAACCAGCTGTCAGCCATCACCTACTTGTATCAGTGTTTAAATTTACATCGGTTGTACAAATGCTCACAATATTGGTACTACCAAGGGTAAAGGAGGAATATATCCGGAATCCACCGCTAACATATAGGAAGCCCGGAATAAATCTCCAAGCGGACAGCTGTCTGCCATAACCAAAACAGTGTAAAAATGGAAGTGAAAAGGAAAACATGCGGTGGCACCCTTGAAATTGTTTTAAAGAATTAAGTTTTTCTCCCAGAAATGTTTTGCAATTGCAAGTGTTTTGTCATATACATGTTTAATTCCTTTGTGTGTATTGAAACAACCCAAAAAGCTGTGAAAAAAAACACATATTGGTCATAATTTCACAAAAAAATCCTAAAATGGGCCAGAAAAAACTGTTGGCACCCTCAACTAAATATTTGGTTGCACACCATTTGGAATTAATAACTGCAATACAACTTTCTATAACCATCAGTAAGCTTCTTACACCTCTCATCTGGCATTTTGGATCACTCTTCTTTTGTAAAGTGCTCCAGGTCTCATATTTGTAGGATGCCTTCTCCCAACAGCAATTTTAAGATCTCTCCACCCCACAGGTGTTCAATGGAATTTACATCCAGTCTCATTGCTGGCTACTTCAGAACTCTCCAGTACTTTGCTACCTTCCATTTCTGGGTGCTTCTTCAAGTATGTTTGAGGTCATTGTATTGCTGGGAGAGCCATGACCTAGGGTGAAAACCCAGCTTTCTGACACTGGGTATTACATTTAAACCTAAAATCTTTTGGTAATCTTCAGATTTCATGATGGCTTGCACACAGTCAATGTACAGAGTACCAGAAGTAGCAAAGCAACTCCAAAACATCTTTGAACCTCCACAATATTTTACTGTAGGCACTGTGCTTTTCTTTTCTTTGTAGGCTTCATATCATTTTTGGTAAACAGTAGAATGATGTGCTTCACCAAAAAGCTCTGTCTTGGTTTCATTGGTCCACAAGATGCTTTACCAGAAGAATTTTGGCAAACTGCAGTCTAGCTTTTTTTATGTCTCTCTGTCAGCAATTGGGTCTTCCTAGTTCTCCTGCTATAATGTTTCATTTCATTTAAATGTCAACAGATAGTTTACGCTGATAGCTTGAATTTCTTTGGAAATTTCATTGATTGGGGCTGCTTATCAACCATCCAAACTAACCTGCATTGCAACCTTTCAGCAATATTTCCCTGCCGTTCCCATCCAGGGAGATTAGCTACAGTGCCATGGGTTGTAAACTTCTCGATTATGTTGCTAATTGTGGACAAAGGAACATCAAAATCTCTAGAGATAGATTTTTAGCCTTGCGATTGTTGACATTTTTCAACAATTTTGATTATGAATTCCGACTCCTCAAACAATTCTCTTCTCCTTTTTCAGTTCTCCATGCTTTGTATAGCACACACAGAAAGACAATGTCAATATTGAGTCAACGTCTCCCATTTTTATCTGGTTTCAGGTGGGATTTTCATATTGCTCACAACTGTTACTTGCCACAGGTGACTTTTAATGAGCTTTACATGCTTGAAACAAAGTTGTTTACCCACAATTTAGGGATGGTACCAACAAATACAAAACAAAAGGAAATAAACGTGTATGACAAAACGTGTGTAATTGCAATACTGTTCTGGGAAATACTTCATTTTCTGCAGCAATTTCAAGGGTACCATCACTTTTGGCCATGACTGTATGCAGAGATTCAATATTTACAGTGTTGACCCTTATTCTTCAAGACTTCTTCAATTTATCCTGGTATCCTAGATATCAGGTACTGGGCCAACTCCTGATTAATGGCAACACATTCTTGTCTAACCAGTGCTTAGAATAAATTACAATTCCTGTGTTTTTGTTTGTCCACTTGTTTTTTGAGAAATGACCACAGATTCTCAATGGCATTGAAATCAGTGTACTTTCCGGCCATGGACCCAAAATTTCAATTTACTTATCACTTTTTGCTTTTGATATGGTCTCCATAATGATGGAAAATGCATTGTTCATCATCAAACTGTTTCTGCATTATTGGAAGAAGT
Source organism: Anomaloglossus baeobatrachus (assembly GCF_048569485.1). Taxonomy (NCBI): domain Eukaryota; kingdom Metazoa; phylum Chordata; class Amphibia; order Anura; family Aromobatidae; genus Anomaloglossus; species Anomaloglossus baeobatrachus. The sequence goes on along the minus strand of NC_134354.1, from coordinate 408,594,389 downwards.
TGCTCTTGGAGGATGTTTAGATAATATTCGTTATTCATGTAAGTGCTCTTAGTAAAAACTGTGAATGAGCCCACACCATGGCTTAAAAGCAGCCCCACACATGAATAGTCTCAGGATGATTTACTGTGGTATGATAGCATTCATCTAATCTTCTCCATGCAATCATATTTCTAGATGTCCTATACAGTGTTAATGGGGCTTCATCAGGAAAAATAAATTTACATCAGTACTCTATGGTTCATCCTTGCTCTTCATGTAGATGTTCAATACCTTTTATAATTCAATCAACATGACAGAGTAATACCAGCTGTATTGTCCTCCATAACACTTTCTTTTGAGCTAACGAGAAGATCACTGGCATGATGCAAGTGGGTCATTTTTTGACAGGACTGAACATCAGTTAAATGAGTAGTCTCAAGCAATTAAATTACATTATTTAGTTAGACAGCATAGAAATTAATATGTTAGCAATTGACTTGCATTTTCTATCTGCTTTCATTCTTCCTCTAAAGAGCTTTCATTTCGCACAGTGTACAACTTATCTCAAAGGAGTTTGGCCACCAGCAGCTTGGCTGAGAGTGTGCAATAGTAATTCCTAATATTCCAGTTATCTTTCTATCTGCCATTGATTTATATGCAAAAGTTAGCCATTTACCTTTGTTTCCCCCCTCTCAGCTCCGGACAGGTTCCCATTATTAATCTTGCAACAACACCAGCCTGCAGCATCAGTTTCTCCCAAAGTAGTTCTCTTAATGACGGTTCTTACTGTCCTGAGCTGTGTGCTTGTTCCAATGCCCTGTTATGTGTATATGGAAATTCAGTGATAACAGTGTACACTCCAGATAAAGCCACTGATGACAGAATATGTTACAGCAGAACTTGTGCTGAGCTTTACAGTTCTACTAAGACTACAGTTCTGTTAGGGTACCTTCACACTTTAGCGATGCAGCAGCAATCCGACCAGCGATCTGACCTAGTCAGGATCGCTGCTGCATCGCTACATGGTCGCTGGTGAGCTGTCAAACAGGCAGATCTCACCAGCGACCAGTGACCAGCCCCCAGCCAGCAGCAACGTGCAAGCGACGCTGCGCTTGCACGGAGCCGGCGTCTGGAAGCTGCGGACACTGGTAACTAAGGTAAACATCGGGTATGGTTACCCGATGTTTACCTTAGTTACCAGCGCACACCGCTTAACTTAGCGTGTGCAGGGAGCAGGAGCCGGCACTGGCAGCGTGAGAGCTGCGAAGGCTGGTAACGAAGGTAAATATCGGGTAACCACCTTGGTTACCCGATGTTTACCTTGGTTACAGCTTACCGCAGGCTGTCAGACGCCGGCTCCTGCTCCCTTCACATTCAGGATTGTTGCTCTCTCGCTGTCACACACAGCGATGTGTGCTTATCAGCGGGAGAGCAACAATAAAAAATGAACCAGCACTGTGTGTAACGAGCAGCGATCTCACAGAAGGGGCCAGATCGCTGCTCAGTGTCACACACAGCGAGATCGCTAATGAGGTCACAAAAAACGTGACTCAGCAGCGATCTCAGTAGCGATCTCGCTGTGTGTGAAGTACCCCTTATTCACCAAAACTGTCACTTAAGGAAGAGAGCCCACCCTGCCAGAAACCATGAAGTAAAAGACTTCATAACTATGAGCTGCTGAAGAGACAATTTTAGAATCACTTAGAATCAATTTTAGAATCACTTTAATTTTCATAGCAAGAAATGACTTTGTAATTTTTTGCAATTTATCTAATCCCTCCCTATAACAATCTAGATTTAAAGCAAATTGCTACTATAAAAACTGAAGCAGCAAACTATCTGAAAACCAAAATTTCTGTTAGTCTCAATATTTTTGGCCATGAATATATATATATATAATATATATATATATCAGTGAGGAAAATGTCAAAGAAGCTCAGGCAAGTGCTTCTGACACATTTCTAAACATGGATCAAACAAACCGTTATCAAAGCTAGATGCTTTTTGTTCTACCTTCTTTTTTAGCAATCTTTAGCAATCTTTCACACACTGATCAAAAGGTGGCTGCAGAATATAGGAAAAATGGTTAGGAGCTCAGCAATGCAAGCAAAATATAATCATCTCAAGAGTAGTGATGAGTGAGCGCTACCATGCTTGGGTGCTGGGTACTCTTTAGGAGCAGTTGGATGCTCCAATGGGCATGACTCGTGTTCTGACTTTAATGGAAGTCAATGGGAAACTCAAGCATTTTTATAGGAAATCTTCCAGAAGAATACTAGAGTTTCCCATTGACTTTCATTATACTTGGGTGCTCGAGTCGAACCCATCTGAGCATCCACCTGCTCTTAACGCGTACCGAGCACCCGAGCATGGTAGTGCTCAGTCATCGCTATTCATTACAAGTACTGAGCATGATAGAGCTCTCTCACCACTACTCATTACAACTGAATACTGAGTATCCAAGCAGCATGGACTAGTGTTCGCTCATCACTACTCGTTACGAGTACCGAGCACTGGAGTATGGCAGTGATCTCTCATCACTGGTCATTATGAGTACTGAGAACCTGAGCATGGTTGTGCTCTCTCAACACTAATCGTTACGAGTACCGAGCACCTGAGCATGGTAGTGCTCGCTCATCACTACTCATTACGAGTACTGAGCACGGTAGTGCTCGCTCAACACTACTCGTTGCGAGTATCGAGCACCCAAGCATGGTAGTGCTCACTCATCACTATTCGTTACGACTATCGGGCACCCAAGCATGTTAGTGCTCAGTCATCACTATTTGCTACTAGTATCGGGCACCCAAGCATGGTAGTGCTTGCTCATCACTATTCGTTACGAGTATGGAGTATCTGAGCATGATAGTGCTCGCTCATCACTACTTGTTACGAGTACCGAGCACTGGAGTATAGTAGTGCTCGCTCATCATTACTCATTACGAGTACCGAGCACTAAAGCATGGTAGTACTCAATTACCTACTCAAGAGTCTTGTATTTATGAAATGTCCAGTTACCGAACATGCACACTGAGATGTTGCATACCCTGAAATATAGTATATTTAATTATTCTTTTTGATAGTCTTAAGGAGGTATTCCATTTTACTTTCAATTAAAGCAAAAAATAAATGCTACAAATGTCATTAATAAAATTGATTATAATTATAATGTTGAATGTGTATAAGTAGAAAACTGTATTGTGAGATAAATTAAATTGCACACCCTGCCTACACATTATACTATCTGCTTAAATTACACTTTGTCACAAATATAAAATATTCCTTAATACCAGATTATACTGTATTACATATGATCGCTATAGTAATGTAATTTAAAGTGTTGTCCTGTAGATGGCGGCAAATGAAGTTTTTTTTTTTTTACTGTAACCTATTAAGGCCACAGGGAGTCAGTATTTCTGTGTTTAATACCGGATATGAATGCCTCAATCACTTGATCAAAATGTGCCAAGTGCATAGTTCTGTACTATAAAGACATTGCATTTCAGGCTGGATCAATTATTATTGTAATGCTTCGGGAAAAATAAAACATTACACAGGCTCATTTAAAAGTTATCATGCTGTGTGCTAGGCTCCTTTGTAAGACTGCTTTACATGCTGCACACCATTAATTACAATCCCAAACTACGGTATTTTCCTTTTTACCATTAAATAGGTTAACATGAAACTTTCCCTCCTCCTTAACTGCTAATTTACCAAGCTGTATGCGGATTATTTCCACCCTGTCCTCTAGCTTGCACTCCATTAAACTGTTCTATTCACACAGTTCAGCAGCAGCCATCAGCAGGGAAAGATTGGAAAAGTGGGGAGGGGATGAGTTGGGAGAACACATTAGACAGAAATGCCCTTTAAATATTCAGCAAACATCCATTAGGCAGGTCAGGCACTCAGAAAACAACTTTTAAGGTGGTGCGTCTATAGCAAGTGAACCTGGGTGCTATTTGAATAATCAGCTGCTATTCTAGAGAGTGGCTAGTTATGTTGCCTAGAAGAAGAAATGCAAGGAATGCCTCATCAAAATCTAAGTATGTGCATTAATTTACCACTATATCTATCAATCAGTCATATACATGTTTCCATCAATCAATATTATAAAAGCAAAAATGAATGTATAAATGAATGAAAGCAGTTGGTATAGATTAAACATCTACATATGAAACAATTTTTCTATCAAGGTATACATGACACATTTAAAACGAGTAAAAAAAATGTATTTCAATGTGAAATTATAACTTGAATAAATTGTAAAAGTAAAAAATCATTTCTGTTTATACTTAGTAACATTTCACGATAACATCCAAAAATTATCCGCAAATAGAGGTCCAAACCTTGTCTCATCATGTGTGAAACCTCATAACATTTTTTGGATTTTGGGTCTTGATCACCTACAGATGTGTCTACTCTTAAGACTCTTTCATGCGTCAGCATTTTTTCATGGATAACACTCGTACCTATAATAGTCTATAGGATAGGTTAGGTGTTCAATTTCTTCCTTGGACTGAGTTGTTCGCACAGAAGCACGGAGACTTGTTCAATAATGATCCCAGTCTCAGATCAAATTTGCCAACGCAAGTCTATGTATCCGTAAAAAAAATTGGTTTGACTTGAGAAACTTTGATCACTTTTTTGTTCATCCTAGAAAAAGTGATGAAACTCTGACCAAACTCTGATGAAACTGTGATCAAAACCACTGATCAAATTTGGACAGGTCTTTGCATATGAGAAAACTCACTGACGTGTGTAGGAGCCTGAACTTTTTGCAAATTTTATTAAGGACTTTAATTAAGGACAAATTCAATATTAACTCAATGCATCAATCCGACTTGATAGCATGATCCTTAATGAGTTCTAATTCACATCAAAACTACTGGACGGCTACAGTTTGAAACATATAGCAGAAACAACTTCTGACAGATTATCCCAAAATAATGCTTTTTTTTTAAAGCTGGTCATTTCTTACCATTCATATTGGGATATGTCAAACAAAAAGAAAACGTAAAGGAAATATGTCAGGAGGTTTTTGCTATGCAATCTCATGACAGCATGCTGTGGGGGTTAATAAACGAAAATCAACTATACCTCTCTTATCAGGCTGTATGCTGTTGTTTATTTAAACTAAAGGCTTTATCACTTAGTGACTATCATTGCTAAATCTAGCTGGCACAGTGCACTGCAGTTCAGCACACCCCCTCCTCTGATTGACACCTCACTGTTGATGTACAATATCTATTAACAGCCTGGTGTGGGCGGGGAAGCTCTCAGCCCTGCTGTGTTCCTGAATCTAAAACCTCTGGTTATATCAGAATGGCTTCAGCAAGTAATCTAAGTATTACATCGTTGGATTCAGAGTCTCTTTGCCTACATTATGCTGCTGTCAGATGAGGTAGCAAAACCTGCTGACAGATTCCCTTTAAGGAAGACTATCTCCGTATATTGATAACTATTACTAACCCCCTGGCTTTCTATATTACCTGATTGATTTAAAAATCTTCATTTTTATACTGTCAACATTTTTTAGATTTTACACCAGATTTAGTCATGAACCAGAAAGTCTAGATTGAAACTGATCTCAGTACTCCCCAAATCAGTGGCATTGTCTGCTTTTATATTTTTACCTGTATTTACAGATACTGTTTTTGTTGAAATTTTGTTTATATCTATGCTTTTTTAATGCTGTTCCCTATTTTACAGCCACACAACTATTGTGTTCTATTGAAATAAAAAAGGTGGAAAATGGCTAGTAGTCTCTATATAACGAGAGATAAAACTAATAAATAGGTCAATATCAGAATCATATGCCTTCTAAGATGTAATGTACTGCTTCAAGTAACTGGGATTCTCATTCTTTTCAGGGTTAAGACACCTGCTCTTTCTAGTTTACAGGCTAGAATATGCTTTCCTTGTACGGTGTACTGGGAAGGAAGAGGCAGTCATTAATTATCTACGCCTTTTATATTTGTTTTATATCCAAGATTAAAAGAACATCTGAGGAATTAAGTTCTAAGCCTAGAAAATGCCAGTGGCTCGTCCCCTCCCTGCAATCTGGTTACAGGAGATTAGTAACTCAAACTACAAAAAATAATAAAATAAACGCGAGGCGCTCAGACAGTCACCGAGGCTGGATTAATTAGGGCTGCCTTTCACATTTAAGAGGAATCAAAAGGAGCGGAGGGCAGAGCAGAATTAATCCTGATTGGAATGAAGGATCCTAAATAAATTGAGATACTATCCTAGGGCAATGGTGAATTTCCGTAGAGCCTAATAAAGTCGCTGACGGACAAATATAATATTTCTACCTGCCTTTAAAGTTCAGTCTCTAGTTTATCTTTACTTTTACAGGCGATAGTGTTATTTTTTTTACTGTAAGCATTGCAGATACTTTTGCTTTATGAGCCTTGTCCATTTCTGTTAGGCACACATTCCATGAAGATGTCATCCTCTTAGCAATTCCTTATACACTGCTGCTTTCTCTGCTTTTCATTTTATATCGGTAATAAATGTAAAACAGTATGTTCATAGCTTTATTTTTGTTGTCTTAAGTTTGTCCTGTAGAAAACAGTAGTATAAGACAAGTATACTGAGCGGGTATAGTTGGTATACAGTGGTTGGGCATGAGCCTCCAGGTGCAGTGCCACTTTACACTGGACTGAATCCAATAGGTGTAAAACATTTAGAAACAAGTTTTAGTAACAATTATTTCATTATTATTACTACTTGGTAATTTTTTATGAATATTTTGCTACTGCATTCACCTTACGCCTCACTCTTTTTGGAATATTCCCAGTGTTATTGCACTGACTTGACTTCAATTCATTTTTTCAGCAGACAGACCTTGCTTTGCTTGATAATGACACATATTCTATGACCACAGCTATCAGGTTATTCATCTATTACATATCATGACCTTGGATTGAAACACTCCACTGTTCCTGGCGGCGTTTACCAGGTATCATGGTCCAGTTTTGGCATTGCGGACTCCATTATGACTTGCTAAAAACATAATACTATACAACAGATAAACCATAAAGTAATAAAACAAGAACAAGCTTCATTGTTCGGTCTCTGGCTATAGACGTAATTAATGAATTAGTGACCTCCATTGAATGTAACATTGATATCATTTAAAACTTTTATAATACTGAGCAAAAATATTGCTGAAATAGTGCTGAAAGACTCAATAACTTGTCCTATAATCCAGTTTTTATATACCGTATAAAAAGGAGTTTTGAAGACTCAGCAATGTCTGTGTCAATGGAAACAAACCCATCAGACTTTCTTGGCCATTTTGGCTCTGATGCCTGATCTGACCATTGATAGAGGTCAGAGCCAAAATTAAAGATAGACTTTAATGGGAATATTTCTTCTACGATGTCTGTAGAAACATTACTCTTTCTTTTTGCTGATCAGACAAATCTGTTAAGCCAATGTAGAAATCCTTGCAATGCTGCAATCTTATGTGCACCTTATCTCTTAATACATATTTATTACTACTAATAGTTTTAATCCTGAAATGTGCATTTGAGTTTTTTTATGCCCAATTACTTAGAGCGGGGAAAGCACTGAGAATGATCGTATCCTCAAATCTATAACCATTATAGGCGTTTCTTCACCTATCAATGACTGAACTTAAAATAAAATGTGAGTAGTATTTGACTACGGGACAGAGATGCAAATTAAAAACCTAAAAAATGAACCTATCAACTTACTCCTGACAAAATAACAAATCCTCATATGCAACTATATATGATTTTTTTTATATATATATATATATATATATATATATATATATATATATATATATATATATAAATATATATATATATCATAATACAATTTCTCTACCTGTATATATAAAATAAACAGGAAGATCTTCAAAACGAAGCCTATATCAATCTATGTAATACGTTACTGCAAACAGCAGGATTATGATATACCAAGTAATATGGAGTTTTTCTTTAAAGTCTTTGGTGTCAGAGTACTTTTCTATAGAATGCCTGTACAAAATTAGATGTAATAAGAAATATCTATGACTCTTTGTCACATGTCAGGCCAGCTAAGAATGGAAAATGAGACCGATGTGCACTGGAATAAATATTCTTTATGTAGATTCTAGTCTAGATGCTGAACAGAGTGGATGTTACATATGCTGAAACATCTGTGTTCACACTGCACTTATGGAAAATCTCGCTTACCTTCATAAGAAGCTTTAAAACCCAGGTTACTCCCTGAAGAGTCAGTCCTGAAGAGAAGCCACATCTGGTGGTTGGAGCTCACTATCAGATCAGGAACGCTTGCTCCTGTCAGTCTATTGGAAGAGACATCAAACACAAAAAAGATCAAAACAAACCGATTGAAGTTTTTTGCTCTTTATAAGAGGGGTTTCCAGGATTTTGTTTTATTCTAACAGCAGGAAATTCTATAAAATGAAAACCCAATATTTACCTCTTATTTCTCTCAACAGCCTTGCATATGCTCTATCAGTGGTGTACTGCCTATAGCGGCAGACCAAGTGGCTGCTATAGAGCCCAAGAGACGGCGGGCCAGGTGTCAGTGGCGGCACCAGGTCTCCCCTGCCCATTTTTACACCTTTAACTATATCGGCATCTCTGATGCAGATACAGCTGAAAGCAATGATGAAAGAGGGAGTGCTCTGCTGTCCTCTACCTTCTTCATCATTCTCCCACCGTGTCCAAAATCTGGCAGCTCAGCACAGCGGGAGCAATGATATCACTTCACTGCGCCTGTTGTGCAGAGCAGTGAAGACACAGCTTCAGAACACTCAATGCTGAGACCAGAGCAACAGCGGACCAAGGAGATGTGAGTATTTATGGGCTGGACATTATATATTGAGGTGCATTATACTATATGGAGGACTATGGGCTGTGCACAGGGGCGTAACTACCGCGGTCACAGGGGTCGCCATTGCGACTGGGCCCACAGGTTAGGGGCTGGCACTGCAGATCAGCAGCCGGCTCCTGTCAGTGAGAGGAGCTGCGATGTTCATGCATTTTCAGTAGAAGCGGCCGGGCAGCATGAGCTCTGCCCCCTCCAGTCTCTGCATGTGATTACTCTACAATGTGCTGCCGGCCTCTGCAGGAGATATATCAGGTGAGGGCAGCAGTGCAGTCTGACCGGCGCATGGTAGTGAGGCAGCACTTACTGTGCCTCTCTGTCCCAGCAGCGCAGGCATGGCTGTATATACTCTGCCTCCCTTCCCATCACTCTGTGCAGTCATTGATAGCGTCCGATTGTTTATATACTTATGTGTGACCATGTGGAGAGGGGTAAGCTGTACAGCAGGAAAGTGCATCTGACCTTCTTTACGTTCTATGTTATCTTAATGTAAACCGTTCACGGTACTGCTTTGGACACTTTGGGATTTGGTGGTGGGGATGAGGAGGATGAGGCTGATAAGGTGATGGGGACCAGCCCACAGAATCAGGCACAATGTGAGCAGTGGGGGAAGTGTTTGCTGAAAGCAGCACATCCAGGTCCTGTATCTAAATACAGATAAATTACTGTGCACTGCTCAGCTATACTGTATACACAGAAGACCTTGTGCCCACGTTGCTTTTTTCATGCTGTTTTCCTTGCTTTTTTAATCGATAAATGCAATGAAAAATCATCACAGCAAAGTCTATGAGAATCGTGATTTGCTGTGCGCACACACTGCTGCTTTTTTCCTTGCAGTTTTTGTTGCTGAAAAAAGAAGCAGCGTGTCAGTTGTTTCTGCATTTTTTCCTGCTTTTTCACCAATTGACTTCAATGGGGTCAGTGAAAAATGCAGGAAAAAATGCATGTGTAATGCCCATGTTGAATTTTTGTGTTATATGCTTTTTTAACGTCACTGGGGCTCCCAGCAGCCATTTCCTCATCTCACAGTCTTTACTGCAGGACATTGCTTCTGGGAAGTCTAGTGATATCACAAGGTGAATCGAGTTCATGCCTGCGGATCACCGGGGTTTCCAGCAGATCCGCCGGCATGAACTCAGTTCACCTTGTGGTATCACCAGGGTTTCCTGCACCTAGGCCTCGTGGTCTTTACCACGGGACCTTGTTGCAGGGAACTCTGGTGACGTAGGTGCCCTGGTTTGTGAGGCGATCCATACCTCAGTAAACCGGGGTCATCATGGTGAGTAGAATTTTTTTAAAATTATTTTTATTTTTTTAAATTATGCATTAGAGACAGTCTCAGACCATATATACCAGGATGGGGCACATATATATCAGGATGAGGAACATATACTCTATATCAGCATGGGAGACATATATTAGGATGGGCCCAGGATGTGCAACATTTTTACTACGATCGGCCCAGGATTGGATAAATATATACCAGGATGGGGATGTTATATAGCATGTATACAAGGATGGGGACATATTTACCAGTATGGGGGACATATGTACCAAGATTGGGAACATTACTGCATAATGAAGGGGGGGAAGGGGCCATTAATATGTCTTTATAGGATTTAGAACGCTACAGGTGCCCATTCATCTGACCAACGTCCGGAGGGGGGCACAGGTCTAGCTTTCGCACCGGGGCCCATCGCACTCTAGTTAGCCACTGGTTGTGCATTATATATGGTGAACAAACAACAGAGGACTATATGATGCATTACATTACACGGAAGACTAAAGAGAGCATTGTACGATATGGAGGACTATGGGCTGTGCATAATACTATATATAGGACTATGAATGCATTATACTATATGGAGAACTATGGTGGGTGCATTAAATATGGAGGGTGCATTATTTTGTATGGGGGTGCATTATATTATATGGAAGATTCTGGGGGTGCATTTTACTATATGGAGACATATAGAGGGTGCATTATATTGTTTGGAAAATTATGGGCTGTGTATTATACTATACTGAGGACTAAGGAGGTGCATTATACCATATGGAAGACTATTGGCGGGTTCATTATACTATATGGAGGACTATGGGCTATGCATTATATTATATGGAGGACCATATATACTGTATGGAGGACTATGTGTGGCCCATTATACCATATGTACAACTATGGGGGTGCATTATACTTTATGGAAGGCAGTTAGATTTGTTTTAATATCCTGGATAATCACTTTATTAGAATACTGATCTTTTAAAAAATAGTAAATTTTTTAAATAAGTACAATTAACTTACACATAGAGAACAGACTTTTGGTCCTCAGCCTTCCCACCATCTCCGACTGTGAGGGTGTCATACCCCCTTTCAAGCTCAAATTCTTCGAATGTCAGCTTAATCACCTATCAGAACATGGAAAGAGCTAAGTAAAAAAGCAGCAAAGGCAGAATTTTCTTTAAATTGGTTATCCGGAAGGAAAATAAAAATTGTAATAATCACTTTGGTAATGTATGAAAAAGTATTGGTTTTATAGTATGTCCAAAGTACCATAACCGAACACACACTGTCTGCATTTCAAAGAACTAGCATCACTTACTGTAAGTACTATTTGCCATTATTTCTGTAAGACAGAGAAAGGTCATAATATGTTAGCTGCAAATCAAATCCCTATTGTTTGGAGACTTTGTCAAATTTAAAGTTGGGCTAGAACTGTCATAATGACCATTGGATAGAAATAACAATTTGCTAGTTTAATTTATAGACGTCTACTGTCAAGATTTCCATGATTAGGGAGAAATCTACTTTTCTGCATTTTAACCCACTTAATTACATGACTATATAAGCTGCAAACGATGCGTAAAGGTTAACAAATCAACAGGCCTTGCAAACTTTGGCATTAAAGATGCATTTTTTGCACTCTGTTTAACATAAATATTCACTTGTACCAATACACAGATTCTAAGATGAAGGTGAAGCAGGGGTGGACACGGTGGACACAGAAATAAAGATTAAAACTGCCCTCATCTGGTGGCAACTAAGAATGCCATGCCTTTAACCAACCATGATTTATGCCTCTTGTCTTCTTTACTTGATCATTGGAAGTCTCTGCATCCTTGTTAGTTGATGTTATAGTGCTTATTATCAATTACAATAGGAGCAAGAGCCCCATGGTAGTCGCCTATAGTTTAAACCCCTTAATGTTATTTATGAGTTATATACCAGATACATAAACAGGATTGGACCCATGCAACACAGTCATTAAATCAAAAGGTATGTTCACACTGTGTTCAGCAGTCAAAGACGTCAACTTCAGGAATCCCTATTATTAGCATTTTTTGTTAGTTTCCTGAGTGCTTTTTTAGAACTTTTAAATCTTTAGCGTTTGTTGGGGCACCTATTTTCTGTCATTTTTCAGATCTTTTTCTTTTAAAAACCCATTAAAAATTGAAGAAAAGACTATCATTCTTTGAAGAGAAATGCCGACAAGACTCTCAGGCATCTTCCTGGTGTCTTTTTAGCCTTCTGATTGACTTATATTGCAAATTATTGAGTGTTACTTCTTTTAATCACATAGAAAACCTGAAGGGTTTAAAATACATTCAAAGGCCCTAACATAAGAACAGCAAGTGGTTTTCCCATACAAATCAATAGGTTGATTCTTTTGTTTGCTTTGTTACAGCTTAGTCCTCCATTTTTTTGAGCTGGCGCCATGTGAATGTTCCCTAAAAGTTTCAACCACTATATAAATTTTGTGCCCCCTTGTGGTTGGTACAGAACCCTTTAACCAGCAGAAAAATGTATACAAAGCATATATACTTAGTAAATGGTTTTACCCATCAGAGTCAAGATGGATCTCACAGGCAATTTCTTGACTGTTTTCACTGAACTTCTGTCAGCTTTACTTTCTCAAATTGTTGGCTTTTTAAGAGTTCTATTAACTGATGTGTGATGAACTCCAAGCATGACATTCATTCGTCAAATTTGAGATTTAATTAGCTGAACTAATAATATGATCAGAAGAAATGTGTGACTATATTATTAAAGGCTAAAAAATTCTGCAGCACATCTAATTGAAGAGGATGTATTAATAGGTAGCATTGGCTTCTTATCTGTTAATAGGCACAGCAATTATTAATGTAAAATATAAATAATTGTCCACAGTTTATTAAAAAGTAACCAAACCTTCTGAAAACTTATGATATGTCATAGAAAAGTGTCAGATGGGGCAAAGGAAAACGAAGGTGCAGAGGAAGTGTAGCTATGTGCTGCTCTCCTTGGAGAGTGAAGACGGCTCCATAGAAAGCTTTTTGGGTAAAAACTAGACATGAGCAGACCCGTGGAAGTCCGGCTCAGCGGATATGTAGTCATACTTTTGAGGTCTTTTTGGGAGCCGGACTTAACCTGAACCCCCAATGGGAGTCAGTAATTGGGTAGTTTGGTTCTCTGCCCACATGCAGCCAGCCGTAAACAGATCCCTTCAGGAGTTTTTCCATTTTTTTTTTTTTTTTGGTGCACACTACATCGAATTACGCTGTAGTTAGCCCTAGCGTGAGTCAATGAAACACTGCAAACGGCTCGGACTGGGCTGAGCACTGAGCGTACCTGAGTACAGCGATGCATGCGTGAGTGGTCAGTATACGTAAAGCACCAGGACTCTCTTTTCTTTCTAGAGTATGTGTTCGGTACAAACACCAAACCTCGGGTTCACTCAGTTCTACTAAAAATGTCTTCACCTTGGTATTAGCAAAAAAGCACATTGGAACCCTTCAGATCAAAACCTCATATAAGTCTCTGTGAGATTTCAAAGACATTTTTGTAAGTGTTGTTAATCTTTACGGTAAATCTATAACTTTATTTTTCATAAACACGTAAATAGCCACATGTTGATTCTCAAATCTGGTGTAAAGTGAAGTGGATCAGTTTGACCTATCACATTCCAGGTTTCACTACAATTTGGTATGATATGGGCAATTCTAAAAGATGTCCTCCAATATCTATTATTACTGAATAATAAACTCAATGACTATAAATTGTATTAGTTTTAATTTTAGATTGATTATTCGAATAATAGAACGATGATAAAGTCATGCCCTACCATTGTAATACTCATAACAAATTACCATTGCATTCATGCCATCCATTGTGTGGTATACAGCCTGGTAGTATAAAGCCTTCAACATAATTTCAATCTTTGGATGTATTATTTGTTGGATGTTTAAGAAATGCAATTGTTGTCTGTTAAAATACACAAATGCCGAGCTCCGCGGGGATAACTGACCTCACGTTACCGTCACATTTCTTAATCCATACTGAACAATTACAATAAATCTGTTGCTTAAAATAACTTTTCAAATGCCCAAAGTAACTGTTATCTTGAAAGATTTGCTATCATGTAATTTTAGAAAATATTGTTACATTTACTCCTAAAATCAAAATAAAATGTAAACATCAACCCGTTTTCCTTTCTAAATTATCTCTACAAGTTTTCATGTCCTCACCATCCATATTTTCTTGACACAGTGGCATTATGACAACAATATAATTGCTCTTATACTGGTCAATTGGCCAATTGCATGGATAGGTATGGGAAACTGAGTTTTAGTATTCGCTTTCCGGTTGTTTAATCATTGTTTTATTATGTATTCTATAATAAAACAATCATATGGAAATCCTTTTTATTATTTAGAGATGTTATTCCCAACAGAACATTGTGCATTTATGAGATTATATTTGACAAGTGTATTTGAGAATATCTACAATAGTAACACATTCTGATGTTCTCTATCACCTATAAATTAGGAGGAGAGTGCAGATTCAAGGAAGTCACCTACGATTACAAGATGTAACTCAAAAGAGTTTGTTTGTAGTCTGTAACCTTGGAGATAGATAGTTCTGTATAGGAGCTGTATACATAAAACAATAATGCACAATAGTAGAGTTTCTTCATGTTCTGTTTTTATTAGATCCATCAGAGTAATAAAATATGGTCGGAAAGGTGTAGTTAAGCCTGTAAGGATCATTCATACTATGAAAATGTAATATACTACCTTAATAACCTAATCTTGACCTTTAAGAGTAACATCTCTATTTCGTTATTCCACTGCACACTCTCGGTAATAAAGCATGATGCAAGGGTTTCTAATTCTAACATCCTTATAAAACACCCTGCCTACACTTGACATATCTCATATCATCTATGCCTGACTATGTCTCACAGGGCTCTAGTGATAATTTTCCGATTAAAGTGTAAAGCGATCTTGTCACCAGTTAATTTAAGAGTCACAATTTCCTGTTCATTCATATTGACTTGACTATAATTCATTTCTTATCGCCATGTTCCAAACGTGATATTTACTTGCTAACACACCTCAATGCTCTTGAATGCCAACAATATCTGTATGTTAGAAATAGCACAATCTGCAATTGGATTTGGAAGCCAATATTCACTTTTGTCTTGTTGACCTACATGCTACTGAAATATTATTCGTAGCTCCTGTTGTAAGATGCTGACTTTTTTATTTTCTGCTAAGAAAAGCCAACAAACTCAACTTAGTTTGAGGTGAATGCCTCTTGTGCCATCCTTCAAGTTCCAACCTCTCACCTCAAACCTCCCTGGTGTGAAAAACTCTAAAGCTTGTTTGCTGTTGAGTCATCTTTCAGGTTGCTCTTTGCTTCATTTCTCTCATTCAAACCCTCTCTAAATCCTAGTGCCTTCATTTAAGAAGCAATTCTTGAATCTGCTTCTTGTCTTGGAAAAGACATAACTCCTTCTAAATAGTTTTCTTCCAACTGTCAAACTCCAATCTATTTTAGATGCTGCTGGTATATGCCGATTCACTGTCCTTTTCATTCTATCTGCTGCTACAGTAGTTTTTCCGTTCCCTTCAGGATTCAATTTAAAACCTTGGTCTCTGCATGTAAAGCCTAGTGCCACAATGTAAATACTTCTTTGCAGAGGTAAAGGCATAACTGAAGGTTCTACTATAGATCAACTTTTTCCGGTTTTTAATGGATGACATCCAACAAGCAATCATTCTGTGCAACATAAAGTGATATACTGAGAAGACCTTGCCGCAACACACAATTGGTATATGAAATAAGTGGTGAAACACAGTTTTCAATCCTTGTGATTTCCTGAAGAAGTTAACTGCTAAGGATGAATAAATACATTCAGCATTCAAGAGAAGGCTATTTTACAGAAGCACGTTGGAAAACCTCTAAGGTAAATGCTATTAGGGAATCTTTTACAGGTATTTAGTATGAACAAACATATTAACACAGCACAATAATTATTACAAGGGTCACCAATGAATCTAGGTGAGTCTTGCTTTAATTCTGTATATATCGTCAAGAATTGTGCAATGTTTCTATTTTTAACTTTTTTTTGCATATTAATTACAGATGCAATACTTTTATGATTAAATAAGTTTTGTTAAATGGATTTTTGAATAAATTTTAACTAACATGTAACGTCTCAAAATAAAGTACTTTGTGAAAAGCTCTTGCTAAAATAGTCACTCCAGATCACATGATGGCTCTACTTTATTTTTTTGCATCCTGTGAGGTTCAGTATAATCATCCCCCTTCTGGTCACATAGACATGACATACATGGCCTTCCAGAATGGTTGTCTAAATCACATACATGGCCTTCCAGATGGGTTGTCTAAATCACATACATGGCCTTCCAGATGGGTTGTCTAAATCACATACATGGCCTTCCAGATGGGTTGTCTAAATCACATACATAGCCTTCCAGATGGGTTGTCTAAATCACATGCATGGCCTTCAAGAATGGTTAGCTAAATCACATACATGGCCTTCTTGATAGGTTGTTTAAATCACATACATGGCCTTCCAGATGGGTTGGTTAAATCCCATACATGGCCTTCCAGTTGGGTTGTCTAAACTAAATCACATATATGGCCATCTAGATGAGTTGTCTAAATCACATACATAGCCTTCCGGATGGATTGTCTAAACCACATATATGGCCTTCTAGATGAGTTGTTTAAATCACATACATGGCCTTCCTGATGGGTTGTTTAGATCACATACATGACCTTCCAGATGGGTTGTCTAAATCACATACATGGCCTTTCAGATGGATTGTCTACATCACATATATGACCTTCTAGATGGGTTGTTTAAATTACAAACATGGCCTTACAGATGGGTTGTGGTTGTCTAAAGAATTTAGAAGACTACAAATACACATGCATTTAAGATCTCCAAAAGACTAGGCTGGAGAGGGAGGAGAGTGTTAGGCATTAGTAACAATTTCTATTGCCTAGTGAACAGTACAATGAATTATGAGCAGTGTATTCAGTGCAGAAGAGAAGTGGCTACAGTAGAAATATGCCATAAAAACAGAGAGGCCTATGCTAGAGACTGCGAAACTGTGAAAAAAGCTAAGAAAAGGCTAACAAAAATGAGTACGTGGAGCGAATTTGAAATATAATAGTGAGTCAAATATAGCATCTTCTTAAAATGACAATACATAGCAGAAAACTCCTTTAAAGAAAAATAAAATAAAGTTAAAAAGTTAGTCCCTCATTTGAAGATTATAATGAATATGTTTGTTTGGAGGAGCTGGCAATATAATGTAATTCTTAATTTCTCCTGTGGTGTGGTCTATATATTTTTATTGTATTGATCATAAGAGGATTTTTGAAAGGAAAAGTTAAAAAAAATATTCTACCTAATGCCTCCCATCCCATACACCTAAGATGGTGTCAGCTGAAAGTTTGATTGCTTGGATGGCAGCAATCTCAGCTGTCCCTCCTGTATATTGGAGTTCTCTATGATTCTGCCATTGCCAGACATCTCTGATGTTGACTTATTTCAGTGAGAACAAAAGGATAGGCAGTCCGAAACTGGACATGTCAGATCTTTAACTCTACCAATAATCATTTGTCTTGAGTCACCAAACACATTAGATTGCTCAGTGGTTAGCACTATAGTCTTGCAGCACTGGGGTCCTTGGTTCAAATCTCACCAAGGACAACATCTGCAAGGAGTTTGTATGTTCTCGTAATTGCGTTGGTTTCCTCCGGGCTCTCCGGTTTCCTCCCACACTCCAAAAAGCATACTGATAGGGAATTTAGATTGTGAGCCCCAATGGCGACAGTGCCAATGTATGTAAAGCGCTGTGGAATTAATAGTGCTATATAAATATTATTATTATTGTGGGCTGAACTCATTGATATTGGTGGGTATGGCTCACATAAGTATACTGTGTAATAAAATGGCTTATAATATTCATGAAGTATGCAGTTTTTTGAAAAAAAAAAAAGTAGCATTGCAGATACTGTAGGC
Source organism: Anomaloglossus baeobatrachus (assembly GCF_048569485.1). NCBI lineage: Eukaryota > Metazoa > Chordata > Amphibia > Anura > Aromobatidae > Anomaloglossus > Anomaloglossus baeobatrachus. Next base: position 408,576,219 of record NC_134354.1, on the reverse strand, counting down.
AATACTTCTTTTGCTAATACAATGAAAATTCTTTTGTATAACCAAAATCCCTGGAAACATACCATACTCCTAAGTATTGTAATAGCAGAAAATGATTGCACTTTATTTTAATGAACAAGATTACTTTGGCTGAAAAATGAGGATTGTAAAATAGAAGAAAAATTGCGAAAATGTACAAAATAGGTAAAAGCCGAATAACAATATAACACTATCATTAAAAAAGATAAGTAAAAACCAACAGCAGCAAAATTTAATATCCTGACCTCTTAAGAGAGTCACATTCCCTACACACTGAATACAGACATAAATAGGAACCATCACACAGGGTATGGATACAAACAATGTTTTTCTAGTTCCTTCAAATCACCAGGAAAATGACTTGTGTTCCAATTTCATTCTGGCTTATGAAAGCCAAAGACAGATGGTGATTGCCATCTCAATAACCTGTTTGTTTCTTGGGAGACTGCCTAGTAAATCAGAAGCTCATAGGATGCAGCCACATTTGACACATACAGTAACAATCACTGTGGCCTCTAAAAGCAGCAATTTGTTATGGATTTACATTGTACGTTGAGCAAACATCAATCAGTTTTTATGATCTGTTATGATTGGGTAAAATGTTCCAATAATTGTAGTTTCAATGATTTAATTCTTTACAATCAATGTGGCTTCTATTCTCATCATCTGATGTATTCAGTAAATGTGATGCCAGGTTACAATATCCTTATATTCAGTATATCCCTTAAAGCAGGTGTAAAAACTGATAAAAACTGATAAGAAAATCATCTGGGGCGCATCATCAAAGTGATCATCTCCATGAACAAGGGTTTACAATGCAAATTTATGCACAAGAACACATGCCCTCACATCTTAAATTCTACCGGTTGTGGTGCTTTAAGATTCTTTTTATTATCTTAACCTTCTGCCTTTTTAGAAAGAATATTCTGAATTTGTAAGTGTAGAAGAAGTAGGCTTCAGTGAGGTCACAACAGAAATTGAAATCTAAGTAATACATTTTAAGGTCTACCCAAATTATTGAATTTTCATAATAATACATTGTAGGTTTACCCTCAGATTACTGGTTTACATTGTATAAGACGTTGTGCAATATTTTGCTGCTATATAAGCAAAAATAAAAAGTAAATAAATATATTTTACACTGATAGTCCTCATAATGAAATGAGTTAATGCAGCTTGATTATTGCAATGATAATTTGTTAGCAGATTTCACTATGCATATTGTAAATAAATTACTGTGTTTCCCCAAAAATAAGACCTACCCTAAAAATAAGCACTAGCAGGATTTTTGGCCTTTTTAGAGCTTAAAATATAAGCCCTACCCAATAATAACCCCTAGATGCGACTCTCCTGAACCAAGTGTGACAGTATGTATTTTTATGTAACTGTCACTCTAAAGTTAGGAGAGCCAGACTGAGGATTGTGATGTGATCGTCGGGCAAGGAATACAGCAGTCTGCCAATCACTGACACCAGCACAATGGGGGGAGCGGGGGATTTGGTGAATATTCATTTTGTATTAACAGCGGGCAAGTACAGCAGTATGGCAGCACTAAGTGATAGCACAAAGGGGTGGGCTGGGAGATTAGTGAGTATTTATTTTTTATTAGCAGCAGGTGAGTACAGCAGTCTGACTGCACTAATCATTGACGTTTGTACAGAGGGGTAAGTGAGGGAATTTTTTCTAATATTCATTTTGTATTAACAGCAGACAAGTAAAGCAGTCTGTCTGCACCATTCACTAACGTTGGAGACGTGAGAAGGGGAAGGAGTGAATATTCATTTTGTATTAACAACAGGTGCACAATTATACATTTTCCAGGGTTTACAGCAACACAACATACAGCAATAAAAAAATACAAGACATCTCTTGAAAATAAGCCCTAGCGCATCTTTCAGAGGCAAAAATAATATAAGACCCTATCTTATTTTCAGGGAAACAAGATAGATCGATTTTAGGTCCAGTGAGACTGGAATATTAACTTTGAAAATCCATGTCAGGATGTCAATCCTTCCTAAAAGATTTCTCTCCTGATATTAAAATGAATATTTGAAATTTCAGGTGGACTAATAGCTATTCAAGTCCTTACTATTTTACATCTCAAAATATATTCTACAACACTTTACCTTACCTAAATCTCTAAATATAATTGGACAACCTAACTTATATTTTTAGGTCTTTCCGTATGAGAACATTAGATTGGCTGATACATCCCACCAACAATTTAGTAGTGCAGGTTCTATTGGCAATAATGTCCCCTGTACCTTATACAGCTGTACATCTAGGACCTATAGGAGAATTTGAAGAAAGAAATATAATTCATCAACAATCTCACAAAGAGTGCCCTTGAAGCCAGGGAAATCTTTTAGGATCTTTAAGGATACACAAAATCCTGTGCCCTAACCTTTAAATCTAGTGGCTGACATCACAGAGTAAAACCATGCATTATAGGATGCAAGACTAAAATATATGCACCAATCAATTCCATGATGTAAACCGGCATCCTGAGTTTAATCCAGAACTTGAAAAAGCACTCTTGCACTTTCTAAAATTCACTATGTTGCTTTCAAAGTTCCTGCTACTGCGGCAGCACACATCGCTGTGTGTGAAGTCGCAGGAGCGAGGAACATCTCCTACCGGCGTCACCGCGGCTTCCGTAGGATATGCGGAAGGAAGGAGGTGGGCGGGATGTTTATGTCCCGCTCATCTCCGCCCCTCCGCTTCTATTGGCCGCCTGCCGTGTGACGTCGCTGTGATGCCGCACGACCCACCCCCTTAATAAGGAGGCGGGTCGCCGGCCAGAGCGACGTCCCAGGACAGGTAAGTCCATGTGAAGCTGTCGTAGAGATAATGTTTGCTACGGCGGCTATCACAAGGATATCGCAGCTGCGACGGGGGCGGGGACTATGGCGCCCGGCATCGCAGCATCGGCTTGCGATGTCGCAGCGTGCAAAGTACCCCTTAGACTGATGAAAAGAGAACTAAATACAACCAGTGCTGAGCCCCCTATACCTGGATATTATAATTCAACTTACAAACTTGATATTGGCTAAGTTGGCTTTAACAATTCTTGCAACCTAACTAATGTTTATTATCTAAAAAGTGAAGTTTTGCAGATACCTAAATCTATCACGTCACACGTTTTTTGTTTTTGTGACTTGTATATTGTATTTAATTAAAAAATTACTGAAAAGAAAAAGGTGCAGAGATTCTGTTGTGGAGATTACCCTTATCCCATATCTTTTTAACAATGCTTAATGGTAACAAACTGTGACTTTGATATGTAGAGTGGATGCCTTAAAGAGGACCTGTCGCCACCTCTCCTTGTCTCCTGTTTTCTTTAAGAGGAGGAAAGCTGCATCGGGGAGCAGTGATGAAGATGATTGTGTGAGCACATACAACATTCTGGATCTATCCCAGTATTATTCCCCTATGCCCGGGATATATCCAGAGCACTACATATGATGATATCACAAGGCAACCCTTCTCCTCTCTGAATGCTGTAATCTCAGAATGCAAAAATCTCTGTTTTAAACACATTAGTCTCACCCAGGGGCAAGTACAGACAGTAAAGACCCATGTGCAAGAACAGATTATGGGCCCTTTGCCATCCAATAGCTCATCCTAATGCCTAATTACACCTGCTTTGAAGGTAGAAGGACCTCAAAGGTCCCTTTTGGCTGCACAAGTTTTCCCAATGGAATGATTGCACTTGTTGTCACCAGATCACATTAAAAAGGCCTGTTCTGACATTCTCTGACTGTTTATTTTTATTATTTTTATGTATAATGCCATCTTATTATGATTGGGCAACATCATACAGGGAAAAGGTAATCGCCCCCAGGAAAGAATCTCTGTTGGTTAAAGAATGAATTCACTTTTGACCTATAAAATATATCTTCTCAATGCTGTAAAAAAAACAAAAGCAAAATATTTGTTTTAATCAACCTCTCTGCCCCTTTTTACTAATATATACTGTTGAAAATAAAAAATATTGTGAAAGGTTCTCTGTAATTTGCTAAACTAATTCACACTTTGAAAAAAAAAAACCTCATTTTAGGCACATTACACTTTTATTTCTACAAATCTATTTCTCAGCCCTAAGATCCAGTACACTTTCTCCCCACTTAGCCCTCTATGAATTATTGCCTGTGACAACGACAGTTAAGACTGCTACTTTTCCATAGGAGGTACATGAAATGTCTCTAGGTGGTAATCTCAGTTCGGAAGTGATGTTTGATTACCGGTTGCTGACAAAAGTATATTTGCAGCAGAATAGGGCATCACACAGGTAATTGACTGCAATCATGGTATGTGACATGTTCTATCCATCACCTAAGCACATGTTGCTTTGTCACTGAACATACGCTTAAATAAAAGAGAATCTGCAATTTTGCCTAAATGTAGTTAATGGGTTAGTTACAATAAAGATCATCTCCAGTTTTAGGAAACAAATGATAAAAAGCATTAAATGTTGGTCAATTCACTTTTTTTTATCATCGATAGGCTTGTTAGAGGCAGAACACTGCTCGTGTGAATGGACCCTATGCAACAAGTAACAGTCAATCAAAATGTATAATGGAAAAAAGAACATAGTCATAGTAATTAGTGATGAGCGAATACTAAACATTCGGGTTTGGATTATTATTACGGAATACCTAGTCGTAGTTCAGTATTCATCACAAATAAAGAATCTAATGAAAGTCAGTGGGGAACTTGAGCATTTTTATGGGAAATCTTCAAGAAAAATGCTCGGGTTCCCCTTGACTAGCATTAAGTTCATTATTTGTGATGAATACTGGAATAGTACTTGGTATACGGTACAAATAACCAGAACCCGAATATTTAGCATTTGCTCACCACTAATAGTAATGAATGTTTTACAGTAATGTAATTTTTTGGCAATCGATCAACTTATCTATAGTGTTGTAACCCCTAGATGAATTTACCATACACTGCTCTGAGGAGACAATTCTAGACCCTAGCTTGCTCATAGTAAAAAAAGAGTTGTGTTTTCTAATAAACACCTAAATTCAAGTGCTGTTAAATGGACACATTTTTATTACCCCAGCCAAATATACCAGGCTAATAATCATGTACCATTGATGTCAGATACTACTGCCCAACTTTCCGCTTTATAACCGTGCTCACTTCATAATGTAACTCATGTTTTAAACTTAATTAGATACTGGGCCTAAATCAAATCAGCTTTGCAATTAGAATTTTGTTTAATTGCAATGTGATGGTAAATTAAAGTTAAGAGATCGTTATTTCTCAGTAGTTATCAGATCTCCTCCAATCAAATTCTAAAAAAGATTAAAATGGGGAAAAGTGAAATGGAAATAATTTAGTGTTATAAGGGAGTACAAGAAGATTATGAACAAGGAATCAATCCCTAAGGAAAATTCATTCTTTACCCATACTGCTAATGGGAATAATTAATTTTAATTTTAGAGTAAAACATTTAAAGGGAGTGTGTCAGCACAAAATGACTGATCAGACTAAGCACAGTGCACCTTTGGCAAGACCAAACAATTCAGTGCTCCTCTCTATGAATTAGTTTTTAAGCTATTTTCTGGCTTAGGCAGATCTGCCAACCAAAACAGGGGATGGAAATAAATAGATAACAAGTAAATGGGAAGCTGTAATAAAATGTTTGGCCATGCCAAAGGTGCATTGCGCACCAGTGCCTGGTTTGAGCAGTCATTTTGTGCTGACCAACTCCCTCTAAAAGGTTTGGCCACTTTCTCTTGTTAGCTTAGCTTTTCTCACAAACTGACCAGCACTGATGGCTCTGAAATGCGTAGAAATAAAAATCCCTTCTGATCGTCAAAGAATCCTTGAATGTTTGTTCTTATATGGCAATGCGATGTTTAACCCCTTCTTTTCCACAATTCATCCTGATCATCTGCTATGGGGACTGCAGAAGCAGGCTACTCTTCAAATAAGCTTCTATAGTAGTTGTGACTTTCACATCTACCCCATGTGAGCGACACTTACCTAAACTTCACGTTTACCCCCACCTGGCTAAAACCCTATCTGCTCTTTTTTTAAGTCTCTCCAGCTCCTACAGTCTGCAAATTACAACCTGAGTGTTACTTTGTTAATTCCCAAGCAAAAGGTCACTAGTTCAAATCAAGGAGCAGTCATGAAGAAAATTTCCCAAGAAAGTATTCAGATCATTGGTAGCGGTCTCTCGGTTTATAACCAAACAAAATAAACTAGGAGTGTTATTTATAACCAAACAAAATAAACTAGGAGTGTTTATAACCAAACAAAATAAACTAGGAGTGTTATAACCAAACAAAATAAACTAGGAGTGTTGTAACCAAACAAAATAAACCAGGAGCTTTGCCGCCCAGTGCACCACGGTCATCATACCCGGAGCACGAGCAGGTAATACTTGCCAGACGACTTGCCCACTACCTAAGGCCATTGATGTCAGTCTGCTTTCATTAAGAAAGCCAAATCTACTAAGATATAAAAACTGATGAAACTGATGTTGTTCAGATATGATGAAATCCTTGGTTCTTCCCCTGATGAACCCCTAAGATAAAAATAGGGGGGAAACGCGTCGGGATTGGGATTTGCTATCAGTGATCCCAGCAGATAAGTTCCCCGCTGGGATTATATGTTATTATTATACATCATCGGCATATTGGTATCTAATATTATTTGTTTAACTGCGCATGAATATACATATGTACAGTTACAATTGGCTACTATTGTATGAGGACCATACTTAGGAATTGTGTATGGATTCCCAAATCTGATGCAAAACATATTATACAGTAGATTTTTTTGCTTCACTTTTTTTATCTTAAAGGATAAGCTGCATCAGGGTTACCAATCCATCTAGGTAACCATATTATGATAATGACCTGTTGACTATTGTGCACTTTCCATTCTTGGTGGTGGGTTTTCTTGCGACTTGCGGGTCGAAGGGACAGCTTAGAGAAAGCCGACGAGGAGCGGGGGTACCTAATACTTTATGGTGCACCTCCGCTGGGAGGTAGCAAAAAGGGAGGGATAGATCATCCCCTTATATATCCCTAAGGACAATAGGCTATTCGTATCTTCAACTATAAGATTCGGAGCCATGCCACCTAGAATTCATTTTTGAACGTTGAGATAACTAGTGCTCCTTTCCTCACTAGTTGGTTTTTCACCCTTCTTGTCCTCCCACTCACTTCACGTGACCAAGTTTACTACTTTTATAATATAAGAGTTATAATGCTGTATATTTTTGAGCATTTTTAATACTTCATTATAATAAATATTGATTTTAGGAGTATATTTTCTGTTTTTTGGTCTCTTCTGTAGCGGTCTCTCGGCTAAGAAAATTGACAAACTGCATCATGTGAGGGCAATGAGAGTTGGAAGATTATGAAATGAAGTCTATCCATCCATTGAAAAGCCAAGAGATGGACATCCAGACAAAATATTAGAGTCAGCAAGATGTCTCAATACAAGGTCTATCAGTTCTAGCGCAACAAACACGGCAGTGGAGGTGGCTCGTATGCTTTGTTATAGTGAGATCACAGCTGTCCATGCAAGCACCGTGAAACACATGTTGCACAACTCTGGAATGGTGGTCAAAAAAGGTGAAGAAGTCTTAACTTCAATATCGTCTTAAAAAGCGTTGACTTGAGTTTGCAAGAAAGTATGAAAAGTGGACAGTAGAGGATTGGAAATGGGTGATTTGGAGCAATGAGATGAAAGCAAATAGACTAGGCTTTGATGGGTGCAAATAGTTCTGGAAGAAATAAGGAAAAAAGGGGCTAAAACGTTGAGAAAGCAAAGGAACTATCATGTTCAGTGCAGGAAATCTGATGATATGGGGTTGTTCACAGTCAAAGGCGTTGGATACTTGACCAGGATTGATTGGGCTTTCAATGCTGAGCTATATGTGAGTATTCCAGAAGATGAATTACTTCGTACCCTTGAGTACTGTGGGGAGGAAAAGGATGACATAGTGTTCCAGCAGGACAATAAAACAAAACATACGTTGATATTGGTGAAGAAATTGTTCAATGACAATAAAGCAGAGGTGCTGAATTGGCCTCCACAGTCCCCAAACCTACACTCAATAAAATAATTGTGGGTAGAATTAAAAAAAGCTATATATATCCAAGTGAGTGGACCAGTGTGCACCAATATTGGGAACATATAAAAGAGACTTGGAATCACATTTTAGTCGAGACATGCTTGAATCTGATTGACAGCACGCCTAGAATCATTTAGGCAGTGTTGAAAGCCAAAGGTGGATTTACAAAATACTAACAATATTAAAATTAAAATTTAGATTTTTGTTTTTGGAGCAAAACAGCGACAATGCAGTGACATGCTAAGAATCTGCATAACTAATTATATGCTAAATAGCTCCAAGTTAAATGTATATATAAGAGAGCCAAGATGATTGTCTGTAAAAGTAAGGTTTTCTCAAGTTCAAAGCTGTAGTAGATTGTGAGATATGGAGTCTGAAAGTCAAAAGTTCAAAACAATGTTACCCTTTTGATTGTCAGTGTATACACAGCAGTTTCATGTTTCTTATGTGATATATACTGTGTGTATATATATATATATATATATATATATATATATATTTATATATACAAAAATATAAGTATATATTTCTATATGGCAGTCTGATGTATCCTAGGTAATGTGTAATGGCAGTCCCATGCCTCCTATGTGATGTATCTACAGCAGTTTCATGTATCCTTGGTTATATTTATTTGTCAGCCTCACTGTCTTCTATATAATGTACTAGCTGTACTACCCGGCTTCGCCCGGGTTAATAATTGCTGTTAACAAAATAGAATGTATTAACAAAAATGTATTCTGCACACAAAAAACACAAAACAAATAGAAATGTAATTATTAAAAGGCAAAAACTAAGCTAATAGAAGCATTTCACAACATATATTTCAACACCACAGATATTCCACACAGATTTAACTAAATTGGCCAAGTAATGTGCTCTGTCTGTCTCTTTCCAGGTCTGTCTCTTTCCAGGTCTGTCTCTTTCCCCGTCTGTCTCTTTCCCCATCTGTCTCCCAGTCTCTTTGTCTGTGTCTTTTCCTTTCTGTCTCTTTCCCTGTCTGCCTGTCTCTGTCTGTCTCTTTCCTTGTCTGTCTCTAATTTCTCTGTCTCTTTCCCCATCTGTCTCTGTTAAGGTCTGTGTCTTTCCCCATCTATCTTTGTCTGTCTCTCTGGCTGTCTCTGTCCCTATCTGTGTCTCTGACTGTCTCTGTTTCTTTCTCCATCTGTCTCAATCTCTTTCCCTGTCTGTCTATCTCTTTCCCTGTCTGTCTATCTATCTCTGTCACTTTCCCTATCTATCTCTTTTCCTGTCTGTCTCTTTCCCTCTCTTTCCCTGTCTGTGTCTTTCCCTCTCTTTCCCTGTCTATCTCTTTCCCTCTCTTTCCCTCTTTCTCTCTGTCTCTTTCCTTGTGTCTGTCTCTTTGTCTGTCTCTTTACCTGTCTTTGTCTGTCTCTTACCCTGTCTGTCTCTTTCCCTCTCTTTCCCTGTCTGTCTGTTTCCCTGTGTCTGTCTCTGTCTCTTTGTCTATGTCTGTCTCTTTACCTGTCTGTGTCTGTCTCTTAACCTGACTCTCTCTTTCCCTCTCTTTCCCTGTCTTTCTCTTTCCCTGTCAGTCTGTCTCTTTGTCTGTGTCTGTCTCTTTGTGTTTGTCTCTCACCCTGTCTATGTCTGTTTCTTACCCTGTCTGTGTCTGCCTCTTTCCCTGTCTGTGTCTGTCTCTTTCCTTGTCTGTGTCTGTCTCTTTCCCTGGCTGCATTGTTAACAGAGAACAATTGTAGAAAAAAGGGTTTTCTATACCGCGCCAATGATCACAAAATGGAGATCAGGATTGATGTGGCTTTATTGTAGCACAGGTCTACGCGTTTCAGGAGCTCTGCTCCCTTCCTCAGGACCATAGAAACAACATCAAATCTACCGTAGTAAGTACACACATACATTAAATAGATCCAGTGACGTAATAGTACCGCCCCGTATAGAAAAAAACGGCGGGAACGGCTGCAACGTGGAAGAAAACATGACGCAATACAGAAAAAAACAAGATCAGAAGAAAAACATATAGCTCTTATACACTGTAAGTGCCCCACATCTTGACAGATCATAATACATTCACTGGACATCGAAAAATAACTTATTTCAATTATGTGTATAAAAATAAATACAGCTAATAAAAAATTAATACCAGCGTATATATATCTCTATACATATACACCGATCAATGAAATATACCAGATCAATCTAGTGCTGGAGTGCAGAGTGAACCCAGAACTCAGAATGGGTGACAGGAACTTCATAGTGAGTGACTACAGATTCAAACTCCAGCGGGATCAACCCGCTGTACCATGGAGAACGTTATAGTCCAAGCTGTGAAAACAGACAGCAATAACACTGCGATAAAGAGTATCCAAATATCAGACTAAAAAACCTCCCGAGAAGGATGGTATGCATTTTATTTAACTAATGAAAAGTGACCCATTATATGGTAAATATAGCGGTGGAAACCATAAAACTCATTTCCCCTGCTCGGGAAGAACCACAAAGAAAAAAAAGGGGGGTGAAAAATCAAAGTATAATATCGTGATCGATCATTAACAGTGTAACATACATAACCCCTTCTCACAAGGGTTATGTGTGATAAAGAAGCAGTGAACCGCTCCCGACCTTTAGTGTGAGCGTGAGTTCAAACAAGTTCAAACCGTGGGAAAAAAGCCCACGGCGGCTGCGCAAGCAGCAAGTATCAAAGGAGCGTGGTGAAACAAGTTCATACCCGTGGGGAAAAACATAGGCGCGCATGCGCCAGTCACTACTTAGCACAAAATTGAAAGGTGAACATAAGAAGGATGTGAAAACCAAGATAGAAAGTGCTAAGAAAAACCCAAAGTGCATAAATATCGCCAGCATAGCACGACTCCTATTGTGATATTACCATCATAAGGTTCCAACCAAGGAACGATATGATCTTATGGTGGATTAGCAAAGAATCCAATAAAGGGCAAACAGAGATTGGGGGAAAAAAGAGGGGGTTTTTTAGGGTATGAAAAAACAAACCTACGGGAAAATGTCAGAAGGGGAGGGGAAAATGTCCCTATTGATGGGACATGTATAAACACTATTCCCCAAAAACGTAGACCTGATATAATATGTGAATAACGGAAAGAGATCGGGAGAAACACAACTCCCTTATCTACCTATGGCACCAAAATCGAAAAAATTAACAACATTTTAATACTTGATGGTATCTTACAACCACACATAAATTTAAAAAATAAACAATTAAATTATCCCAACCAATAAAAGGGATATGGTGATGCCGGTGTTAACCAAGAGCACTCGCCACTTGAACACAGTAATATCTACGAAATATTTATGACACACCATCTGAAATCCATAAGAATATAAACAATAAAAACATAATAAATATAATAAAAAATATATATATATAATATAATATAAAAATATAAATATTAAACCAATTCTAAAATGGGATTAAAATGCTCGAACCCTGAAGAAGAGTTGATGGACCATAGTTTATCTTCAACGCATGGGCACTTATATCCACAACCCTCCACTCTGATAAATGATGTATATCACAGGGTGGTATTAATGGAACAGGTCTGTAACTTCATTCAAGCCTTGAGGTTTCAAAGTGTTCAGTGTTCAGTGTTCAAGGCTTGAATGAAGTTACAGACCTGTTCCATTAATACCACCCTGTGATATACATCATTTATCAGAGTGGAGGGTTGTGGATATAAGTGCCCATGCGTTGAAGATAAACTATGGTCCATCAACTCTTCTTCAGGGTTCGAGCATTTTAATCCCATTTTAGAATTGGTTTAATATTTATATTTTTATATTATATTATATATATATATTTTTTATTATATTTATTATATTTATTATGTTTTTATTGTTTATATTCTTATGGATTTCAGATGGTGTGTCATAAATATTTCGTAGATATTACTGTGTTCAAGTGGCGAGTGCTCTTGGTTAACACCGGCATCACCATATCCCTTTTATTGGTTGGGGTAATTTAATTGTTTATTTTTTAAATTTATGTGTGGTTGTAAGATACCATCAAGTATTAAAATGTTGTTAATTTTTTCGATTTTGGTGCCATAGGTAGATAAGGGAGTTGTGTTTCTCCCGATCTCTTTCCGTTATTCACATATTATATCAGGTCTACGTTTTTGGGGAATAGTGTTTATACATGTCCCATCAATAGGGACATTTTCCCCTCCCCTTCTGACATTTTCCCGTAGGTTTGTTTTTTCATACCCTAAAAAACCCCCTCTTTTTTCCCCCAATCTCTGTTTGCCCTTTATTGGATTCTTTGCTAATCCACCATAAGATCATATCGTTCCTTGGTTGGAACCTTATGATGGTAATATCACAATAGGAGTCGTGCTATGCTGGCGATATTTATGCACTTTGGGTTTTTCTTAGCACTTTCTATCTTGGTTTTCACATCCTTCTTATGTTCACCTTTCAATTTTGTGCTAAGTAGTGACTGGCGCATGCGCGCCTATGTTTTTTCCCATGGGTATGAACTTGTTTCACCCCGCTCCTTTGATACTTGCTGCTTGCGCAGCCGCCGTGGGCTTTTTTCCCACGGTTTGAACTTGTTTGAACTCACACTAAAGGTCGGGAGCGGTTCACTGCTTCTTTATCACACATAACCCTTGTGAGAAGGGGTTATGTATGTTACACTGTTAATGATCGATCACGATATTATACTTTGATTTTTCACCCCCCTTTTTTTTTTGTGGTTCTTCCCGAGCAGGGGAAATGAGTTTTATGGTTTCCACCGCTATATTTACCATATAATGGGTCACTTTTCATTAGTTAAATAAAATGCATACCATCCTTCTCGGGAGGTTTTTTAGTCTGATATTTGGATACTCTTTATCGCAGTGTTATTGCTGTCTGTTTTCACAGCTTGGACTATAACGTTCTCCATGGTACAGCGGGTTGATCCCGCTGTAGTTTGGATCTGTAGTCACTCACTATGAAGTTCCTGTCACCCGTTCTGAGTTCTGGGTTCACTCTGCACTCCAGCACTAGATTGATCTGGTATATTTCATTGATCGGTGTATATGTATAGAGATATATATACGCTGGTATTAATTTTTTATTAGCTGTATTTATTTTTATACACATAATTGAAATAAGTTATTTTTCGATGTCCAGTGAATGTATTATGATCTGTCAAGATGTGGGGACTTACAGTGTATAAGAGCTATATGTTTTTCTTCTGATCTTGTTTTTTTCTGTATTGCGTCATGTTTTCTTCCACGTTGCAGCCGTTGCCGCCGGTTTTTTCTATACGGGGCGGTACTATTACGTCACTGGATCTATTTAATGTATGTGTGTACTTACTACGGTAGATTTGATGTTGTTTCTATGGTCCTGAGGAAGGGAGCAGAGCTCCTGAAACGCGTAGACCTGTGCTACAATAAAGCCACATCAATCCTGATCTCCATTTTGTGATCATTGGCGCGGTATAGAAAACCCTTTTTTCTACAATTGTTCTCTGTTATCAAGTCATCTTGGGTTGCCGCTGCCTGGATCTATTGTCTATGCGATTATAGTAGTTGTGACTGTCACAACTACAGTTGGTGAGTATATTTGCTCCCCTTGCCTATTGCCCTGTGCCTATAAGGGTAAGACCCTATTGCGCTTTATTTTCTCCACAGCTCCTCCCCTGGCTGCATTGTGACACGCCAACATTCCATTTAAGGGCGTGGCTGCGCATTCTTCTGAAGTTCTGGCTGTACTGTGGCTCCCAGCTCCATTCGCTTTAATGGAGGCAGGTTTTTTGGTGAATAACTGTAAAGCGCGGGGTTAAAATTTCCCCTCAAAACATAGCCTATGACGCTCTCGGGGTCCAGAAGTGTGAGTGTACAAAATTTTGTGGCTGTAGTTGCGACGGTGCAGATGCCAATCCCGGACATACACACACACACACACACACACACACACACACACACACACACACATACATGCCTACACACATTCAGCTTTATATATTAGATATAAAGCAGTCTAATGTCTCATATGTGATGTATATACAGTATGTCTGTCTAATGTCTCTATGTAATGTAAATATGGCAGTCTCAGGTCTCTCATGTGATGTGTATACAGCAATCTCATGCATCCTTTGTGATCTATATATGGCAGTCTCTTGTCTCCTATGTGATGTATATGCAGCAGTCTCATGTCACCTATGTGATGTATATACGGTGGACTCATGTACCTTATATAATGTGTATACGAGAGTCTCATGTCTCCTCTGTGATATATATATATATATACAGTGCCTACAAGTAGTATTCAACCCCCTGCAGATTTAGCAGGTTTACAGATTCGGAATTAACTTGGCATTGTGACATTTGGACTGTAGACCAGCCTGGAAGTGTGAAATGCACTGCAGCAAAAAAGAATGTTATTTCTTTTTTTATTTATTTTTTTTAAATTGTGAAACGTTTATTCAGAGGGTCATTTATTATTCAACCCCTCAAACCACAAGAATTCTGTTTGGTTCCCCTAAAGTATTCAGAAGTATTTCAGGCACAAAGAACAATGAGCTTCACATGTTTGGATTAATTATCTCTTTTTCCAGCCTTTTCTGACTAATTAAGACCCTCCCAAACTTGTGAACAGCACTCATACTTGGTCAACATGGGAAAGATAAAGGAGCATTCCAAGGCCATCAGATACAAGATCGTGGAGGGTCACAAGGCTGGCAAGGGGTACAAAACCCTTTCCAAGGAGTTGGGCCTACCTGTCTCCACTGTTGGGAGCATCATCCGGAAGTGGAAGGCTTATGGAACTACTGTTAGCCTTCCACGGCCTGGACAGCCTTTGAAAGTTTCCACCCGTGCCAAGGCCAGGCTTGTCCGAAGAGTCAAGGCTAACCCAAGGACAACAAGGAAGAAGCTCCGGGAAGATCTCATGGCAGTGGGGACATTGGTTTCAGTCAATACCATAAGTAATGTACACCACCGCAATGGTCTCCGTTCCAGACAAGCCCGAAAGATACCTTTACTTTCAAGCATCATGTCAAGGCTCGTCTACAGTTTGCTCATGATCACTTGGAGGACTCTGAGACAGATTGGTTCAAGGTTCTCTGGTCTGATGAGACCAAGATCGAGATCTTTGGTGCCAACCACACACGTGACATTTGGAGACTGGATGGCACTGCATACGACCCCAAGAATACCATCCCTACAGTCAAGCATCATGCTGTGGGGCTGTTTCTCAGCCAAGGGGCCTGGCCATCTGGTCGGCATCCATGGGAAGATGGATAGCATGGCCTACCTGGAGATTTTGGCCAAGAACCTCCGCTCCTCCATCAAGGATCTTAAGATGGGTCGTCATTTCATCTTCCAACAAGACAACGACCCAAAGCACACAGCCAAGAAAACCAAGGCCTGGTTCAAGAGGGAAAAAATCAAGGTGTTGCAGTGGCCTAGTCAGTCTCCTGACCTTAACCCAATTGAAAACTTGTGGAAGGAGCTCAAGATTAAAGTCCACATGAGACATCCAAAGAACCTAGATAACTTGGAGAAGATCTGCATGGAGGAGTGGGCCAAGATAACTCCAGAGACCTGTGCCGGCCTGATTAGGTCTTATAAAAGACGACTATTAGCTGTAATTGCAAACAAGGGTTATTCCACAAAATATTAAACCTAGGGGTTGAATAAAAATTGACCCACACTTTTATGTTGAAAATTTATTAAAATTTAACTGAGCAACATAACTTGCTGGTTTGTAAGATTTATGCATCTGTTCATAAATCCTGCTCTTGTTTGAAGTTTGCAGGCTCTAACTTATTTGCATCTTATCAAACCTGCTAAATCTGCAGGGGGTTGAATACTACTTGTAGGCACTGTATATATCTGTATTCAGCAATCTCATGTCTCCTATGGGATGTACATATGGTAGTCTCATATATCCTATGTGAAATGTATATGGTAATCTCATGTCTCTTATGGGATGTATATACAGCAGTTTCATGTTTCCAATGTTATAACTGTGGCACCCCAGGGTTCAGTTGCCACAAATATACCTGCACCTGGGCAAGGAAGGATCTCCACATTAGGTAATCCCACATACAACATTTCCACTCCAAGCCTGGAGGGGGAGCTCTACAAGTCGAGTTCAGGTGAGGTACCTTTAAATCCAGGTTTGGAGGCGGAGTCAGAGAGACAGTTGACAGTTGGAGAAAAAGAGACTGTGCGAGCAGAGAGTGAGGGGAGACATCAAAGTGGAGAGGGCAGTGCTTAGCCCGCACAAGTAACTGTGTGACCGCCTGAGGGATCAATAGTGAGGCAATAGAGGAGTGACCGGGGAGGTGGAGCCAGACCGGTTCATCCCCAAGGAACAGCGCTGATTATCGGACACCAGCGTCCTAGATGGTGAGGGATCTAATCTGCCCAGCAATAAAGACCGGGGGCCAGGGAGACTGCAGATCTCCTGGCCGCAGCAGCACCTGAAGGCAAAGCCGCTACACAGAGCTTAGGGACCACAGTGAGTACAGCAGTGCCCCTTAGAGAAGCTCCCGCTGCCTGCCATACAGGTGAAGACAGTGAGAGAGGGACAAGGTATAGCTACAGGCAGCCTAGTACCAAGGAGAAACATAGCGCAGCAGGGAGGCCACACAACTGACCTGGTGCAGAGATCCTGAACTGTTCCCAGATCACCAAAAACTGTAACATCAGAAACTGAACCCCTTTTTAACACCTGCAAGTAAAATCTGGTCAGAGTTAATGAATTGGTGTGATGCACTTTATTTCTTCATCTGAGGAGCCTTAGGCTGCTGCACTAAAGTGACAGTTGAAAAGGCTGTGAAGAAAAACCGCCATATCTGTGTACTACTAAAACTGCCCTGGGGACGCCGCTTCACCTACAGGAAGCGTAAACAACTGGCTGCCTAACCATCACCCCAGAGGTCTGACCTGCAGCCCCAGTAACCATACTGGAACCGTAGGTGGCGTCCCGAAATACTTTTATTTATTTATTTATTTTTCTTTATTATTTTCTTTTTTCTTTTTTTTTTTTATTATTTTTATTATTTATTGACTTTCAGCGACCACCAGGGCCACGGAACCGGGCA
The DNA here is from genome assembly GCF_048569485.1 of Anomaloglossus baeobatrachus. Lineage (NCBI taxonomy): Eukaryota > Metazoa > Chordata > Amphibia > Anura > Aromobatidae > Anomaloglossus > Anomaloglossus baeobatrachus. The sequence goes on along the minus strand of NC_134354.1, from coordinate 408,559,039 downwards.
CAGGCCCCCGTGACATAATCCCATTAACCAACACCCGGAACCGAGTACCCCACGGCCCTGGGGCGGGTCAGCTTTTGGCGTCACGAACAGGATCTGGACAAGGCCCAGTAACCCTGGGTAACGTGTGCCTTGAAAACTGTTTAATAATAACTGAACTTTGCCGCCATTTTGAGCATTTGAAAAACTAACTGCGCCACAGTGAGGATGGAGAGGCAAGGCAAGGCTGATGCCGCTGGAGCAGCTGCAGCACCTAAAGCTGTAGCCCCGATCATGCCGCTTGCTCTGCCGTATGTCCCAGGGGCGGCATGGTTACCGCAATATGCTGGGGAGCCCAATACCCTAGCTGAATTTAGAGAAAAGATGTGCAATTTCCTGGATATATACTCTATGACTGACAAGCAAAAAGTGTCTGTTTTGCTGGGGCAACTGACGGGTGCAGCAGAGCGAGAGGTCCTGGCTGAATACAGATAAAAGGACAATAACCCAGATATTTGCTAATTTCAAAGCTGCTTTTGAAACTCGTACTGTAGCTGAGCTAAGAATGAGGTTTTACAACTGCAAACAAAGACCGCAGGATAGCATACGGGATTATGCATTGAACCTTCAGAAGGCGCTGCAGGCTGTAAAGCAGGTAGACCCTGAAAGTGCACGAGAGGAAGATAAAATGTTAATTGAACAATTTCTTGAGGGGCTACATTCACCAATTCATCAAACACAGCTGCGTCTATGGGTCATGGAGCATCCGAGTCTAGACTTTGTAACTCTGAAGAACCGGGCCATTAGAGCACTGCGAGTCCCTGTGACTACAGACCCCGCACCTCAACCGCGGCAAGCCATCACCTCTCCCTCAGAGGTGGCGTCCCTTTCCTTAACTCCAGCAGAAATCAATGGACAGGCTGTAATACCTGGTGCCTCTGATGACTTGCGTTCCCAGGTACAGCAGCTGACAAAAGATGTGGCCATGCTCCTAAAGGCCATGCAACTCCAGCAGAAACCACAGTCGTCGGAGAGGATCCAGTTGGCTGACAGCCCTGAGGACATCCCGTGGATGCGAGGAAGGAGGAACCCACTGCCCAGAGGAAGACCCAACGACCGCTACGACTTGTCAGGACAACCTATCTGCCGCCATTGTAACGAGGAGGGCCAGTTTGCCAGGTCATGTCCTTTAAACCAGCGACTCCTGGGGCAGCGGGCCGGCCACCAGGAATAAAACAACCAGGCCCATCGAACTGGCGCGATAGATATGTGGGAGGACGACCATTCCTATTTATCGTGCTAGATGGCATTCCCACACTTGCTCTATTGGACACTGGCTCACAGGTGACGACGATCCCGCATATCCTTTACAAAAGATTTTGGGCCGATTCTGAGCTCACTCGCCCAGACCCAGACCTTACTATATATGCTGCTAATGGACAGCCGGTATCACAAGTAGGGTACAAGGAGGTGACGATAAAGGTGGGGAGGGAGGAGCTAAAGGGCCAAGGACTTATTGTGGTGGATACTGATTGTCGTGAAAGAAATCCAACAATGATATTAGGTACTAATGTTGTTGAAAATTGTCTAGGAGAAGTTCTTTTCTTGCTCCAGCAGGTTGCAGAAACTGCCAGCATCGGGCAGCAGAGGGTCCTACAGAAAGAAATCAAAGCCCTTCTGCAGAGACAACAGGTAGAGTTGTCTGGTGGAGAAATCGGCAGTGTACTGGTAAGCGACCCATTCCCCATTGTGTTACCCCCAAGAAGTGAAGTGATGATTTGGTGTCGGGCAGCTATAGGCCTCAGAGGGTGGGATTACCAGGCAATGGTAGAGCCCATGTACTCAGATAGTAGGCCCACAGTCCTGACAGCCAGGGGGATAGTTGATGTACGCAAAGGGAGGGTACCTGTACGAGTTTTAAACTGTGGAGAGGAAGAGGTCAAGCTACCCAGATATGCTACTGTTGCCAAGTTGTTCACTGTCAACAACAACTCAATTCAGGCAGTGGAACCCTTGACCCCGTCCGACCAGGCGGAGGACAACAGCTCCAAGGGACAGCTGGAGGACTGGTGTCAGAAGCTGCATGTCGGCACTGATTCCACCCCTTCTTACCAAAGGCACGGAGTTTATCGGGTGGTGAAGGAATATGAACGGGTCTTTAGTAAGCATCCATTAGACTTTGGGCGGATAAAAGGGGTACACCATCGCATACCCACGGGAGACCATCCACCTATAAAAGAGAGATACAGGCCTATACCACCAGCTCACTATCAGTGTGCTAAAGATATGTTACGGGAAATGAAGGCAGCTGGGGTTATTAGAGATAGTTGTAGCCCCTGGTCAGCCCCAGTTGTCCTGGTAAGAAAGAAAGATGGCACAATGAGGATGTGCGTTGACTATAGGCAGATAAACCGCATAACACACAAGGATGCTTACCCGTTGCCCTGCATTGAGGAATCACTTGCTGCACTGAAAGCTGCTAATTTCTTTTCCACCTTAGATCTTACCAGTGGGTATTGGCAGGTTTCCATGGCAGAAGCAGATCGAGAGAAGACCGCATTCACGACGCCGATGGGTCTGTGTGAGTTCAACAGCATGCCGTTTGGACTCTGCAATGCACCCGGCACGTTCCAAAGGCCGATGGAGTGTTTCCTGGGGCACCGAAACTTCGAGACTGTACTGATATATCTTGATGATGTCATCGTGTATTCCAAGACGTATGAGGAACATCTGGAGCACCTGGCCGAGGTGTTTGAAGCATTGTCAAAGTTTGGTATGAAACTAAAGCCTTCAAAATGCCATTTGCTGAAGCCGAAGGTTCAATATCTTGGGCATGTGGTCAGTGCGGATGGTGTGGCACCAGACCCTGAAAAGGTCACTGCTATCAGAGACTGGCCAAAGCCAACAACCGTCAAAGAGGTGCGTCAGTTCTTGGGGCTAGTAGGATACTACAGGAGGTTCATAAAGGACTTCACGAAAATAGCGGCGCCTTTGCAAGATCTCCTGGTAGGCCAGACCAAAAAGGGCAAGACTTCCGGCCCTCCGTTTGAATGGGGTGAGAAAGAAGAAGACTCCTTCAAGCACATGAAGTGGGCCCTGACCGGTGAGGAAATCCTGGCCTACCCTGATTATAATCTGCCATTCGTGCTGTACACAGATGCCAGTAATGTGGGATTGGGAGCTGTGCTGTCGCAGGTGCAGAATGGCAAAGAACGTGTAATTGCCTTTGCAAGCAGGAAGCTCCGTCCTACTGAGAGAAACCCAGAAAACTACAGTTCGTTCAAGCTGGAATTCCTGGCCTTAGTCTGGGCCGTCACTGAACGGTTCAAGCACTACCTGGCGGCTGCGAAGTTTACCATATTTACGGATAACAACCCGCTTACTCACTTGGACTCCGTAAAGCTAGGTGCACTAGAGCAGCGATGGATGGCCCGTTTGTCAAACTATGACTTCACCATCAAATATCGGGCAGGCCGCAAAAACGCCAACGCTGATGCATTGTCGAGAATGCCCCATTTACCAGATGCAGGAGAAGACTCGGATGAGCTAGAAGAGATAGAGCTGCCGGCTTTTCACCACAACAGTGCATCCCAATGTAACCAAGGTGTTAAAGGCAAACGCCAAGAGGCCACGCTGAACCCGTTACCTTACCACGGGTGGGAGGAAATGCAAGACAGCGATCCGGCTGTTCGCCTAGTTAAAGAGCTAATAATCCAACCAGACTCAAGTCTTAGACCAGATGCCCCACCGGAAGCGCAGCACCTGTAGAAGGAAAAGAGCAGATTGTTCATCTACAGGGGTAGACTATGCAGACATTACATCAACCCCCGAACCTATGAGAGGGTGTGGCAAATAGTGGTACCGAAGAGAGATGTTCAGATGGTGCTGGAGGCGTACCATGACGGAGCAGGACACTTCGGGTGGAAGAAGCTTGAGGTACTGTTACGCAATAGATTCTATTGGGTTGGCATGAGAACTACCATTGAGAAATGGTGCCAAAACTGTGGCCCATGCAACCTGAGAAGAAAGGATCGTGACAGTCAAAGAGCTCCACTACAACCGATTGTCACCAAGCAGCCACTGGAACTTGTAGCCTTGGACCATGTGAAATTGACACCCAGTAGATCCGGTTATACGTATGCCCTCACTATGGTGGACCACTATTCCCGGTTTCTGGTGGAAGTACCTGTAAAGGACTTGACAGCAAGAACCGCAGCGAGAACCTTTCAAGCCTACTTCTGCAGACCACATGGCTACCCGGAACAGGTGTTGACGGATCAAGGTTCTGCGTTCGAAGCTGAAGTGTTCCAGGAGTTTTGCAACCTGTATGGATGTAAGAAAATCCGAACCACACCGAATCACCCACAGACAAACGGCATGTGTGAGAAAATGAACCAGGTTGTTATAGACCTGTTAAAAACTTTGCCCTTGGAAGAAAGAAGCATGTGGCCAGAGAAGTTGCCTGATTTAGTGGACATGTACAACAACATCCCTGTGAGTTCCACCAATTGCACGCCAGCGTACTTGATGAGAGCAAGACCCGGGAAGTTACCAGTTGACTTAGAAATGGGAATTGTTGTTCCTGAAACCAGTTCACCTGAAGCTGATTGGGACACTAAGCGCCAAGAGCAGTACAAAAAGGTACAGGAGTGCGTAGAAAGAAGCCTAGACCAAATTAGAGAAAGGCAAGAGAAAGATTATAACAAGAATGCACCAGCTGCTCCTTTAATACCTGGAGAGATGGTTCTAAAAAGAAAAAGAAAGACCCATAAGCTTGATGACCAGTGGGAAGCAGAACCATACACAGTATTGCCCTCTAAATTTGACAACAAGAAAATCTGCTTAATCAGCAAGGATAAGGGAAAAACGTCAGCGGCAGTTTCTAGAGACCACGTTAAAAAATGTCCTGAACAGTTGAAGCAAAAAGAAGTAATCCCCTGTATACTTCAACCTAAAGAGGAAAAGAAAGAGAAGATGATAAGAACAGTACTTGGTGATTTTCCTGAAAGTTGGCCTCAGTACAATGGAGCCATAATTATACTATTATTGACTGGCGCTCAACCAGTAGAAGTCGCAGAAAGACTGGAAGAACCGGTCAACATTTCAGAAGAACTACCTGTCGCAGTAGAACCAGAGAACCCTGCTATTGGGGATCCTGCCAGTCCTATGGTAAGACTAAGACAACATTCACGCATACCAATATTGCGTAGATCCTCATGCAGACTAGTAGATAGTGCACACATTGCACCAGCACTAGGTACCAGTACACTGCACCGACCAGTTGTGACACAGGCATTACGTAGGTATAGCCGTAGCAACTTTGGTCAGCCCCCGTCCCGTTATATAGAAGAATATTAAATAGAAAGTGTAGTAGTTAGTAAAATGTAAAAATATTTTATTTATTTGTTTATTGCAACTAAGTAAATCCGTAACCGTCAAGCGTGTTGAGCCTGCAGGACTTTTTGCATGAACTTTTGCATCTTCTTGAACTTTTATGGACCAATAGACCACAGAACTGGTAGTGGTCAAAAACTTTCTTATAGTTACCATACTCACATTTTGCAGCGGAAGGACTGCATTTTTCTGTTTTATTGGTTTTTGTAATTTTTATTTTTTTAAGACTTTGTACTACTTTTTATTGTTGCTAATGTTTTATAAGTTTGTGTTTCCAGTCCAGGAGTACTGAATTTAACTAAGGGGGAATGTGGCACCCCAGGGTTCAGTTGCCACAAATATACCTGCACCTGGGCAGGGAAGGATCTCCACATTAGGTAATCCCACATACAACATTTCCACTCCAAGCCTGGAGGGGGAGCTCTACAAGTCCAGTTCAGGTGAGGTCCCCTTTAAATCCAGGTTTGGAGGCGGAGTCAGAGAGACAGTTGACAGTTGGAGAAAAAGAGACTGTGCGAGCAGAGAGTGAGGGGAGACATCAAAGTGGAGAGGGCAGTGCTTAGCCCGCACAAGTAACTGTGTGACCGCCTGAGAGATCAAGAGTGAGGCAAAAGAGGAGTGACCGGGGAGGTGGAGCCAGACCGGTTCATCCCCAAGGAACAGCGCTGATTATAGGACACCGGCGTCCGAGATTGTGAGGGATCTAATCTGCCCAGCAATAAAGATCGGGGGCCAGGGAGACTGCAGATCTCCTGGCCGCAGCAGCACCTGAAGGCAAAGCCGCTACACAGAGCTTAGGGACCGCAGTGAGTACAGCAGTGCCCCTTAGAGAAGCTCCCGCCGCCTGCCATACAGGTGAAGACAGTGAGAGAGGGACAAGGTATAGATACAGGCAGCCTAGTACCAAGGATAAACATAGCGCAGCAGGGAGGCCACACAACTGACCTGGTGCAGAGATCCTGAACTGTTCCCAGATCACCAAAAACTGTAACATCAGAAACTGAACCCCTTTCTAACACCTGCAAGTAAAATCTGGTCAGAGTTAATGAATTGGTGTGATGCACTTTATTTCTTCATCTGAGGAGCCATAGGCTGCTGCACTAAAGTGACAGTTAAAAAGGCTGTGAAGAAAAACCGCCATATCTGTGTACTACTAAAACTGCCCTGGGGACGCCGCTTCACCTACGGGAAGCGTAAACAACTGGCTGCCTAACCATCACCCCAGAGGTCTGACCTGCAGCCCTAGTAACCATACTGGAACCGTAGGTGGTGTCACGAAATACTTTTATTTATTTATTTATTTTTCTTTATTATTTTCTTTTTTCTTTTTTTTTAATTATTTTTATTATTTAATGACTTTCAGAGACCACCAGGGCCACGGAACCGGGCACAGGCCCCCGTGACGTAATCCCATTAACCAACACCCGGAACCGAGTACCCCACGGCCCTGGGGCGGGTCATATACATATGAAAGTCTCATGTCTCCTATGTGATGTATATGCAGCAATCTTATGTCTCCTATGTAATGTATATACAGTACTGTCGTGCCTCCTATGTGATGTATACAGCAATCTCTCAGTGTATCCTATGTGATTTATATATGGCAGTCTCATATCCTAGGTAATATGTACATGGCAGCCTCACTGTCTACTATGTCATGCATATGCAGCAGGCTCATGTCTCCTATGTGATGTATATAATGCTGTCACATGTCTTCTATGTAATGTATATATGCCAGTCTCATGTTTCTTATGTGATGTGTATATAGCTTTCTCATGTCTCCTATGTCATGTATATATATGGCAACTTCATGTCTCCTATTCAATGTATATGCAGCAACCTCATTTTTGCTATGTAATATATATTTGCTAGTCTCACATCTGTGATGCGTATACAACAGTTTCACGTCTCCTATATGATGTATATATGCTAGTCTCATTCCTTCTGTGTTATGTTTATATGGCAGTCTCATGTCTTCTATGTCATAAATATATATGGCAGCCTTATGCCTCCTATTTATTGTATATGCAGCTGCCTGATGTCTGCTATGTTATAGTCTCACATCACCTACGTGATGTATATACAGCAATATCATGTATCCCTGTGCTTTGTTTGGGCGGTATTACTCCAGCATTGTCTGTACTGAGGATTATCTTGTTTCCTGTAAGGCGAGCGCTATGGAATTGTGCACTTGGACACTATTTCTATCCTCATTTGTTTCAGGCCTCCTAATAAACTGTGTTGATGGAGAAATGCGTTGAGGCAAGCAAATGTATTCATCTTCGGCTATTGTACTTACAGAAGACCCTTTCTATACACCTAGTGGACTATTCATTGTTGGAAGTATCCACAGTTATACTGGATTTTGTATTTTGGCTGATTGCCCTTATATATAGTCATTATGTATAAAGGATCCTTCACATACCTGAAGCTAAGTATTAATTAATGGAGTATTTCCTAATATCTGTAGTATACATTATAGGTTCTCATGTTCATTTTGCCATCCCTTTAATGTGCAAATCCTCTCCTCTTCCTACCTGTTACGGATCGGCGCCACCATAGCCGCAAGCAGCCCGCTGCGATTCCAGTTGCGCCCAGGCGCCGACTGCCGTTTTTGGCCGTGCCTTGGGTCGTGCAGCTGGCTGCTTGTACCTCCACATCTAAGTGTGGAGGGGCGGCTAGTGCACATGCATTTGCCGATTTACCCCAGCCAGAGCCTAAGTCCAGTGTTTTGCCTAGTGAGCATGCTCAGGCTGATAGTGCCATTTCTGAGGATAAGTCCTCGGTTTAGGCTACTGAGCATTTCCTACATTTAGTGCTAAATGCCTCTTTGCACAGGTACTTGGACTGTGTCTAAGTCCTGTGTTGTGCCTACTGAGCATGCTCAGGCTAATAGTCTAATTTCTGAGTCTGTTGTTCAGTCTACTGAGCATGCTCAGGCACTTAGTGCATTGGAGGCGAAGTCCGGGAAGGACTTCACTGGGCATGTCCGTGAGGTGGCAGGCCCTGATAGGCCAGAGGGCATCAGGTGTCCTGATGATGTGGCCACTCCGGACTGGCTCGCAGAGGCCCACCCCTATGACACGGCACCTCACCATTGGTCGTCAGACATTGACTGATGAAGTGTTTGGGGCGTGGCTGCCATGAGGTCATCAATGATGTGGTGGTTCCGGATAGGCCGCTGGTGACATGGCACTCTGCTATTGGACCCTGGAGGTGCCATTGTGGTCCACCCTGGGTTTGGGGCGGTCCCAGGTTATAAAAGGGGCTGGAGACAACATAGAGGTGTGCAGTCTTCACATTTGCTTAGACAGAGCACACCTCCATGTTAGAGCCTTATTGCAGCATAAGCCTGTGTTTGGAAGTGGTGGGTAGGGGTAGGCATCCGGTGCTTGTCACGCCAAGACACCCGTGGCTCAGCACATCAGGGTCAGGCGCCGTGCTTCCTTGCTGCCATTCCAGTTGTGTTATAGCAGTCCAGTGGCGTTAACTGGACTGCAGCTGCTGCGTCACCTGTCCGTTTGTGCCTCCTATGAACATGGACAGCGTACCTGCTGCGTCACCTGTCTGAGAGTGCCCTCTACGCACACAGACAGTGTACCTGCTGCGCCACCTGTCCAGTGTTGCCCTCTACGCGCATGGACAGCGTATTCCAGAACCTCTGTGGAGTTAACAGGGTGCTCCTGGATTGGGTGTGCGAACCCTATTTCCCTCCTTGGCTTCCCAGTGAAATGCTACTGGTGTGACTATCTGGTCTGACGTGTCCTTTACACATGTGGCCAGTTGAGTGGTGACCAGAAACGCTAATCAGAGGACCGCTCGGCCTGACTTGTCTTACACACGTGGCCGACAGTGCGCTGTCACAGCGGTCTTCTCAGTCAACGCTAACTGGTTACCATCCGGCCCGACGTGTTCTCTACACACGTGGTCGGAGTAGCACCTGCTCCACTGAAATGCTAACTGGGTTGTCGTCCGGTTTGACATGTCCCTACACATGTGACCGGTTCCCAGGTCTCCTGGGTTTCTAAGTCATCAGCTCTGTATTCTCTGCCTAATCTTTGGGTTGCCAGCAACTCCTTTTCCATTTGGGAGCACGGTGGACCCCGACTGGCGATTGGGAATATACACTACCTTATCCTAATCTGCCAGTTTCCCCGTAACACTACCTTTCCTTCCTCTTCTGTCTCACTAACACCATGTGTTTATCCAGGTGTGGGGTGCATAGATTTTTGACCTACTTATAATAAGGTATTTATACCTCTTGGTCATCAATCATTAAGTTGGAAGGTTTGGTTCGAATAGGCTGGATTTACATTGGTTCTCGTGGATGTACCTTATTCAGTGTGATGTGTTCATTACACATTTTATGTGTGTGGTTTTTAAATTTTTATATTTAAATAAAATTTGTATTTTGGGAATTTTTTGTCACTACTTATAGAATATATTCCCCATATGTGTTATTTAAGCTATGTATTCGGCAGCTTCACTGTTTCCTTATGATGCATTTACAGCACTCTCATGTCTCCTATGTGATGTATATATGACTGTCTTATATCTCCTATGTATTATATATACGGCAGTCTCATAGCTCTTACGTGATGTGTATACAGCAATCTCATGTCTCCTATGTCATGTATATAAGACAGTCTCATGTCTCATATTAAATTTATATATGTAAGACTAATGTCTGTTCTATAATGTATAAACGGCAGTTGCAATGTCTCCTATGTGATGTATATACAGTGCCTTGAAAAAGCATTCACTGCCTTGGTATTCTTCTCGTTCTTCTACCTCACAACCTGGAATTTCACTGTTTTTTGAGGGTTTATATTAATTCATGCAAAGAACAAGCCTACAACTGTGAACATTTGGTTTTCATTTCATTGTGATGAAAATAACAAATTAAACAAAATAACTGAATACTTTAGTGTGCATAACTACTGCTCTCCTAAAGTCAATATTTTTTTGTGGAAATTACAGCTGCAAGTCACTTTGGATAAGTCTTTATAAGCTTTCCACATTTTGCCACTGGAATTTTTGTCCATTCCTCAAGGTAAAACTGCTCCAGCTCCTTCAAGTTGATGGTTTCGTCTGGTGAACAGCAATCTTTAAGTCTGACCATAGATTCTCAATTGGATTAAGGTTTGTGCTTTGACTAGTTCACTCCAATACATTTACACATTTCACCTTAAAATACTTGAGTGCTGCTTTAGCAGTATGCTTTGGGTTATTGTTCTCCTGGAAGGGGAACCTCGGTCCTAGTCTCAAATCACTGACCGACTGAAACAGTTTTGTTCAAAAATATCCCTGTATTTTGCAACATCCATCTTCCCTTCAACTTGGACCATTTTCCCTATTCCTGGTGCCGAAAAAAATCCCCACAGCATGGTGCTGAAATCACCATGTTTCATTGGAGGGGTGGTTTTCTTAGGGTAATGAGCTTTGTTGGTTTGGCACCTGATATACAATTTATCTTGGTAGTTAAAAAGTTCAATTTGGCCTCATCTGACCACAACACCTCCCTCCATACATTTGGGGAGTCTAACACATGTTTTTTGGCAAATTCAAAATGAGCAATCCAATTTTGAGTTGTAAGTAAAAATTTATTCTGGCCACTCTTCTATAAAGGCTAGCTCTATACAGTGTATGGTTTCTTGTGGTCGTATTGACAGATATTTCAGTTTCTGCTTGGAAACTCTGCAGCTCCTTCAGTAATTAGTGCTTTCCTTGCCTGGGTTGAAAGTTTTGGTGGGAGACCCTCTCTTGGCAGGTTTTTTGTGGTACCATGTCCTTTCCATTTGATGATAATGGATTTGATGGTGCTCCAGGGGATCAATCATTAGAGATTGGGATATTTTTTAAGGCTGGAAACGCATCTATGCGAGTAAAATCAGTCCGACTGGGCTGAAAAATACTCGGCTGATTTTAGTTCACGTTAGGTGCGAGTGCAACGCAAGTGCGATGCTTTTTGCTCGCGTGTGTGTCGCGTTTGCGATGCTAGTTTCATGCAACATCTTAATTATATAAAAGCTATTACACATGTGTCATTTAATTTACCTTTGGGAATGTGATGTCACATTCATCTGCTGAATATTTAATGAGCAAAGTTACTGCCACACTTGCAAATGTGAACGCTGGTGCGCATGTGTGATCCTACTTTTAATCCCCTTCCATAGGAAATCATTGGGACAAATGGTGCGAGAAACTCGCAAAAAAGCAGCATGCTGCGATTTTTTTCTCAGTCCGATTTGGACTGAGAAAAAAATCGCAGATGAGAGCTGAATCATTCACTAACATGTGTCCGATTCCAATGCGAGTTTTTCTCACATTGCTCTATTGCGAGAAACTCGCAAGTGAGAAGCAGCCCTAAGAACCCAACCCTGATTTGTACTTCTCAGCAACTTTGTCTCTGACTTGTTTGGAGATCTCTTTGGTCTTCATGTGTTGTTTGGTTAGTGGTGCCTCCTGCTTAATGGTGTAGCAGCCTCAGTGGCCTTTCACGCCATATGACACTTAAGGTACCATCACACATAACGAGATCGCTAGCGAGATCGCAGCTGAGTCACGGTTTCCGTGACGCAGTAGCGATCCCGTTAGCGATCTTGTTATGTGTGACACCTACCAGCGATCAGGCCCCTGCTGTGAGATCTCTAGTCGTTGCAGAATGGTCCAGGCCATTTTCTTCAAAGGCAATGTCCTGCTGGGCAGGACACATCGCTGTGTTTGACACTGTGTGACAGGTTCACAGTGACTGCTGAGATTGTTATACAGGTCGCTACTGCGACCTGTATTGTTCCTGCATCGCTGGTAAGATCTGACTGTGTGACATCTAACTTGCAACCTCCCAGCGACTTACCTGCGATCCCTATCAGGTCGCATCGTTTTCGGGATCGCTGGTAAGTCGTTGTGTGTGACTGGGCCTTTAGACTGCATATAGTTGGACTTCCCTTAACTAAGCATTGACTTATGGTAATTGCATCAGAAATTTTTAGGGGCTTTATAGCAAAAGGGATGAATACAAATTGGACATGGCAAATTTTATTTGTTACCCCTTAAATTACATTTTTGCCTATATTTCATTTCTCAACTTAGACTATTTAGTGCTGATGCACCATACACAAATCAGATTACAAAAATATTTAAACACAGGTTGTAATGTAACAAAATACAGTAGGTAAAAAGCAAAGGGGGTGAATACTTCTGCAAGGCACTATACAGCAATCGCATGTCTCTAATGAGATGTATACGGCAGTCTTACATTTCCATTGTGATGCATATATTCGGCGCCCCTTCTATAAAGAAATATAAATCTTTTTTCCTAAGGCTGATATATTATGTTGCCACCATTATTACACATTATTCTACATGTGTTTACAGATATGTTTAGTCCACTCATGCTTTTCTGCAAATTCTGGTAGAGATCCCAATTGGCATGATTGAAAATCAAGTTCCAAGAGAAGTAACATACCATTATAATCATTGGGTTTCCACATATAGTCATATAGCATAAAAAAATTGTGACCGAGTATTACAAAATTATGTTTTTTTTTAATGTTTTTGGGGCCATTAAAAGGAGAACAAGATGAACAAAACTGCTGTAACACATACAGATAACATCATAGTACAGTAACAGTAGTGTCTCTTCTGTTATTGCGGCTTTCCCAACTAAATTTTGGTAAACTCCCATTTGCCCTGCTGTAATAATATAACATAATCAATTGCATTCACTCTCGTCGGCTGCAGAGCTCTAGTGATTGTAGCAGTGACATCATGACTACTGTATATGTGACTGCTGCAGCCAATCACTGGGCTCAATATCTGCTATAGAGATGAGATACTATTTATATGAGCTACTGCAATGATAGATCAACATATTCTGCACTGTAAGTAATGACTTTTAGTATTCAGTGTTTGATAGGAGAAATAAGAAGCCTTCACAAGGGAACCTGCTATGCACATTGTGCCAAGTTATAATTTTCAGCTTCCATCATTTGCTGTTTTCTACTAAGATCTTGAAACCTATTTACTCAATAATGGTTGTTAAGGAGAACATACATGGCTAAATTTATTTATAGAAATGACTAGTAAAGTCTAGAAATAGCAATTACTGTTGGCACTTTGGTGCATATGACTATAGTGCAATGGGAGTAGCACTGATTACCTCTGATAATCTAGATTGACATTGCATGCATGTACATAAGCAGAATCCTCTCAAGGGTAGAGTTTCAACTCAGTAATACAAATGCAATAAAAAAAAGATGAATAAACTCTGGATTTATATTTTTTTCTGCTTATAATCTCTTAACTGCACTATTGATGGCAACAAAAAAAGGTATTTTTATGTTACATGCTACATGTGTTATCATATAATAATCCATATTCACACTTCAAAGCCTTTTTTGGAATAACCCCTTCAGGACGCATTTTAGGTTTTTTTCCTCTTCTTCATCCAAGAGCTTTTCTTTTGGTATGGCTGTAGAGGGATTGTTCTTTTATGATATGAGCTGCAGTTTTGAATGACACCATTCATGTTACCATATAATGTACTGAAAAATTAGAAAACAACCTTCCAAGTGGAGTGAAATTATGGAAAAAATGCAATTTTGCATTTTTGAGTCTTGTGTATATCATGTTTAATGTGCAGTAAAAATGATCTGACAATAGGAGTCTTCAGGTTAGTTAAGATTATGGTGATACCAATCATAGTGTATAGTCTATCATAGTTTTTTTTTAAAAACTTGTTCTTTCATATTATGAAAATAGTTCTTTAATGACATTGGCGGTATGTTTGTTGTCATTGTCCTACTGTAGAATAAATTTGAAGCCAACAGATGGTATTTCATCATGGATAAGTATTTGCTTATACGTCTCAGCATTGAGGGCACTATTATTCTTGACCAAATCCTCAAATCAATTTTCTGAAATGCTGCTCCAGAGTTGCATGGACCCTCCACCATGCTTCATTATTGCCTGCAAACATTCATTATTGTACCACTCTCCAGCCCTTCAGCAAAAAACAGCCTTATTCTGCAACTGTCCCATTTTGAGTAATCAGTCCACAGAACTTGCAACCATTTTTCTCCATCTCGGTTCCTATATTTTTATGTATAGTTGAGTCATTTGACCTTGTTTCCATGTTGAAGGTTTGTTTTTTTACCACAATTCTTCCATGAAGACCATATATGGCTAGACGTCTGCAAACTGTAGAAGAGTGTTGTGGGGTTATACTATATGTTGCCAGTTCTGAGCCGATTTGACCTCTGGACATCTTTCAATTTCGAAATGTAGTAATCATGATGGTTTTTTCATCTGCTGCACTGAATTTCCTTGGCCAAACACTGCATCTATGGTCTTCAATGCTGCCCATTTCTTACTGCCCTTGAAGCTGAGCCCTATAGGCAGATACTTATCCATCATTCAATGCCAACAGGGAGGTGTCTGATTAGCTCCAAATTTATTCTACAGCAGAAAATCAACCCTGAACATATAGCCAATATCATTAAGAACTTTTTCATAGTATTGAAGAATAAGGAGTCTTTGAAGTAATGACATGGACCCCGAAGAGCCTTGACCATCATCATGTCTGCCTGGGATTACATGAAGAAACAGAAGGACCAGTCTACATAAATTCAATATCTAGTCCAAGATGTCTGGAACAACCTTCTTGCTGAGCTCCTTTAAAAACTGTGTTTAAGTGAACCTAGAAGGATTCATGCTTTGATGCTGTTTGAAATCAGAGAGTGGTCACACCAAATATTAATTTTGTTTAGATTTCTCATTTATTCATTCACTTTACATTTTGTTAATTGATAAAAAATAAACAGTTGACATTTTGAATGCATTCTTACTTTTCGTCATTTTTCCACATAATAATCACCATACTCTTCCTAACTTGAAGAATCATGTTGCCAGGTCCTTTTTCATAGACCTTAAACAACAAGTGGGTAACCTGTTGTTTTTAAAAGAAACATTTTGGGATAAATAGAATGCTTTGATCACCTCTTATTGAAATGTTGAGGGGGGGGGGAGTGAGGTGATCAGAAGCCATCAATTGCAGCTCTTCAATATTTTCGTCATTGTCATTTACCTTATGGGATATCTATTTTTCTAAATTGTACCGTTATATATGCAAAAATAACAAATAGGTTTTGTATTTTATTTTTTAATTTTTACAAACCTTTTTGTTTTATAATTTTAATTTCTATTTTTTTCACTTTTTTTTAGTCTTTGTAGGGGAGTTGAGCTCTTGAGCCTACTCTTGTATACCCATGACAATCATGCATGTCTTCTACAGACCTCTGACTTCATATATTGTGCCTATTAAATCTGAAAATTATATGTTTATCCTTTAGTTAAGCGGGCTTTACACGCTACGATTTCGCTACAGCGATCTCGTTGGGGTCACGGATTTTGTGACGCACATCCGGCCACTGTAGTGATGTCGTAGCGTGTGACTTCTAGGAGCGATTTTGGATCGTTACAAAAACGTCCAAAATCGCTCCTCGCTGACATGGGGGTCCGCTGCCAGTTATCGCTGCTGTCACTGGGGCGAAGTTGATCCTCGTCCCTGCGGCAGCACTCATCGCTACATGTGACGCCGCAGGAACGAGGATCATCTCCTTACCTGCCTCCGGCCACAATGCGGAAGGAAGGAGGTGGGTGGGATGTTATGTCCCGCTCATCTCCGCTCCTCCGCTTTCATTGGGCGGCCGATTAGTGACGTCGCTGTGACGCAGAACGGACCACCCCCTTAGAAAGGAGGCGGTTCGCCGGTCACAGCGATGTCAAAGGGCAGGTAAGTATGTGTGACAGGGGTGCGCAATTTTGTGCGCGACGGGCAGCGATATGCCCGTCACGCACAAACGATGGGGCCGGGTCTCATGCTAGCGATATCGGGCAGGATATCGCAGCATGTAAAGCCACCCTTATTCATATTACATAGAGGATGTCACATACTGATGTGCCCTTCCAGAACTTTTTACTCTGCAAATTTGAGACCTAAGGCATAAGATTACTAGCTTTTTGTAAAAAACAAAAACATTTTGTGATACTATGTTACAAGATGTCTATGCTATGTGTCCATGGGTGGTCAAAAAGTGGTTGTGATGTGGCTTGCCACCGGTCAAAGATTTTTCTAGTTAGGAAACTGAATGGAGTTCATAACTAAATTCATTAAAAAGTACAGTTGAACACACCTATATATTCCCTTATTCCCTGAGCAAAGTGTATCATTACCATTCCTGCGCAAACATGTTACAGAAAAATATAAATTTGACTATAATGATATGTCTAGATCATATATGCATGCCTATGGTACTAATTTCTCTCCTATATTCTATACACATTAAAATATAATAAATGTTGATCAATCATATGTGTATATATATATATGTATATATATAGTCATTCCATTGTGACTTTCATATTTCACGCATTCATAGTTTCTTTCCATTGCTATCTTACCTTGGATGGATTGATGGCTGTAATGATCCACACACAGTGTGCATTGCTGTCATACTGGACTGGATAGTTAGGGGATGTGATAATCCCAGAAGGTCCCCGAAGATGAGCGTCACACATTCTTGCTGTAGGGGAAGATGAAAAAAATCTATTAGGTCATCTGAACTGTAAACTATAGGATTTTACTTTGCATTATGTTGGGTTGAAATTTATTTATAGCTTTTTGTATGGGATTTTGTTTGCAGTATACAATATTATCCAACATCTAAATCATAATTTCAATAGGAGCGATAACATGTAGCTAGTTCATATACTCTTCTTGTGTTTGAATATGCTGACTATGCACATGTACAAAATATATCGCTACACATGACTTTATGGTATTTTCTCTTTTTCTATATCTATTAGGATTGTCTTGGATAGGACA
Source organism: Anomaloglossus baeobatrachus (assembly GCF_048569485.1). NCBI lineage: Eukaryota > Metazoa > Chordata > Amphibia > Anura > Aromobatidae > Anomaloglossus > Anomaloglossus baeobatrachus. The sequence continues at coordinate 408,541,782 of NC_134354.1, read as the reverse complement.
TACTGTCTTGCTACATCTCTGTTATTATCAGAAGCCCAGGGTAAGGATATCTGAACTGGAGCCAATGATACCCCATGTCAATAGAACAGAATATATTTTTTTCCATACATTTTACTATTATCTACCAAATTACGCTCTCTTTTTTACATAAACCAAATTATTTTCTAACTGTGCCTGTTTTCCTGTGTATGTGGTTGTGTATAATCAGAGCGTAACCTGAAGCTTATTGGCCCCAATGCAAATTTCCAACTGGGCCCCCAATTATTATGGATCTTTCTTGCATTGGTGTTCTCATATGGGCAAAGGGACGTTTTGGGCTCTCCTAGGCCCCAGTGCTCAGGCATGATTGTACCCATCCATACTTACACCTCTGTGTATAGTATATGCCTAGGGAGGTATTAAACTAATGACTAGAGTTGGGTCATTCGATTCACTAGGTTACAGTATTGCAGTGAATCAGTATTTCACAGTTTGGAGAATGTTTAAAGATGACTATAAATGACTAAGTACGTAAGAATACATGCTAAGCACAGATGGTCAATGCCTAAGGCTGAGTCAGTTGCTACTGTGCTATAGCTCACTCAATGGATTTTAGGTCATCTTCGATAAGAATGCTGCACTTGACACAGAGAATTGGATGAGTCCCAGCATTGGGTGTTATATTGTCTCATCAAACAGTCAAACGTCACTGTGCCTTACAACCCAAGGGTGCAATTACATATATAAGGAGCCAGAAGATTAAATGCACAAAAAGCCTTGTCCGTAGCCAAGTAGCAACATCTGGCATGAGAAAGGTTAAGCTAGGCTTTTCTGTTCAGCTAGTTTCATGGAGAAGGGTGGGAGGGGGGAAGATTTCGTGGAAGCAGCTGATCTGGACAGATTCTGGCTCCCTCATTCTTTCCAATGAAGACTGCTAGGTTTGTCTCCACCTCCCCTGTTCGTGGAGTGTGTTTGGGGTGGGTGTGTGGCTCTGAATATCAAGTGTTGCTAGGACAGTGCTGCAGTGAAATGCGAAGGCTGGCTGAAAAATCTCCCTGACAAGAAGGAATGCTAATTAACGAGTCCCCGTGCCACCATTCTGCAGGACAGTTCTTGGCTTGCTTGTCAACCTCTTACGAAGGAATGCAAAGGGTTAATGTGTTTCTAGGTGACCTTGTGACAGCTAGTATTGGGCAGAGGAGTTAGAGAGGACCCATTCATTACTGTACAAAAGGCAGCAACAATTATTTTCCATTCCATTTACAAAAGCTCAGCAATTCATCATGCCCCAGTCAGATGCGTCCTGCTCTAATGTTTAATGAAATGTTAATGCTCCCTCATCACCACTCCCTACCAAATGCCTGGCAGATTGACAGACGCATTGCTACACTTCTCTGACACATACATCAGGTTCCACAAGGGTATTTCTCAGCTTCACAACGTGGAGCAGAGGGTGCTGGTGCAATACGTCAAAAATTAATTATCTTCCAAAGTCAATACAAGTCCGCTTTATCCACAGCATCTAGTACTGTCACACTGCTAATATACTGTAAAGTGTTTGTAATGCTAAACACTCTCGGAAGAATTTTTGCTAAAAAATGGAAAAGGTGAGCCTGGAATAATGGAATAGCAATTTGCATGCATAGCTATTTTGTATTGATGTTAAGCTGACCATACGATCATACACATTAGAGAGCAGTCAGCCGTATTCACTTTGCTGACAGCTATTCATATTAAGTTAACCCATCTGTACATATGCATAGCAAAGCGTGCATGCTTGCCTGTATGGGAAGAAAGGAGTAAGCATTTGTCAGACATCGAACTTTCTGACCCTTGTGACATTTTATTGGCTTCTTGCTGTAAAGTGAGACCTTATTAGAGCTGATGGTATGTGGCCAAAGTTGGGATTTTAGATAAGCCTGGAAACCATTTATTGTGTATAGGGGTGTCTCAACTCTCCCCTAATGACTAATGTCAGGTGAAATTTGGCAAAAGCCTATACACACGAGGTGATCAGCTGGTGCCACCAAAATTGTCAAGTTTAGTTAACATCCATCTAATTGATATGGCCAGCTCTGATATAGTGTCACCCTTACAGGGCAAATTCCTATAAAATACAAGTCAAAGTAGCAAAATGTGATGTTTATCATAGTCAAGATTTTTCTATTGGACTCACAGACATATGGTATAATTAAACATACTGTATTTACAAACAGGTTGATAGTAAGGCTACTAGTAGTCTGATTTTTCTCTAGCAACTACGATTTATTATGTACTAATTAGTTATTTTATACATCCAGTGCTCAGCATTAATGAGTACACCCCCTTAAAAAGTAAGATTTTAATCAAATGAATGCACTAAATATAAGAACAATTTCCAAAATTTTGACAACACTAAGCTTCATAGAAATATTTTTTAAACCCATAACATGAAAGTTCAAGTAAGTTCAATAATATAAGTTTCATTACAAAACCCCTAGATTTTCTCAAATTTATTGATGCAAAAGTGACATGAACTGCTACTGTTAGTATTTTGTATAATCTCCATGATTTTTAAGGACAGCACCAAGTCTTTTAGGAATTGAATGAACAAGTTGGTGACATATGACAACATTTATGTTTTTCCATTCTCCAAGAATGATCTCTTTTAGAGCCTGGATGTTGGATGAAGAATGAAGCTTAGCTTGTCTCTTCAGAATTCTCCATTGGAGTTTTGTTAAATTCAGATCAGGAGACATACTGTGCCACTGAATTACTTTTACCCTGTACCTCAGAATTGCAACAGATGTGTGTTTGGATCATTCTCATGTTGGAAAAGTGCACATCTACCAAGGGCACGGAATGATGATAGCATCTTCTCTTTTAATATAGGGAAGTAAATCTGTGAATTCATGATACCATAAATAAAATGTAGCTCCCTGATACCATCACCACTCATGAAGCCTTGTGTAAGGACATTGTCACCACCATGTTTCATTGTAGGCACCATACCTTTTCCAAAATTCATTTTTTGTAAATGCATGGTGCCTTCAGTGAAAAATGGTGATGTTATTGTAATTATGTAAAGCTGCATGAGTACTCCTGGTGTCGGGAGCTACATTTCATTGATGATATCAGAAATTCACAGATGTACTGCTCCATCTTAAAAGAGAAGATGCAACCATCACTCTGTGCCCTTGATAGACATGAACTTTTCCAGAATGACAATCATCTGAAACTCATTTCTGGAGGAAAAAAGGGTTCAACTGATTCAGTGGACAAGTATGTCTCTGAATCGAACCAAAATGAAACACCTGTGAGGAAGTCTGAAGAGACAAGTTGAACATTGCTCTCCAGCCAGCATTCAGGCTCTAAAAGAGATCGTACTTGAAGAACAGAAAAACATAGATGAATATGTTGCTTCCTTATTCCTTCCATGACTAGAAAACTTGGTGCTATCCTTAACAGCCATGGAGGTCATATAAAATACTAGATGTATTCGTTTTTGATGTGCAGTATATTCATTTTTGCATAAACTAATTTGAGTAAAACTGAAGACTTTCTAATGACACTTATATCATTTTAGATTGTTTTAATGTTATATGTTCTATGAAACTCAGTCTTATCAAAATGTTGGAAATTATTCTTCTTAATTTTCAGAGAGGGTGTACTTATTTATGCTGAACACAGTAATATACAGATGTATATTATAAACATACTGTATATACCTATATATATTTCTACATGTGTCTGTGCATATAATTTGTACTTGTTATACAGTGTATATATATATATATATATATATATATATATTTATACATACACTGTATATATATATATACATACAGTTAGGTCCAGAAATATTTGGACAGTGACACAAATTTCGCGAGTTGGGCTCTGCATGCCACCACATTGGATTTGAAATGATCCCTCTACAACAGAATTCAAGTGCAGATTGTAACGTTTAATTTGAAGGTTTGAACAAAAATATCTGATAGAAATTGTAGGAATTGTACACATTTCTTTACAAACACTCCACATTTTAGGAGGTCAAAAGTAATTGGACAAATAAACCAAACCCAAACAAAATATTTTTATTTTCAATATTTTGTTGCGAATCCTTTGGAGGCAATCACTGCCTTAAGTCTGGAACCCATGGACATCACCAAATGCTGGGTTTCCTCCTTCTTAATGCTTTGCCAGGCCTTTACAGCCGCAGCCTTCAGGTCTTGCTTGTTTGTGGGTCTTTCCGTCTTAAGTCTGGATTTGAGCAAGTGAAATGCATGCTCAATTGGGTTAAGATCTGGTGATTGACTTGGCCATTGCAGAATGTTCCACTTTTTTGCACTCATGAACTCCTGGGTAGCTTTGGCTGTATGCTTGGGGTCATTGTCCATCTGTACTATGAAGCGCCGTCCGATCAACTTTGTGGCATTTGGCTGAATCTGGGCTGAAAGTATATCCCGGTACACTTCAGAATTCATCCGGCTACTCTTGTCTGCTGTTATGTCATCAATAAACACAAGTGACCCAGTGCCATTGAAAGCCATGCATGCCCATGCCATCACGTTGCCTCCACCATGTTTTACAGAGGATGTGGTGTGCCTTGGATCATGTGCCGTTCCCTTTCTTCTCCAAACTTTTTTCTTCCCATCATTCTGGTACAAGTTGATCTTGGTCTCATCTGTCCATAGAATACTTTTCCAGAACTGAGCTGGCTTCATGAGGTGTTTTTCAGCAAATTTAACTCTGGCCTGTCTATTTTTGGAATTGATGAATGGTTTGCATCTAGATGTGAACCCTTTGTATTTACTTTCATGGAGTCTTCTCTTTACTGTTGACTTAGAGACAGATACACCTACTTCACTGAGAGTGTTCTGGACTTCAGTTGATGTTGTGAACGGGTTCTTCTTCACCAAAGAAAGTATGCGGCGATCATCCACCACTGTTGTCATCCGTGGACACCCAGGCCTTTTTGAGTTCCCAAGCTCACCAGTCAATTCCTTTTTTCTCAGAATGTACCCGACTGTTGATTTTGCTACTCCAAGCATGTCTGCTATCTCTCTGATGGATTTTTTCTTTTTTTTTCAGCCTCAGGATGTTCTGCTTCACCTCAATTGAGAGTTCCTTAGACCACATGTTGTCTGGTCACAGCAACAGCTTCCAAATGCAAAACCACACACCTGTAATCAACCCCAGACCTTTTAACTACTTCATTGATTACAGGTTAACGAGGGAGACGCCTTCAGAGTTAATTGCAGCCCTTAGAGTCCCTTGTCCAATTACTTTTGGTCCCTTGAAAAAGAGGAGGCTATGCATTACAGAGCTATGATTCCTAAACCCTTTCTCCGATTTGGATGTGAAAACTCTCATATTGCAGCTGGGAGTGTGCACTTTCAGCCCATATTATATATATAATTGTATTTCTGAACATGTTTTTGTAAACAGCTAAAATAACAAAACTTGTGTCACTGTCCAAATATTTCTGGTCCTGACTGTATATATATACACTGTAGATTTATATATATATATATATATATATATATATATATATATATATAAAACACATATGGATTTATCTAATTGTTTGGTAATATTGATTTTTTTATGACACATTATAAAACAACAATGAGATGCTACACAGTTATTGATAAGAGCAGCTAAAGTGGAGTGATTGAGATCTTAATATCTCTGATCTAGTATATAATGATGTATTCATCATTAGATGTTGAATTTAGAATGGAGTCATAAGGATTAGTGGTTAAAAAGCACAATAATGGTACAATTACATGTATAGTGTCAGGGTGCATCTCGTTGTATAGAGGACTGCTTGTCCACTTTTGCTCCAGGGACCACCAGCAGATACTTTATGGCACTGCAGCACTGGTGGGTGTCAGAATCATCTTGTCATGTACAGTATGCTCTATTGCTCACAGCTGGTGATTCAAGAACTTCCTACAGTGTACATTACTTGCTTACATAGCAGCAAAAAAGATGACCATCTTAAAAGGCTGTATGTGTCTGCTCAAGCATTAACACTTTAAGTGATGGACATTTTGCAATGTTAATGCACAGCATAAGGGTAAGAAATGCTGAAGCTGATCTGGACATCCACAGAATATCCACAGCACCAATTAGAGTAACCTCACATGACTCTTAAAGCCAGAATATATCTACTTCCTAGTCTCACAGGACTTGCACAAATCTAACAGTGCCCTATGAATAGGGATGTTACGTTTCCTTGAGATCATTAAGGAAGATGTAGCATTTGCAGGTCAACAACACATGAAATGGCAAAGCATTTTTCACAATACTTTAGATAATCTAACAACTTGTTATCACTCTATGCAATCCCAAATGAAGTTATAGTATGTAATAACCCGATGAGTGGTCAGGGGCTTGTAAGGAAATAGATAATGGCTTGTTAGGGAAGACATAGTTAAAGGGAGATTCAGATGATGGACACAGGACCAATACATGTTGATTTCAAATAATGGTCAACCAAGGTTTACAAAATCTTCTACATATGTAGTAGATATGGAAACAAAACCAGTCTTCCCTGTTTTGGGGAAGAGCAAGACCACTAATCAAAAGTTCATGAAAAATGTAATAGTTAAAACTATAAAGTCACGATAACGGATAGACGTAGATATACAACTGTAATAACATACATTTTAGGGCTGCTGCCTTGCCGTTACCTCTGCAAATAGGTCGGTGATCACTCCAGGCGGCAAACATGTCGCTCACTTTCATGCAAGTGATGCTTTTGGAGCCTTGGAGATCATAGCCGTCATTGCACAAGAACTGGATACTGGAGCCAAGCCTATCGGGAATAATACATGTGTAAAAGGATTGTAGAAGGAACAGATAATCCCATAAATTAGGTGCAAACAATATAACCAGACAGGCAATATGAACTTTGAAGATTCCACCGGATATGTTATACCAAGCAACTTGCCATGTTCTATAGACTTTGATGATAGGTATGAGTAGAAAGTAAGGGTCCAATGGATGGGAATTGCGAGAAGCTGAACTTTTTACTTTCCCATGAACTTTGTGAATTAAAGCATTTAGGGGGGTTATCTTCCACATGATACTAATATCTGAGGAACAGGAAAAACACAGGCACTCACACCACTCAATAATGGATAAAGAATACTTTTTGAAGAAAAATTCCATTCCGATATTTTTTTATTTACATTCTTCAATAAGCAGCAATGAGATTTTCACCTCTTTTCTAAGTCCCTAACCACATTAGTTCCTACCAATTGCGACAGGGTTGAATTAACCCCTGCATTTGTAAGATATTGATTTCCTGCTCCACCTGATAACATTTCAGGACCCAATCTTCTATGCTGAAGAGATGTTTGATAAATATCGACTCTTCTCTCCCTCTTTCTATAAAAACAGCATAATGTACGATATTGATATCCAGTATTTCCCAGCAGCTCTGTGATTTATTGCATTATCACTGTCATTACAAATCTTATAGATGATTCCGTAGCTAGGGAACCGAGAATAGGATTGCAGTGTATTGCAATTGGTAGAGTATGTTGGTAGAGTATGCTCATTTTCATCAGAGTATTACATTTTGGGAAAAGGTTAGAGATTTACCATGGACACTTAAGACCTCACTATTAGACATAGTACAGGATGCAAAATGGGGTCTAGTTTTACCCATTTAATTCATAGAGTGGTTCTGTAGGGCTGTATAAATCTATAGACTGAAGATCTAGTGGAAGTAAACTGATTCAGCTCAGATTAAAAATTCTGTATTGATGTTGTGATATTGGCATGGTAATAGAGGAGAATGATGAGTACACAGGAATATGGGAAACATATTATAGAATAAAAATATCATGTAGTTCCCGAAACCTAAATCAATTTATTTTCATCTGTCTGGAATTATTATCTCGAAACAGTATTGTACATGCTCTTTGAATTTTACTAGTAAAAAAAATCCTAATCACCATTATTTAAAAAAAGTAAATAAAAAATGCATAAACAATAATATATTAAAATTTCTTCAGCGTTACATGTAGTTACACGTAGCTTCACATGATGCTAAAAGGTACAAATTGTTTTATTGATAGAGATGAGCGATCCTCTATTGATGCTCATAAAAATGTAGGAGAGATGGGAATGAATTACGGCTTTTATATCTACACTGTCTCTTTCTACATAGTATGATCTACATAGACTAGCAGGATCTTGTTACCCGTGTGCTATATCTTCAGCTGTAAACCTCTGGAGTTTCACAGCTTGCGTGACACCTACGGGTGACACATTAGGTTGTCACAACAGACGCATCTATACAGATTTGATAGCTGACATCATAAACTTATGCAAGTGAAAAGCTTGAGACACAAACATTATCATACGCTGTAATCCAATTAGTGATGAAAAACAATGCTGTAGAACGTATAGTAACCTTTAATCGTTATTGGAGCATTATTAGATACAAAGCACTGGAGAATTATTCATAAGGCACAGATTTTTCTTTCAGTAATTTCTGAGTCAACCAAGCAGAATTGTGAAGGAAAGTAGAATCATTCTAACCATTAATAGTTATTTTTTCTAACTAGTGATGGGCGAACCCGCAGAACTGCGGGATCGGAGAGTCCAACTTGATTTTTTAAAAATACCCAGTTCGGGACCAAAACAAATCCTGAATATCTACATGCACGCCGATCCCCATGTAAGTTTATGGGGACCCAATTATTGTGCTTTAAAGTAGTGTTAGAAAGGGCTAGGGGATTAGAGCCGGAGCATTATATTTACTAAGTCTCAAACGCAGTGGTAACACTACTTCAGGGGCCATTACTCTATAATACTCATTACCTTATACATATTCAATGCTTCCCTCGCCCACCAGCAGTCCCGGTATCTTTGGTTGCAGTCAGACCGCACTCCCACCCAGTGTGACAGTGTCTGACAGCTTGGAATCATACACGCTAACTGCGTACCTATACTGGTGTTAAAATAAATAAATAAAAAAATTGGCTTAGGGTCCCCCCATATTCTGATACCCAGCACAGATAAAGGATATGGCTCCAGGCTGCAGCCCCCAGCCATGTGCTTATCTTGGCTGTGTATCAAAATTAGAGGGACATCATGCAGCATTTTTTTAATTATTTAAATAAATTAATTTGAAAAAAGGCATGTGGTCCTCCCAATTTTCATACCAAGTTATGATAAAGCAAACAGCTGGGGGCTGGTATTCTCAGGCTGGGGCGACCCATGGTTATTGGGCCCCCCAACCTATAAAAAGCAACCTTCAGCCACCCATAATTGTTGCATCAATTAGATGCAACGATTCCAGCACTTTACCATGCTCATCACGATTACCCTGGGGCAGTGGCAGTTGGGGTAATGTAAGGGTATAATGACAGCTCACAGCTGCCAAGAAAGGAAGAAGTGGTGTGCAAAAAACGAGGGATACACCTTTAGAGAAAATAAAAAATGTGTCTTTTTATTAACAAAATGCTCACAGCTGCCACTAAGCCCTAGATTAGTAGTGGGAGGTGTCTATGAGGCCCACCCATTACTAATCTGTAAATTAAAAAAAATAAACACAAACATCCAAAAAAATCCTTTAATTGAAATAAAATTAAAAAAAAACATCATCTTTCACTCTTTTATTAACCCAAAACACCCAGTTACAATGTAATCTACACAAGGTCCCATGACGATCTCAGGCTCTGCTACATACATACTGAAGTCACAGTGCACAGGCACAGAACATGTCCGCATGCTGTGGCTTCAGGCAGAGACTGACTGAGCCATAGCTGTAAGTGGTGACACCACTCAGTTTATCTGCAGTCACAGCTGGAGGTTCCCACTGTAGCACACCTTTGAATGACCTCAGGTGAACTCATTGAGCTCAGTGACCTCACCTCAAATGAACTGAGTTCACAGACCTTCATCTCCTGGCGGAAAACTGCATTTTTTTGCCAAGAGATGCAAAGTTGGTGCTGAAATTTATACACCATATTCCTTCAAATCTGCATCTTCAGGCACAAAAATGCATCAAAACACAATGCAGTTTTGGTGCGGTAGTGATATGATTTTGTTTGCCAGGATATGCAGATTTGGTGCAGGAATATGATGTATAAATTTCAGCACCAAATTTGCATCTTTTGGCAAAAAAAAGCACACAAACTGTTTTCACACCGTTTTGGTGCAGTTTTCTGCTAAGAGATGCAAGTGTTCTGCACCAAATTTGCATTTGCTGACAGAAAACCGCATTGAAACAGGGTCAAAACTATTGTGCATTTTTTTGCCAAGAGATGCAGATTTGGTGCTGAAATTTATATACCATATTACTTCACCGTCTGTAACTCCTGGCAAAAAAGCATTAAAACCGCTTCATGGGGTTTTTTTTGCCAGAAGATAAATCTTTAGTGCAGGAATATGGTGTATAAATTTTCAGCACCAAATCTTCATCTCTTGCCAAATTAACACAGTTTCCAGCTGGGAAATGCAGGTCTGTGAACTTCAGTATACACCGTGTGCAGAATTATTAGGCAAATGAGTATTTTGATCACATGATACTTTTTATACATGTCTGGGAGGCTGTGGTGGCTGCTGCACGCAATGTTGATCGTAAACAGATCAAGCAACTGACAGAATCTATGGATAGTAAGCTGTTGAGTGTCATCATAAAGAAAGGTGGCTATATTGGTCACAAATTTTTGGGGGTTTTGTTTTTGCATGTCAGAAATGTTTATTTCTAAATTTTGTGCAGTTACATTGGTTTATCTGGTGAAAATAAACAAGTGAGATGGAAATATATTTGGTGTTTATTAAGTTGCCTAATAATTCTGCACAGTAATAGTTACCTGCACAAACAGATATCCTATCTAAGATAGCCAAATCTAAAAAAAACCCACTTCAACTTCCAAAAATATTGAGCTTTGAGATTTATGAGTCTAAAATACAAGTTGACTAATAATTCTGCACACAGTGTATAGCAGAGCCTGGATTGTCGTAGTGCCTTGTAAAGATTATGTCGGAACTGGGTGTTTGGGGTTAATATATTGGAGAAAGATGTTGTTGTTTTTGTACTTTATTTCAAATAAAGGATTTTTCAGTGTGTTTATTTTTTCACTTCCAGATTAGTAATAGGGGGTCTCATAGACGTCTCCCATTACTAATCTAGGGCTTAGTGGCAGCTGTGAGCTATCATTAACCACTTATATTACCCCGATTACCACCACAACAATGCAATCGGGATGAGCCGGATAAAATGCGATAATTTTGGGAGGCTGCAGGCTGTTACTTTTAGGCTGGGGGGTCCCAATAACCATGAATCTCCGCAGCCTGAGAATACCAGCCCCCAGCTGTCAGCTTTATCATGGCTGGGTATCAAAATTAGGGGGAATGCAAGCCGGTTTAAAAATTACTTATTTAAATAATTTAAAAAAAAAACATGGGGTCCCTCTAATTTTGATACCCAGCGAAGATAAGCACATGACTGGGGGCTGCTGCAGCCGGTAACTGTATGCTTTATCTGTGCTGGGTGTCATAACATGAGGGGACCCTATGCCAATTTTACTATTTATTTATTTTTACACCACTATAGATATGGTGCATATATCACACATCTGTCTTGCCTCAAAGAAATATATGAACTAATTGACAACATGGTGTTACCAGATGAGGAAATGTTCCTATACACACTGATATTATCCAATCACTGACGCAATCTATTAAAACAAATATGTTAACACTAGAAGTCCCAGAAATTTCGAGCTCCCCCCTGAAGTCCCGAAAGAGGGTCAAATGACGTACAGTAAACTGAATAGAACTAACTAGAAACTAAATGGCTAAACTCAATAGAAATCAACAACCTCCTGTGGTGCGACAGTAATGGCCTTAATTACAGAACAAAAGACGGTGATTATAGGATGTTAGCTAAAATCCTTCAGGTCATTCGACCCGTCTCTGGGTTCCAAAGGTAGAAATGTTAAATGACCCCTCTCTGGGACTTCTAGTGTTAAGGGAGCTGTCAGCTACCTGTCACCAGGTCAAAGGTGGACATGTTTTGCTCTTCTTTTATTCCCATTGCTCCTATGACTAGTCAGTTTTCTTATAAATCCACCATACAATCCAGAGAGTTGGGCATTTTTTTACAGTGCTTCTTATGATAGTAATGCAGAGTAGCCCACACTGAATTCTGTGAGCACCACCCCCTTGGAAAAGACCATAAAAATTAGCATTAACTAAAAAACTCACATCTCTGGAACCAAATGGCGGATTAAAATAAATAAATAAATAAAGTAAATACTCAGGGGAGCATTGGGAATAAAATAAGAGCAAACATTAGTCACTTTTGACCAGGTGAAGTCTTTTCTTAAGTATATATCTGACCCCCTAAACAAAACTTCAAGTAAAATATTCACATCAATATTATGGGAAATTCTTGAGCTGTGGAAAGGAAACAATAAGTTAATATGCAGGAAAACAAACCTCTTACCTGAAATCAGAACCTATTCTTTTTCCATGTTCTGGAGTTCCAGGGTCGGGACACAAGTGGTGTCCTTGGTAAACACCCACCTGAGTTACTAAAATGCAAAAGAGAGAGCATACACAGAGAGGAATCACTCCACACACGGCTGACTGTAACGGCAACACTTGGATAATGTCATAATCACATAAGTATAACTGACATTGAGTGTCTGACATGTTTCACTTACAAATAAGGTAATTGAATGAACATGATTTGCTCTCCAAACCAAATCTCTTCCCTCCCGCTTCCCTCTTGATGCAGGCATACATTACAATTTGGAAAATGCATTCTTATCGCTTAGCCATATTAGATTTCATAAATATCATTTAGCCTTTATTACTATTATGTCTTTTTATCCATTTTAAAGGTAAAATCACCCATTCAGCTCAGGAGGAACCAGCAAACTTGAACAGAAGACATGGCTCCACAAAGCTGAATGGGTGAGCACATTTATTACAAAGGCATAGAGCATCTAGACCTTATTGTAGCTGGTCTAGAAGTTTTATTCCAGTATGCATGAGTAATATTTGATTAAGGAATCACTTGTAGACTTGAATATAGATTGTGATTTAATTCCTTAAAGTTGATGGACGTAATGGTTTTCCTTGGACATCTCTTTATAATCAGCAATCAGTGATTTCAACCAGTAGAGAAAACAAGAAACCTATCAGAAGCACACATTCAGGCACACACACTCACAGACACTAATTTCACCAGCGCAGTGGAAGGATAGAGCATGTGGATATGCATTCTGTATGTTTCCGTTATTTGGAAACATTACCTGGAATATTTCCTAATGGCCGCATGGATAAGTGGTATGATCCAAATTGGAAATGAGTTCTAAGCAACAAAACACAAACTAGGGTATATTATTGCACTCAGCTTATTCACTATACACTGCAATCTTCCATACTGTATATCTCCACATTTATATGTCCCACATGCCAGGTCTGAAAGAAATATGCTGCAGCCCAGCCAATATTTGGTCACGGAGTATTGCCTGGAAAACCCAAAGGAAATATCCAAGCGTCCTCAAAGCTGTTTGTAAGAACATTGGCTTGAATGTTATTCCATGCATAATATACCACAGATGCCGTTCACCAGCTTACTTTACTACCACTGTATCCCCAAACCTCTTCAATAGGTCATGTCGGTAATAAATTTAGACATCCTTTATTTAATAGCGGCATCCAAAAAATATGAAAAAAAAAATCCAAGCAAGAAAGTCTTGTCACAATTTCTCCCCCTTGTGAATGTTAATGAACAGATATTCATACAGATGTGTTTACTGTATGCTTAAAAGAAAAGTGCACTATTCAAAAAGGTTTTTTAAAAAATAATAAATTGAAAAAAAAAGACTGAAAGATGTTCCCTGAATTTTATTTTTTTACATGTCACATTATCATAGCTAAAGTGAATGTAAAAGAACAGTGAACACTTAGAAAGAACAAGTAAGAATGAGCACACTGTGAATGGATTTGATGTAGGTGTGTGAAGCAAGGACACTTATAGAACGATATGTCAGGTGAAGATTTAAAGAAATGTAAGTGATAAAGCAGAGGGAACATTAGGTGACAGATGAGTGAAAAAGGTTACATGTGGCATGTCAGCAACGGGGACGGATTAGTATACAGAAGACATGTACAGATGTGTCCTTCCTTTCTTTTCTTTATAAATCCTTAAATAAGACTACCAGATTTGAAAATAAAAATTAAACACTATTTTACAATTTTCTGTCTGGAGATGTTCACATTGTAGGTATCTCTATGTTGCCTATTAGTGATTTCAAATGCAGCCTGTCGAGGGTTCTTCTAGTGTGTCATATTAAAAATGACTTCAATTGCATTGTAGGAAATGTTTAATGCAATTTCCAGAAAGGTAAGGGTGGACACATCTGTATACCCAGCTGGCAATGATGGAGACAAGGACTGTAATCTTATGATGAACACTATACAAAACCTATTCAGTAAATGTTATAAAGGAGTTTCAGTAATGCAAAAGTTACATGCGGTAAGATCAGGGAAGCAATGAAATACGACTTATTAAACAAAAGGAAATGTGAGAACATGATTACCTAATTATATAAAGATATTTAGATTTGCTAAGTTATTCCATATTGTGCTCCCCGATGTCCTAGAGTATGAAAGCCAATGGCATGTTCTACAATGACTTCAGAATCAAAAGATGTGATGAACCTATGCTCTTTAAATTAATCCTAAAATAAAGCGGTTTAGGACAGAAATGCCCTAGAAGACGTCATGCTCTCCGTATGCAACAGCTGAAGGACAAGTTATTGTGACATAAACAAAGACATCATCTGGCAGTAGTTCGGAAGTGAGTAGATTCACATTGGACATACTGTTGGAGTTCTAATATAAAAGGTGGGAATAAAAAAAGATACATGACAGGAAACCATTGGGGATAAAATACATCATGATGAAATCAAGGAGTGAAGGTTTGAAGCACAAGTAAGGTATGTTCATGCTCAGACTTCCTAAGGAAACACCTAGTCTCAATGAGAAACTTTAGAAGATGAAAGGAATGTGAAGGAAAGTCATAGAAATAGAAATTTACATGTAAAGGGAGTTCCTACTTCCAAGTATTTTCAACCCTTGCTTGCATTGGGGCTAAGATGAAGAAATGACTAGTTAATGTATTTCAGAGGTCAGTTTTCTTGACATTATATCAGCTGTCATTTAGTAAGGAAATAGATTATCAGTAAATTTCTTTTAGAGAGAATAAAAGCAGAAACGTAGGTGGTGGGGGAGGGGAATAAAATTGTTCCAAAAGTAGAGAAATTCCATGCTACATACAATTACTGCATGCTAAAGCTACTGGAAAATCTGAGTGGATTGAAAAATTCAATGCCAAATTCAACTTAACAAGAAAACTGAGTACATTACTAAAAACAGACCAAACAACTCTCCAGAACAAATGTTTTGTTATGTGATGACCGTGCTGGCCCTAATACTGCATTATAAGTCCATATGTGTCCTTGTGAACTTCCGCCAGGTTACTTCACAATTTCAAGAAGAAATATAAGACCTAAAATACCACAGGTCAAAAACTGAATCCAAGAAACATCTTGAGAATGGTATTGTGTAACAGCTCTTAAAAGATTTTTCTCTTGGTAAAAATGTAGAAGCTGTTATGTGTATTTGTAGTATATAAAGGCAATTAGATACATAAATAGAACCTATCACCAGTCTGGGGCTGCCCATTTCCTTTTATGAAAGATTGGGCAGTCAAAGACTGTTGATTTTTTTAAATACAAATGATTGTCATACGTTTTTGTAAGCAACCCTTTTTGTTCCACAAAAGTTGCGCCAGACGTTTTGTGTTGTAGAATCCCATCATGCAGAACGACATCCTTCAACCCTCCGGGGCTGCTTTCACTGTCAAGAAGTGAGATCTTGCCAGATCTGGCTCTTTGCACGAACCCAAAGCGGCCACAAACTGTATTAGCTGTTACTGAATAGTAATCACTCTAAAGATATTACCTTGCACTAACCACTTGGCAAAAGATGGGTTATTGCAGAGGGCAAAATCTCATGATATTGCAACAGATCTCACTCTTAACTGCTACCGTTGCTGCAGAGGGTTGTGGGATCCCATTCTACAAGCTGTGATCCCACAACACAGTAGATCAAGACTCTACTTTAGGAACGGATTAGGGTTACTTATGAACAATATTGACAAGAATTTAGTTTTAGAAAAATCACCATTCTGGGGCTGTCCACTGTTTTATTAAAAAATGGGGCAGCCCTAGATTAAGTGAAAGGTACTTTTTAAATTAATTCTGTTCTTTCTAGGGCTTAGTTTATAACTACCATCATGACTTCCATTCGTAAATTAAGCATGACAGCTCTTATAGGTCCATATCCAACTAATCGCTCTGACATCTAACACATCTTTGACTGCTATTGGACCGATTATGATGTCCATTAGATTTCCATCTGGTTTCTGCCGTTAAAGTTCTGGAATTTCTTACAGAACCCAGTGAAATTGTGAATAGGACCATGTATTTGTTCATATACTACTTTGACTATGTATAGAATTGTGTGTGGTTTGTTAAAGGCAGAAAATATCCTAGGGATATGAAGATTGTTTAAAAATGTATGGATTCAGACTCTTTATTTTAAGGAACTGGAAAGATACACCAACATATTTTGGTTCTAGAAGAAGATAGAGTAGATTTTCCTTTCCATAATGCAGTCAAATTTGACCTGTCATCTTGACAAGCTGTATGTCAGTCCACAAACTACATACAGATTTTTTTCTGGGATAAGAAAAAATATCTGAGTGCAGGGAGGTAGCTAAATTAGAGAAAATCAATACTCAATGATTCAGGATCAACACTCTGTAGTACCGGCCCATCTTTGTTTACTAGGACTTTATTGTTTATTTACTCTTCACTTATTTACTGTATGGCACAAGACTGCTTAGGTGAGTGATTGGCAGCAGTGGTACACGTACAGCATATTATCACTTTAAAACCAGTAAATAAGAAAAGACGGCGACCTCCAAAGTATTGGGAATGAACCACAGGGGGTTTGAAAAGTATTGATTTTTACTCTACCAACTTCCCTGTCCTTTTTTTTGTATCCTCGACAACTTTTTTCTCTCTCCTCTTACATCAAATGTAAAGGTTTATTGGACATTGGAAGCCTAATGTGTTAGTGGTATATATGAATGTATATATAATTGTAATCTATATAAATGTACTCTATCATCAGAAAATCATTTGATGGAAAGCAATAGAAAAATGACATGACACATGTCAACGTATCTTGCCAAGAAACAAAGCTGACATCAGGAGGAAGCAGGATGGGCTATCAGCTAACTAAATGAATTACACAAATTAAGATAATTTTAATAGAATTATTAAATTATTTTGTATGTATTTTTTAGTTTTTTATAAAAAAGGATGTATAATAATAAAGTATTGTTTATATATGCAGTATATATCCTAAAAAAAGTTTCCATTCGGGACATATGTTACATATAACCAGTATTTTAGTCTATTTAAAAGAAGCCTACTTTATTGAAAATTCTAATTTTATAAACCCAGAAACATCAATAGTGAAAAGTCACATTTGCAGTTGCTTGTAATATACACCCTAATAGAAGGAACTTGCCAATAAACGAGCTCTCCAATACCGTATGCTTTACAAATTAGGTTTGAAAAGCCACGTAACCTAGGAGACCAAACAGATCTGGGCCTTGGCTTGTGACACATGGACACCAAGCAGATAATACATAGCACCAATTAATAAGTATATTGCTATGGTCTAACTTCCTAAAGCTGCGGCGTCTAAGAGAAAAGAGGGCCAAGCTTTAGTCTTCGAAAAAAAATCTGAAGGGAGAAGGAAAAGAGTAGCTGGAAACATCCGTCAGGTGCTACTGAGTTGCCATGGCAACCAGTCCAGGATACAGTGGTGCATATTCACAGGGAGGGGTGAGATTCTTTGGCACCTCTTTCCCATCCATCACTCAAAGGGTTAACCCTTAACTCTCCGACTGCCAGACCATTCATTAGGAACAAGTGCAGCCTGTGAGGATAGAAATGTGCTGGGCAATTATTTGTCTCTAGCAGAAGAATTCACACAACAAATGTGACTGCTCTTAGAAGCCTTAAATCTTTCCTTATAGAGTAAGCATTGTGAAACCTGTGGCTTTCATAGATTGCCCAGACTGATAAGACGCCTATATATGTGACATTCAGATTTGATCCTTGAAAATATGCATTTTCTACACACACTTATGAGGGCAGACAATGAGGTTTGGAGCACTCTGACATTATATTTGGCAACATAATATAGCTTTTGTGCTATGTGCATGCTACTAGAAGCACCGTCAGAGGCCTAGCAGCAAAAAAAACCCCGAACACTGCTCAAAAGCTAGAAACTTCTAATGTGCCGTCACCTGGCGCTGGAGCAAATGGAAAATCTAGGGGATTTGTAGCTGACCTTTTGTAGATAAGACATATGAACAAAACACAGTGTCCTTTACACAAGGATATTTCTGGTTTTACGCAACCCAACAATACTTGGTGAGCTGCACGGGTCAGATAATTAGACGCTCAAGAAGAGCAGGTGCATGGGTATGAATGAAAAGCCTATGTAAACACGAAACCAAGGGAGAGGGCATGCATCTGAAGATACACCACTAATGCCACCTGAAGGCACTAATTCACATAACGTCCTTAGTTTGCAAAGTCTAAATGTGAAAATTCCGAATAATATTTGTCTTTATAAGTAGCACTAAAATAACCTGTCCATATGAGACACATATGAGGATAGGAATTTATGAGCAAACCTAAAAACCGTAATGCAACCTTCTATTATTACCAGAAGAATAAGTCCAAAACACAAGTTTTGCTATTCCTGGTGAGATCTGTCAGAAACATAATTTTCTTAAGACCTCAATATTAAGCAATGGACACATTACAAATAAAAAAGAAACATTGAGACTTTTCCTGTTTCTTTTCAATTTTTGAACTTCAGTCTTATGAGTTTAATATTTATATTTTATGCTATATTATGTGGGCTCTTATATCCTACTGATAAATAGTGATTTAGAATATGCAATGATATCTGCTGTCTTCTTGATATAAGGGAAAACAAGGCAATGTTAAAGCACCCCCCCCTTCCACCCACCATAATGGGTCTATGTGCGGTGAAAGGAGAGCCATCAATCCACTTTTGAATATGCAGGAGGTATGGCTTGATAATGGCAATGCATGAAGGTGTAGGGAATGCCATTAAACACTTACACACTGATGTCTTCTGGTTGCTGTCCTTGTTTGGAAGAAGTTTAACACCTCTGGATTTCATCTCCATTTGTTTTTTCACTAGAAGGATTTTAACAAAATAGCCCGTCAGTTAGTGCAAATAAAACATGAGTTAAAGTTAGGTAAAAAACAGACATATTAACATCATTTAATTCAAAGTATTTCCATTTCTATAATAAATAATTAAAATACCTTCTTCAAAGAAAAACAAAATAGGGCTTGTAGTGCCGTCTATTAAAGTTAGGGTCTGTCCGAGATTTTTCAAAAATTTGACAAAGGCTCTAAAGCGGGCTTTACACACAGCAACATCGCTAGCGATGTTGCTGGTGAAAGCACCCGCCCCCCGTCACTTGTGCGTCACGGGCAAATCGCAGCCCGTGGCGCACAACATCGCTAGGAACAGTCACACATACTTACCTGCCTAGCGACGCCGCTGTGGCCAATGAACCGCCTCCTTTCCAAGGGGGCGGTTCGTTTGGCATCACAGCGACGTCACTAAGCGGATGCCCAATAGAAGCGGAGGGGTGGAGAAGAATGGGCCGAACATCCCGCCCACCTCCTTTCTTCCTCATTGCTGGTGGCCGCAGGTACGGTGATGTTCCTCGTTCCTGCTGTGTCACACATAGTGATGTGTACTGCCGCAGGAACGACGAACAACCTGCGTCCTGCAGCAACGATAATCGGGGTAGGAACTACTGGACAACGATCAACGATATGGTAAGTAATTTTGATCGTTAACAGGTTGTTCCTGAGTTTCACAGGCAACGACATCGCTAACGAGGCCGGATGTGCGTCACGAATTCCGGGACCCCAACGACATCTCGTTAGCGATGTCGTTGCATGTAAAGCCCGCTTAAGATGTGGCATTTTAACCGTGTGTAATATACTGACTGTTAAGGGGGCTTTACACGCAGCGATATCGCTAGCGATATCGCTGGTGAAAGAACCCGCCCCCGACGTTTATGCGTCATGGGCAAATTGCTGCCTGTGGCGCACAATGTCGTTAGGAGCCATCACACATACTTACCTGCCTAGTGATGTCGCTGTGGCCGGTGAACCGCCTTCTTTCTAAGGGCGCGGTTCGTGCGGCGTCACAGTGACGTCACTAAGCGGCCGCCCAATAGAAGCGAAGGGGCGAAGATGAGTGGCCGTAACATACCGCCCACCTCCTTCCTTCCTCATTGCTGGCGGCCGCAGGTAAGCTGCAGTTCGTCATTCCCGAGGTGTCACATATAGCGATGTGTGCTGCCTCGGGAACGACTAACAACCTGCGTCCTCAACAATCAACGATTTTTTTGAAACGAGCAATGTGTCAACGATGGACAATTTGGTGAGTATTTTCCATCGCTAATGGCCGTTCATTAGTGTCACACGCAATGACGACGCTAACGATGCCGGATGTGCGTCACAGAATCTGTGACCCCGGCGATATATCGTTAGATACGTCATTGCGTGTAATGGGGCCTTTAGGATTCTTGCTGTTTCTGCATTTCCTTGTCTTACAGCCACTTCTTTCAATGAAAACTGAGGATATGTTGAACTAACAGGAAAGTTATCAAGAAAGAAAGAGAAAGAAAGAGAAAGAAAGAAAGAAAGAAAGAAAGAACAAAAGAGAAAGAAAGAAAGAGGGGGCACTAGCTGACAATAAAACTTCTTACTGTTGGTAAGTGCCCCCTGTTTCTTTCTTGTGGACTTTCTTTTGGATTACTACTTTTCCAAGGGTGAGCAAACAGCAGGACTTCTCCTATTTATGGGCAGCTGGTTAGTTGCCATCCAGTAGTTTGGTTTTTTGGTCCTTTTTTGTTGGTTAAGAGGTTAGTTATAATAAGGATAAATATGTACATGAGTTTTCTATTTTTCCTTGTGATTTTGATGACTTCCTCTGTTTATTTTAGCTTCTCCCACACTACAAAAACATTCTAATACATTAACTGTCTTCCTATGCCTTTGTCCCTAATGCGGGTCTGAGAAATGGAAATTAGCTAGAGAGGCCAGTGCTGATTAGCATAAAGCCTCCTTCACGAGTACATGTGATATTCATTTTTTTCACTGACACCACACAAACCCATTATAACTTATAGGGCTGCTCTGAAGTCCGTGTTTTTACATGGACCGTGTGTCCGTGCAAACCACATGGAGATTTGTCCATTTTTTTCTGGCAGTACAAATGACAAGGGCCAACACAATCTATGGATATGTGAAAAACATATACAGCACATGCAGTGCTGCTTCCATGGGAGCCTGTAGTATTATAGCCAGGGGACAAAGTGCAGCACTAATAGTTTCAAGGGGCACAGTTTGAGGTTATTAATATTTTCAGGGGCATCAATGTATAGCACCATATACAGTATATATATATATATATATATATATATATACACAGTATATATATATATATATATATATATATATATTGTGAGGCAGTGACAGGGGTAATATTTGAAGACCGCTATGTGTCCCCCAGAATGTGTCTGGAAACCCTCTGAGTTTGCTATAGCTATTACTGGGAGTATAGCACAAAGGGTAACAGGGAGACAGATCCCTCCTCCCAGTCCAGGTTTTGTAGCAATCCTCATGTCCGGCATTTTCATTTAAAATCATGCAGAGCACAGCAGGGTGTGTCTCAGTTGAGAGCCAGGCTTGGTGAAGCTAACACATGCCGTGTGAGCTGGGCTGGCTCTGTGTGGAGTGAACACAGGCCAAGAGTGTGAGCCTAGGAAAACCTTACACAGATCCCTGCGGTTAACGGGGTCCTAAGGTAACAAGACGTTTTTTTGATGCAAGGAATTTGTCTATATGCACCGGCTGTGATCCGGAAGAGACTTTGACAGTGGGAAATTGGATCTATTTATGCTGCAACAATAAATAAACTGTTGGTGTGAACACGCTGCTGCCTCACTGCCTCACGTTTTTGCCCAAGCAACGCTGCTACCTCACATTATGGTGGAGAATGCGGGCATGGCAGCCTGGTTGCTAAGGGCAATGGCCTAAGAGTTACTTACCCGAAAAAAAAAAAAAAAAAAAGGGAATTTTTTTTTTTTACTGACTGTTTGCGGTGGATCGGCGGGTCCACGAAGCTTACAGGCGTTGCAGCCTGGTTGCTAGGGGCAATAACCCAGTTTTCACATGTTTATGATCAAGCCTGCAAAGTTACAGTTTAACTCAGCAGCCACTATGGAGGATCTTGTAAAGCAGCTGGCCCAGGCTAATGCTCAGCAGCAACAAACCAATGTCCAGCTCCAGCGGGCGTTCATTCAGCAACAGGAGACAAACAGCTTGTTGGCTAAGCAGCTTTCTGCTCTGCGAGAAGCGCTTCCAGCGGTAACTCCAGGTCATCCAGTCCTTCCTGCGGCCCAGGACAGAGTAAGGGCAGCACTTACGAGGATGAGTGCAGAGGATGACCCAGAAGCCTTTCTCTCCGTGTTTGAGAGGACCGCTGAGCGAAAGAAATTGTCTATCGACCGTTGGACTGATGTTGTGGCCCCGTTCTTGGTAGGTGAACCCCAAAAAGCCTACCTGGATCTCAGCACGGAGGATGCCAAGGACTATGGCACACTGAAAGGTGAGATCCTTGCACGAATGGGGGTTAACACTTATCTCCGGGCCCAACGAGTGAATCAGTGGTCCTTTGAGGAGGGAAAACCTGCACGCTCACAGGCCTATGTCTTACTGGACCTTGTAAAAAAATGGCTGCAGCCGGAGACATTGAACCACGGACAGATGATTGAGCAGGTGGTGATTGAACGGTTTGTGCGGACTTTGCCAGCCCCCATTCAACGGTGGGTGGGACAGAGGGACCCCGGTACCCTAGACCAGCTAGTGAATTTGGTGGAACGCTACACAGCTACCCAGGAGTTGGTCCGGGACTCTGCTTCATGGCGGGCACTCCGTAGGGATACGCCCCCTTCACAGTTGGTAAAAGACTCCCGTCCCTCCTCGGGTGCTGCCCCGTCTTCAGCCCTGGCAGAGAGAAACCCCAGACTAAGGTCAGCAGGAGTCCCGGTTCCCCAAAGTCAGACACCCGAAACAGGGACACCTCTGCTGTTATGTGCTGGCGGTGCCATCAGCTCGGGCATGTGACGGCACAGTGCCCACTCACATCAGAACCCATGGACTGCCGGTACGCTCGCCGGGTATCAATGTATGCCCATACTGTTTGTACCGTAAGCACTGTTACTATGGGGGAGGAGCCCCATCTCTGCAAAGTACGTGTTAATGGCTATACAGCAGAGGCTTTGTTGGACTCAGGAAGTTTAGTGACTCTTGTACATGCCTCCTTGGTCTCCGGGGAAAACCCTATGGGACATAAAGTAGGGGTACTTTGTATTCATGGAGACCTACGTGAATACCCTATGGAAAGGGTCACCATTGCTACCTCGTGTGGAGAGGTACAACATGAAGTGGGGGTGATGAAAAGACTTCCATATGCTGTTATTTTGGGAAGAGACTTGCCCCTGTTCTGGACATTATGTGGGAGGCGACCTAGCCCTCCGAGGTGTATGATTGAACCAGGCCCTGAGCCGGACGATCCCGACTCAGGGATACCTGCCGTAGGGGTCACCAGTATAGGGACAGAGTGTAACCCTGCCAGGTTCCCCCTAGAGGTAATGGCAGGAGAGGTTGAGCCACCCGAGGCAATCCCGGAGTTGAACGTGTCTCCAGATAATTTCGGAACAGCACAGCTCCGGGACCCCACATTGGCTCCTGGACGTGGAAATGTACAGGTAATTGATGGGGAACCCCAGCGGCCTGGTGCCAGGCTGGAAACTCCCTACATGGCTCTAAAGCGAGAGTTGCTCTATCGGGTTGATACAATCCGGGGGAAAATAGTGGAACAGTTGGTGGTCCCTCAGCCGTACCGCCGTCAGACCTTGGAATTGGCTCATAACCACCTGATGAGTGGGCACCTAGGTGAAGAGAAAACGCGGAAACGCATGTTTCAGCGGTTTTACTGGCCAGGGGTCGGCGCAGAAATTAAGAGGTTCTGTGAGTCCTGCCCAGTTTGTCAGTTGACCGCACCAACGCACCGTTTCCGTAGTCCTCTGATACCTTTACCCATTATAGAGGTGCCTTTTGAGCGGATTGCTATGGATCTGATCGGACCCATTGTAAAATCAGCCCGTGGTCACCAGCACATCCTGGTAGTGATGGATTACGCAACACGTTATCCGGAGGCCATTCCACTACGTCACACCTCGGCGAGGCTTATTGCTCGGGAGTTTTTTGCTATGTTCTGTCGCGTGGGGTTACCCAAAGAAATCCTGACCAATCAGGGCACTCCCTTTATGTCTAAAATTACAAAGGAACTGTGCAAACTCCTCCAGATCAAGCAGCTACGCACGTCAGTGTACCATCCCCAGACTGATGGTCTAGTGGAACGTTTTAATAAAACTCTAAAGGCTATGTTGAAAAAGGTGGTCTCCAAAGAGGGGAAAGATTGGGACATGTTATTGCCCTATTTAATGTTCGCTATCCGCGAGGTCCCACAATCTTCCACCGGGTTCTCGCCATTTGAGTTACTGTATGGCAGACATCCGCGGGGACTGCTGGATATAGTTAAGGAAACTTGGGAACAGGAGCCCACCCCTCACAAAAGCACAGTGGAATACGTTATGGGTATGCAGGATCGTATCACGGCAATAATGCCCATTGTTAAAGAGCATTTGCTGGATGCTCAGGCAGCCCAAAGTACTCAGTATAATAGAAAGGCCTCCATCAGGTCTTTTAAACCGGGAGATCGTGTCTTAGTCCTAATACCTACTGCAGAAAGTAAGTTCTTAGCCAAATGGCAAGGTCCCTATGAGATCCGGGAGAAAGTGGGGGAAGTAAACTATAAGGTGTATCAGCCAGGTAGAAGAAAACCAGAGCAAATCTACCATGTAAACCTGCTGAAGGCGTGGAAAGACAGGGAATGTATGGTAGCTGACGTAACGTTGGACCTAACCTTTTCAGGTGCCTTGACAACAACAAAGGAGGAGTCCCCTGTTGATGAATTGGGAGTAAGGATAGGGGATTCTCTCTCAAAACAGCAGAGACGGGAGTCTCGGAGATTAGTGCAGCGGAATACGGATGTGTTCTCAAGCCTACCCGGCCGAACAACCGTAATCCACCATGATATTGTCACCGAGCCTCAAGTAAGGGTACGCCTGAGGCCATACCGCGTACCAGAGGCTCGTAGGCAAGCCATTGCGGAGGAGGTAAAAAAGATGCTCCAACTAGGGGTTATTGAAAAATCCACGAGCGAATGGGCCAGTCCCATTGTGCTGATCCCGAAACCAGACGGTTCTTTAAGATTCTGTAATGACTTCCGAAAGTTAAATGAGGTTTCGAAATTTGATATGTATCCCATGCCCAGGGTCGACGGGCTGATAGAGAGACTGGGACGGGCCCAGTACTTCACGACTCTCGATCTCACTAAAGGTTACTGGCAGGTGCCGCTGACAGAGGCGGCAAAAGAAAAGACCGCTTTTGTCACGCCAGGGGGGCTCTATCACTATGTCGTCTTGCCATTTGGTTTACATGGGGCTCCGGCCACGTTTCAGAGATTAATGGACATAGTGTTAGAACCCCATCAATCATATGCCTCCGCATATTTGGATGACATCATCATCTATAGCAGTGACTGGAGCACCCACTTATCTCAGGTACAAGCGGTAGTGGATTTGCTCAGAGCTGATGGTCTGACGGCGAATGCAAGCAAATGTGCTATGGGTCTCAAAGAAGCCCGTTACTTGGGGTATGTGATAGGCCAAGGGGTTATCAAGCCACAAGTAAACAAAATCGAAGCCATTCAAAACTGGCCTCGTCCCCTTACCACAAAACAGGTAAGAGCCTTTCTGGGTATAATGGGGTATTACCGACGATTCACACCCAATTTTGCTGGAAGGTCGGCGCCTTTGACCGATCTCTTAAAGGGGAAGAAGTCGGTTATGGTCCACTGGAATACACAAGCAGAGGAAGCCTTTCAGGCGCTAAAGGTTATTCTATGTGGTCAGCCTGTCCTTGTCAACCCTGACTTTCAAAAGGAGTTTATAGTACAGGCAGATGCCTCTGAGGTGGGTCTGGCTGCAGTTCTGTCCCAGGAGGTAGATGGGGAAGAGCACCCGATCACCTATTTGAGTAGAAAACTCACCCTGGCAGAGAAGAACTATAGCATAGTGGAGAAGGAGTGCCTGGCCATAAAATGGGCTCTGGAATCCCTACGCTACTACCTGCTGGGGCGACACTTTCGCCTGGTGACAGACCACTCCCCTTTCGTCTGGATGAGGAATGCTAAGGAGAGAAATGCTAGAGTCACCAGGTGGTTTCTCTCCATGCAGAACTTTCACTTTTCTGTGGATGCAATGCGGATGCCCTGTCCAGAGGTCCCTGTATGTTGGCAAAAGTTCAACCCCGCCCGTTTGAACTGAGGGGGGGGGATATGTGAGGCAGTGACAGGGGTAATATTTGAAGACCGCTATGTGTCCCCCAGAATGTGTCTGGAAACCCTCTGAGTTTGCTATAGCTATTACTGGGAGTATAGCACAAAGGGTAACAGGGAGACAGATCCCTCCTCCCAGTCCAGGTTTTGTAGCAATCCTCATGTCCGGAATTTTCATTTAAAATCATGCAGAGCACAGCAGGGTGTGTCTCAGTTGAGAGCCAGGCTTGGTGAAGCTAACACATGCCGTGTGAGCTTGGCTGGCTCTGTGTGGAGTGAACACAGGCCAAGAGTGTGAGCCTAGGAGAACCTTACACAGATCCCTGCGGTTAACGGGGTCCTAAGGTAACAAGACTTTTTTTTGATGCAAGGAATTTGTCTATATGCACCGGCTGTGATCCGGAAGAGACTTTGACAGTGGGAAATTGGATCTATTTATGCTGCAACAATAAATAGACTGTTGGTGTGAACACGCTGCTGCCTCACTGCCTCACGTTTTTGCCCAAGCAACGCTGCTACCTCACAATATATATATATATATATATATATATACATACTGTGGACTCTTCTTTTGGAAACTGCTCCTGGTCTCTCATAGTTGAAGGATATGAGCTCCCAACAGCAATTTTGCGGACTCATTGCTGGTCACATTAGAACTCTCCAGGACTATGTTTCTAGGTACATCTGGAAGTATGTTTGGGTCATTGCTGGGAGATCCATGACCTATATTGCAAACCCAACTTTCTGATACTGGGCACTACATTGCGACTCAAAAACCTTTGGTAGTCTTCAGATTTCATGATGCCTTACACACAATCAAGGTACCCAGTGCCAGACCCAGCAAAAACAACTGCGAAGCATTGTTGAACCTCCACCATATTTGACTGTAGGTACTGTGTTCTTTTATTTGCAGGCCTCATTACATTTTAGGTAAACAGTAGAATGGTGCTTTACCAAAAAGCTCTGTCTTGGTCTCATGTGTCCACAAGACACTTTCTAGAAGGATTTTGTCTTACTGATGTACATTTTTGCAAACTGCAGTTTAGCTTTTTCACATATCTTTGGCCCTCCTGGGTCTAATGTAAAAAAAGTTTTTAATTTCATTCAAATGTTGACGGATAGTTTGCACTGACACTGATGCACCCTGAGCTTGCAGGACTGCTTGAATTTCTTTGGAACTTGATTGGGGCTGCTTAGCTATCCTGCATTGTAACCCTTCATCAATTTTTCTCTGTCATCCACATGCAGGGAGATTAGCTACAGAACCATGGTTTGTAAACTTATTGATTATGTTGCTCACTGTGGACAAAGGAACATCAAGATCTCTGGAGATGAATTTGAAAAATATCAACAATCTCATGGTTTCAACAATTTGGATTCTCAACTCCTTAGAAAGTTCTCTTCTCTTCTTTCAGTTCTCCATGCTTAGTGTGGCACACACAGACCCACAATGCAATGGTTGAGTAAACCTATCCCCTCTTTATCTGGTTTCAGGTGTAATTTTATTGCCCACACCTGTTACTTGCCACAGGTGAGTTTAAAAGAGCATCACATGCTTGAAACAAAGTTGTTTACCCACAATTTTAGAAAGGAACCAACAATTTTGTCTGGACCATTTTTCGGGTATTGTGTGAAATTATGTCCAACTTTCCCTTTTTTACCTGTGTTTTCTGTTTTATTTCAATATGCACAAAGGAAATAACTATGTGAATTATATATATATATATATATATATATATATATATATATATATATATATATATATATATATGTTGAGTTTTTTCACAACATTGAAATAGCAACCAATACCAAGAAGAAAAAGTTGTTGAATTCTGGAAATCACAGGATCGTTATTTATGTTAATGATATGCAAATTAGGAAAAATTGGAAACAAAACTTTCAAAACATGCAGAAAGACATGCACTTACATGCCTTGGCATACCATTAATGAGGTTATTAATGGCTGTCTGAGGCTGGGGAATGTTCTGCTACAATTAATGCACTTGGGGAAAAAAGTTATCAAGATATACTGCAAGCAGCTTCCAATGATGTCCCAGATGTACTTAATGGAAGACAAATCCAGAGAAGTTGCAGACCACAACATCAGGGTTAAGCCAAGAAAGCTGCTCAGAGTAGGATGAGCAACATATGGTCTGGTGTGGTCATGTCAAAAAACGGCTCTTGGGACACTCTGGAGAAATATCAGTACAACAAGTTCCATGACCCCAGCAAAGTAAAACCAAGCATTTAGTGTACCATGAATGAAGACTAGAGGGCTCCAGCTAAAGTACATTATGCCACCCCAGACCATTATCCCAGGAGTAGGGCCAGTGTCATGTTCACCTTGAAAGGTCTCTTCATGGTGTTGCCAAGATGGTATCTTCATATTTAAAGAATGTTATATATTAATCCATTCCGTGCTGCAAGCAAAATTAGACATCACATACCACACCTAATTTGTCAGAGTCAATACAAACCACTAGAAGGTATTGGCACAATGTTGGGCTAGAATTCAGATGTTTTCTAGCTACAGGTGCTCCATTGGTCTCATACCAGTACTTTCAAAAGCTGTCATTGTGCAGAGCAAGACAGCATGTTGGAATGGAGATCTATCATCTTAATCGACGAGTTCTGCTTTTGTCTTGGATACGACAGCAGAAGATAGGCCATGAAGATGCTTTGATGAAGAATGCAATAGTGTCCCAGGAGTCATTTTTTAACATGACAACTCTAGGCTGCATGTTGCTCATATTACTGTGAACAGGCTGCATGGCTTAAATATGCTACCTTGGTCTACAGTGTCTCCAGATTTATCTGTGACTGAGCACATCTGCAACATCATTGATCAATAATTACAAATGGAACAGATAGCAGCAGATCTTGAGGATTTGTGTACCCAAGTTTCTTCAGTGTGGCAGACACACAAAACACAACCATTAATAACCTAATACATAGACAGCCGAGGCGAGTAAGTGTGTGCATTTCATAATCGGTATTGAAAAAAGTGTGATGTTTTAAAAATTTTGTTTCCAATTTTTCAATGTTTGAATATTAACACGTCTATGAATCTTGTGACTTCCAGAGTTTCGCAACTTTTCTTTTTTTGCATTGCATTTTAAATGGTTAGGAGTTTACCTGGTTTAAAACTTTTAGAAATCACAGAAACAACTACAAACGTGTGTAAGATATACAGTATTTCCTACATCACATAAATTTATAAAAACTATATACATAAAAATAATAAAATGTAGCCATTGTGATATTGACAGGTTTGGGTAGATGGTACAAATAGAGTAGCTCACAATTATCAATAATGGTTTAATTTGCACCAAGTCTTTAGAGAACTCACTCCCACTCCATCAATCTACTTTTATCAAATGTTACACTTTAATTATGTTTGGCCGTTAGGCCAGTTCAACTTTTAAGGTCAGTAAAGGAGAGAAGTAGGTTAACTTTGCTGATAATGATAACCAGTAGAAGGATAAAAGCGACTGAGGAATCTTCTTTGCCGTTTAATGTCTATGCATTTCGAAATCATCCAACTTCTTCATTAGGAAAAGCCAGATGAAGATTTGTTTTGATATAGAATTCAGATGACTTTGAAAGACGTAGACAATAAACCACACAGTAAATTGCTTGGTGGCTTTGTTTCTTCTACTGGTTATTATCAACAGCGCAGTTAACCCACTCCTCTCCTTTACTGATCCTCATTGGATTTCCATTATAGACTTGCAGCACCTGACATTTTGAGCTACTATAGTCGTTATGCTTCACACAACCTCATCAGGTGAGCATCTTCTCGTACCCTATTATCCTCCATAATCAGATAAGACCCAATTGCACTTTATAGTGTTTCTCCAGCTTTTCTCAATTAGCTCAACTTTTAAAGCGTAATATTATACTTCCTAATGCTAGTGTCCTAATATAAGTGTCTGATACCAATGTGTCAAATTTTGAAGCCAATAGAAAATTTTGGGTGTAAATTGTGCCTTTTTATGCATGTAAATTGCTACATGTCCCAATGTTAGAAAAGAGCCCAATGTAGAAAGTTATGAAAATTGTGTATTTTATTTATGTCAGAATTATTGGAACATAATTATGCATGAGTGGATATTTTGAAATTCAAGTTAACCGACTTTGCCAAATGTTCCTTAAAAGTTTGATTCTTGCATATCTTAATACTGCCTTGTAATCACTCATAAAATACATGTGGGAGGAGAGAGATGGAGGGAATCCTGCTGACCATAAGAGCTTATACTCAATAGAAGAGAGAAAAAGAGAGAGCAAACCCAGCTGACCATAAAAGCTTACACTGTACAGAAGAAAGCAAGAGGGCCCTGCTGACCATAAGAGCTTACACATTACAGGAGAGAGAGAGAAAGAACCCTTCTGCCCATAAGAGCTTAAACTCTACAGGAGAAAGAGAGAAGACTTTGCTTAGCATGAGAACTTTCATTGTACAGGAGAGAGAGAGAGGACCCTGCTGAACATAAGAACCTACACATTACATGAGAGAGATAGAAAGAACCCTTCTGACTATAAGAGCTTAAACTCTACAGGAGAAAGAGAGAGGACCCTGCTGTCCATAAGAACTTATACTGTACAGGAGAAAGAGAGAGGACCCTGCTGACTATTAGAGCTTACAATTACAGAAAATAAAGAATTACTGTCACGGGTATGTCACAGGTGACAAATAGTCCTCTGGTGTCTGGCTATAGAGGGTCACAGCACTTGGCTGCACAAACTGCTCCCTGACTTTCTATTATTCCTCATATATATGGTATCCTATGTATTTCCTCTGTTGGTGGTTTCTCCCTTTCCCTTTACAACCCTGCAGAGCTCCTCACTTTTTCAGCTGTTTCATCAGCAATTCCCTTGGTGTCCTTAAATTCTCTAATTTTCCTTTGATCTGTGGTGGTGATAACTCTATCTACATATCCTGAGTGCATGCAGTCAGCTTGCATTCACCTGGAGTCACTTTGTTGTGTGTTGCATTCCCTCTCCCGGAATCTTCTTGGAGATAAGTTGTTTGTAATCTTCCCTTGTTTGTTATCCCTGTGTGTTCTTTAGCTTTAAGTAAAACATAACACCGACGGTGACCTGTGTTCCACTGTGGAACGCATGCCTCTTTTCATTGTCTTTATACCCAGTGAACCTTGGAAGCATGTGTTGTGTGTCTATACTCTTGAACACATGACATACTCCTCCCCCTGCATTTGATTAACCTATGTCTATGCACCTTATTCAGTGGCTTTGTGCACTCCACTATGGAGTGCATGCCACTCCATAGCAGCACTTACAGATACTGTCCACGCATGCATGCTCCTCTCTAGTTTGGAGCATGGTTGTTAGCAGATACGCAATAACATGTTCAAGGCTGAAGCTTATTCTGCTGATTTTGCGTACCGCTGTGGAACACATGCTCTTATATCGAGCTTGCCACGTGTTCCATCATACCAGCCTGCACAACAACCATTGTCTGCCTGGTTTGCGCAACGGTCTCTTTCAGCCTTATCAGGTACTGCTTCTAATTAATGATTTACACAATGATTTACACATGTCTGCACTTTGTTACTTAAGGTATAAAAGTACGCCCCCCTGGCTTAAGGCCACTGCACCCCTGAGGAAGCCTAGCATTTGGTTGGCGTAAGGCATGGGGCCAGCAGCCGGCCCCCGATCGCTCCCCCCTTTTACAGGAATCTAGGGTTATTTATCTCTTTATATTTCCTTGTACAGGTATTATATTGATAATAATGAATATTATTTGAGCATGCTCTAGGTGTCTTGTACATATCATAGTATCATAGTATCATAGTATTATAGTTTTTAAGGTTGAAGGGAGACTCTAAGTCCATCTAGTTCAACCCGTAGCCTAACATGTTGATCCAGAGGAAGGCAAAAAAACCCCAATGTGGCAAACAAGTTCCAATGGGGAAAAAATTTCCTTCCTGACTCCACATCCGGCAATCAGACTATTTCCCTGGATCAATACCCTGTCATAAAATCTAATATACATAACTGGTAATATTAAATTTTTCAAGAAAGGCATCCAGGCTCTGCTTAAATGTTAGTAGTGAATCACTCATTACAACATCATGCGGCAGAGAGTTCCAGAGTCTCACTGCTCGTATAGTAAAGAATCCTCATCTGTGATTATGATTAAACCTTCTTTCCTCAAGACGTAGTGGATGCCCCCGTGTTCCAGTCACAGGCCTAGGTGTAAAAAGATCTTTGGAAAGGTCTCTGTACTGTCCCCTCATATATTTATACATTGTGATTAGATCCCCCCTAAGCCTTCGTTTTTCCAAACTAAATAACCCCAAGTTTAATAACCTGTCTTGGTATTGCAGCCCACCCATTCCTCTAATAATCTTGGTCGCTCTTCTCTGCACCCTCTCCAGTTCAGCTATGTCCTTCTTATATATCGATGACCAGAATTGTACACAGTATTCTAAGTGCGGTCGCACTAGTGACTTGTGCAGAGGTAGAACTATATTTTTTTCATGAACACTTATACCTCTTTTAATACATCCCATTATTTTATTAGCCCTGGCAGCAGTTGCCTGACACTGTCCCCTAAAGTGAAGTTTACCATCCACCCATACACCCAAGTCTTTTTCTGTGTCTGTTTTACCCAGTGTTCTACAATTAAGTACATAATCATAAATGTTATTTCCTCTACCCAACTGCATGACCTTACATTTATTTACATTAAACTTCAATTGCCACTTCTCAGCCCAATCCTCCAATTTACATAAATCTCCCTGTAATATAAAATTATCCTCCTCTGTATTGATTACCCTGCAGAGTTTAGTATCATCTGCAAATATTGAAATTCTACTCCGCATGCCCCCAACAAGGTCATTTATAAATATGTTGAAAAGAAGCGGGCCCAATACTGACCCCTGTGATACCCCACTATGAACTGAGACCCAGTCCGAGTACGTACCATTAATAACCACCCTTTGTTTCCTATCACTGAGCCAGTTTTTAACCCAGTTACACATATTTTCCCCTATCCTATCTGTGATAATTCATGCTGATTCAGCTATAAGATCTGTGCCACTCTGAGTATCCCCTTTTTGTACCCTGGCTATTTTTGACAGATTGTTTCCTATGTGCATAATATGCTTTGTATTAGGGAGATCTTTTGGATGCCTGGACTTCCTTTTTTTTGTGTTATATTTTTAAAAATTTTTTAAAGATTGTTAAACTTTTTCACTTAATAAAAATTGTTTTTTAATATATGTGCACATGTTTCTGATATATTGAGTATTTATGTGGTTCCAGTGCCCGGTTAGACACAAAAATTCCTTGTGTGTTTTTCTATATATGCCCTTTGTGTGGTGCACGGAACTGTTCATTATCCTTCTACTATTATATTGTAGTAGTGCATACCCATTTTCTTAGATTTTTTAAGAACCCAGGGCACTGGGGTAGGATTGGTCAAGGGTCACCATCTCCCCCTTCCCTAGACACAGAATTCCCTTTCACCGTTTGCTGGGTACTTCCCTCTACTTAGCATGACAAATACTCTGCCGTCCAATATGTGCTCCACTAGGAACCACTGATCTATGATGGCCTCGGTACTGACCACCACTGTAGGAGTTACAATAATCTGGAAGGGCACTGTGTGGAGGCCCATGCTGCAATTCAAAATGATGTTAGCTCACTCTCTGATGCGTCAGTAGTGTAGGAAATTGTGGCCGGAAAGTTGTTGGTTTTTATGTGAACCACAAACCGACTCTCAAAGTGTTTGAATTCATGTTAAAACCACAAATTTCCAAAACATCAATTTGGATTCAATGTTTCTCAGATTGATACACCCATCTCTAAATATAATGTATTTGCTCAATGCTTTTTCTAAGGCTGCTTTCACACATCCGGCTTGAGCTCTGCGGCTCAATCCGGCTGTGCAAGCTATGCAACGGATGCGGTGAAAACACCGCATCTTTTGCATAAGTTTTTCCTTTGCGGCCAGTCCGGTTTTTGCCGCTTGCGGCATGCTACTGAGCATGCACAGTGGCAAAAACCGCATGCGGCGGCCGGATGCGGTTATTGCCGCATCGCGCCGCATCCGGCCGCCATAGGTATGCATTGAAAAATGCACCGCATCGGCCGAATGCGGCGCGATGCGGTTTTTTTGCCGCGCGAAAAAACGTGCCAGGCAACGTTCCATCCGGCCGCCGCATCGGCTAAATCTGCCGCATGCGGCAAAAACCGGATGGAACGCAAGGCCTTGCGGCACAATGCGGCACTAATTAAAGTCTATGCAGAAAAAACGCAACCGGCAGCAAAAAAAAACGGTTGCGATTTTCCTGCAAAGTGCCGGATTGTGCCGCATTGCAGAAACCGGAGGTGTGAAAGCAGCCTAAGATGGCTTAGTTCTATTTGCAATATTTTACTTTTTTCCGACTTTTATATAGAAATGCAATCATAAATGTACAGTAGTTCATGCCAAAAGGTCAACTCGGTCAGATTTTCTCATCAGTTTTAGGTTTTCGCGTATGCTAGTTACTGAATGGTTTAACAAATGGTGTAAAACATTGAGAAGTTTGGATTAGGCATTTATGACAATGAAATGTTGTATTGTGCCCAAACATTTTGTCCCAAATGCAATTATAAATGTAACAAAACATCTATAAACACTATTAAAATGCTACTTTCTACATATTTAGGACGCAGTTAAATTTTATGGTAAACCTTTTCCCCCACACCTCTCCATCTAAATCTTAAGCATACTAGATCCAAAGAGATTGTAAAATATCCTACTTAGCTCCATTCTCACTCTGGCTTCCTCTCCCTCCTTTCTTCTTTTTCTCATACTTATTTTCTACTCCTCCCTCTCTTCTTCTTTCTCTTTCTCTTATTATCATTATCTTATTCTCTTGTCTTGTATTCTAACATTGTTTGACTTTAGTACAGTGTAAATTGGTACAACACACTTTACCACTGTACCATAAAGTATTTATGTATTATATTATGCATTTATCCTTGGTAGTCTACTTTTGTATTTGATATGACAAAGCCAATGTTTGCTTTATTGCTCAACTTTATTAAAATCAAATAAATTATTTCAAAGTAAGGAAAAAAATATATTCAACTTGGCTGATATTACTGATATTATCTTGTCACACTATTTGACGGGGAAATCTGTCGTGTGTTACTAAGTCTCATTTTTTATATACATATATCTCTAAATAGTAACTGAATTAGATTTTTCTTTTAAAAAATAGTTTGTCTAATATACTTTTTGATAGTAATGAAACAAATTGAATAGAATAGACCCAATATACCCCACTGCTGATGTGTCCTAAATCCTTGCATAATTATGTTTCTTTTTCACTGCCAAAATACAGCAGCTTGGTCAGCACCTCTATACAAGTAGACAGATGCTAGTCCATTGTGATTGACCATGCAGTATGCATACAAATTCTTGTAATACCAGTTACAAACAGTCATATGAAACCTGTCACTCATAATTCACAGATATCTATTTTTTGTCTACAAGAAAAATGTTTCATTTCTGAGACCTCAGTATAATTAGTACTTATTAGGCTTAAGTTGTGTTTAACTTGAAACAATAAAGCTACACATATAAAAATATAATAAAAAAAATCCAAACAACATGGCGCCAGTAGACAAAAACTCAGATATTGACCCACTAAAGAAAAAAAATTGACTGGTTATAGTTTTAGTTACATTTTAGTTCAACGTTTTGGTGCATGTGGCATCACAGGTACCGTAAGAGAAGTATTTCAATGCCTTCGGTTTTATAGGCTCTTATAGGGAATCTGTCACCTAGTTTTTGCTACCTCATCTGAGAGCAATATAGCACAACCTTAGGATATGTGATAATCTCCAAGTAAAGAGATTTATGCAAAGAAATAATTGTAAAAGTTATATCTTTATTAAAATTCAAATATAAAAAAATGACAAAAAACTAGAGAACCTCCTGGAGAACCAAGGAATTAAGGGGTTATGCCAAAGAAACCATGTGGTGCAATGAATAATGCGTACGTATGCAAGTAGTAAAAGATAAATATCCACACCACAGGTGGCTCAACTTGTACATTAATAGGTTCCTATATACTCATATGCATTTTACATGTAGTGCAATGTAATGAAATCACATTACCTTAATAAGTGATAGACTGTATATGGGATCCCAGGCAAAGTGTCCCTCCACCCTAAAGCGCATTTTGGCCCCAGAAGAAGCTGTGTGAAATGTTAGGGTGGAAAATTCTTCTGGTATGCAACCAGGTTTGTATTTAGAAGTGCCAGAATTATTTTTATGAAGTGTGTGAGGAGCTGGTCACAAATTAAAGACCATTGGACCAATGGACATAGAGAAGACTTTTTCCACGACGGAGAGCTGGTTACATTAATCATATTGTTGTGTTTGATTAGAGATTTGTTTGCTTTCAATTTAAGATGCCCTTAACTCAGTGTCTCAGGGGCCTCCACTAAGCCATTGGTCTTCCTGTAACAGAGTGTCAACTTCTTCCTGTCTACATGGACTCTAATATAATCAGGTCTACAGTAGGATTCATTGTCCTGCATCTGGTGGCGGGGTTGTGCATCTTTGTTGATCTCTGCAGGGTATTTTCACAATACACAACGTTTCAGACTGGGCTTCTGGAACCTTCTGCATACTTTGAGCAACATGTAGAAAATGTTTATGGTGCTGGGTGTTAGCACTTCTGACCATCTTGGGGGCTGATCCCAGGAAAGGGAGAATAATAAGTCACATGTTTGGTCACTGAGTTGGTGCTGTGATGTGGAGGGGTGAGGTGCCCATGGATAGATTACAGAGATGGGAGCTGGGTACACATGCTATGGTCATGGTATCCGTCATCTGGATCTGAGAAACAATCCTAAGGACTGTTGTTGCCTACTGGAGCTGGATACACGTGCTACAGTTGTGGTATCCGACATTTGGAGGAGCATTAAGGACTATGGTTGCTGTAAAACTGTATATGGAAGAAATAAAAACTGTTGCATTGTTAACTAGCCTAAGTGATTAATACAACCCACAACCTCAGATCTTCACAGAGTGTATTTAGGTTTTTTTGCAACTAGATATGGGATCATAGAGAGATTTCAGCTACATGGTGTGTTTTTCTTGTGTTTGAGCATTTTGTATACAGGGACAGCTGTCAAAATTTCAGTCTGAGTGGGGATAAGCAGGGCAAAAGGCCTTGATTTACAAATCCTGACAACATTTTTCCTTCTGATATATGCCTCTTAGCAGACCTGACGGAGACATCATAGTCTCTAAGGGTAAATGCAATAGTGTAAAGAACATATCGAGTTCTTATGTTGATTATACATGAATGGATTGGTGGAGGCCTATATATTTGAATTCCCATTTTCCCATTGGATACATGGAAACATATGCATGATTGATCCCTCTCTATTAGGGGCACTTTGCACACTGCGACATCGCAGGTGCGATGTCGGTGGGGTCAAATTGAAAATGACGCACTTCCGGCATCACATGCGACATCGCAGTGTGTAAAGGCTGGATGATACGATTAACGAGCGCAAAAGCGTCGTAATCGTATCATCGGTGCAGCGTCGGCGTAATCCATGATTACGCTGACGCGACGGTCCGATGTTGTTCCTCGCTCCTGCGGCATCACACATCGCTGTGTGTGAAGTCGCAGGAGCGAGGAACGTCTCCTACCGGCCTCACTGCGGCTTCCGTAGGATATGCGGAAGGAAGGAGGTGGGCAGGATGTTTACATCCTGCTCATCTCCGCCCCTCCGCTCTGATTGGCTGCCTGCCGTGTGACGTCGCAGTGACGCCGCACGACCCGCCCCCTTAACAAGGAGGCGGGTCGCCGGCCACAGGGACGTCGCACGGCAGGTGAGTGTGTGTGTGAAGCTGGCGCAGCGATAACTTTCGCTACGCCAGCTATCACCACATATCGCTGCTGCGACGGGGGCGGGCACTATCGCACTCGGCATCGCAGCATCGGGCTGCGATGTCGTAGTGTGCAAAGCCCGCCTTAAAGTTAACAGAAGATGCTAAAATAGGCATGCACATTCACATACATTACATTTCTTGTCATGGTCAAGTAACAATGGCAAAATGAGGCTGGAGATCAAGGCATCACTTATGTTGTTTGTTTTTTTTGCCTGCTGCATATTTAATTTCTAGGGGTTTGCAGAAAAGCACTATGATTTCTTTAGAAAAGGTGCTGTACATCTGAACCGTCTAACAACTGCAGTCCCCTTGGGCTTTTCCTGAATGCCGGAATGGAAAATCTAACTGCCATTCTTGACACAAACATCCAGATGAACACACAGTTTGTATTCTAGAAGGTTATTACAATCTATTAGACTATGGATTTATGCACAAACATTGGTTTATGTTGTTCAACCATATAAATTGCCTTTTGATCCATTTTATATCTTGGCTATCTGGTAATCTTTTCGATACTTGGGAAAGCACTGTGCCGCTGAAGACTACAATTCTCCTTTAATAATAAACACACATTGGTTTTAAGAATCAGTCTCTGACATTGAACAGATCCCCGGAAAGATGCTTAACATTACATCTTGTGCCAAGCATAAAATGAAGCCTTTTTTACCCTAATATTTAACATGTACGGTATTATGTATAATTATTAAATCACCGATAATGGAAAAAATGACTGTGTCCTACTTTGTTATACATTAATATGCAGAAGTGTTTGCACCTGGCTGGTCCTTCTCTCTGTACCAGCACATTTTCTTATTTAAAGCATAATCCATTTTTCTTAGCGATTGCCAACAGAGCCCCATGACCTCTTTGGCTGTAAATTTGTTGCTATTACACTTTAACAAGGCCATGATGTGGTAAAGTGGTTACAACTGCCGCTTCTACCTGCCTGTCTTTTTGCTAACACTATTGGAACCTACGAGGCAGTTCATTGTACTTCGTTCCAACAACCAGGTAGTGTCAGGTTTCCAGGTTTTCCAGTTCTCTTTTGAATGAGCTTGCCCTCGGTTAACATGGAGTTTACTGTTCTGTTGCCCTACTTCCTGTCCAGCTGCTTAAAAGGCCGCCTCTAAGCCTAGTCCAGTGCCTGAGTATACTGCTTGCTGTGTGCTCCTGCTTTGCTGCTGCTAATCCTGTTTGCCTTTGGATCCTCCTAAAGACTACCGACCGACCGACACTGGACCTTACCCGGTTTCTCAAGCTGTGCCCGGATTCCGTCTGCCATCTTCGGTCAGCACTCTGCCCGGTTCTCTCTGGTTCGTAACCACTCTGGACATTCATTCCGTACGGACACTCCTGGACTTTTACCGCTTGCCCCTTGTGTCCCGGCTGCTGCGCATTTAGGCCTTCCGGGGTGATTGCCGGACAGTCCCTGTATAGGGGTTCGCTCTGGTGGTCTCCCTGGGGGAGTCCGGTGCGTGGCCCCGGGAATTCCCTTCGCTCCGTTTCGGGAAGGTATTGTGTGTATTTGTACCGCTGTGTTTTCCGTTGTGTATCTACCGTGGTTACATATTATAAAATATCTTGTACCAAGAACTCGTCTCTGATTGTCATTGCCCTACGCTATCGAAATCCTCAGAACATATATAAGTATTACAGGTAGTTTCCTAACAGTAGCCTTGTAGAAAACCTAAACCCATAAAGAATCCACCCTGTTGATCAGCCAATAAGGTTTTCTAATGAGACTGCTGCGGGCTGCACAAATGCTCAGTGTCGGGAGACTCCCTGCAGCAGGATTTAATACCTTGAAAGCATAACAAGGGCTGAAAATATATTAAAATCTGAATCATTACTGAAGTAAAGGACACACGGGGGACATTAGAAATGTTTCTGTGCAGATTGTTCTACCGGCGGCAATAAGGGACAAAAAAGGAATAATTTAAAGACCCTACTAATTTTCACAAATGAAATCTTTCATTTAGAATTTATGGGGCAAATATTTTAGCTAATTAAACAAAAAAATAAGACCAAAACAAATATGTGATATTGCTTTATACTCATCCCTCAACTAAGGCCTGGGGATGTCAAGTGAGGCATATCTAAAAGCGTTTAGCTGGGAGAAATCTGTACCTTATGCGATTAAATATCATACAAGAGCAAGCTGTTCCATAAGCACTGCGATCCTATATCATCTATCTGTTCGCCTTGAAATAGCGGATGACATCAGACTATTATCTTTTCAATATATATCCTTTGCTGATGCAAGAACTAAACTAAAATCTCTTCTGCAGTAGGGATGATTTTAACATTTCTAGTGTGCCAATTTTAATAAATATGGGATTATTTCCACTGATTCTAGTGGAATATTACACTGTGGAATCTGCATAAAATACA
Source organism: Anomaloglossus baeobatrachus (assembly GCF_048569485.1). Classification (NCBI taxonomy): domain Eukaryota; kingdom Metazoa; phylum Chordata; class Amphibia; order Anura; family Aromobatidae; genus Anomaloglossus; species Anomaloglossus baeobatrachus. Next base: position 408,500,777 of record NC_134354.1, on the reverse strand, counting down.
TAAGGCATTTAGATGAATTTCCTATGTTGTGTATTACGAGGATATAGATTTGCAATATGTAAAATGACAATAACTAGATATCTATTTATTTACAATACGTAGATTTACACTGACGAGCAAAGGGGAAACGATGTTTTGACTTTTGACTTTCAGGCTTCATATCTCACCATCCACTATAGCTTTGAGAATGAGACTACCTTCATTTTATAGACAATCATCTTGGCTATGTGATACATAAATTTGACTTGCAACTAATTAGCATATGATTAGCTATGCAGATTCTTGTGCTGTCACTGCATTGTTACTGTTTTGCTCCTAAAAATATTAATGACATTTTTTATTATTTTGTTAATAGTTTATAAATCCACCCTTGGTGGCTTTCATCACTGTCTGAATCCTTCTAAGCATACGCTCTGTCAGATTCAAGCATGTCTCATCAGGAATTTGACCCAAGTCTCTTCTACACGTTCCCAATGTTAGTGCATGCTGGTCGACTCTCTTGAGTATTTATACAGGATTCTTTTTCTCCTCTGCTTACAAGTGTTCAATCGGATTGAGGTTTGGAGACTGTGGGGGCCAATCCTACATCTCTACTTCATTGTTATTGAACCATTTCCAGTCTCAACGTATGCTTCAGGTGGAACACTATGTCATTGTTTTCATACCCATAGTACTCAAGGTATGAAGTAACTCGTCTTGTAGGATACTTATTTGTCGCCCCTGCAGCGGATCAAACCGCTCGGATGGGGGTGGTGATCGCTCGTAGCTCGAGGGTCTCCGGACCTGGGGGCTTAGGGGCCACACTCAAATGAAAAGGGAGTATTTACAGGGGATTTGGTGTAGTTCGTGACGCCACCCGTGGTGTGCGATAATTGGGAGTACTGCCGCTGCCGTTGGGAGTACCCGGGGTGATGGAGTGGGGCAGCTAGATGACATTGCCCTCCACGGGTAGGGGTAGGCCCCGGGACTCTGGATGGAGATGCGGGGACGCAGTCCAGGGGCAAGTCAGGTACTCACTTAGCAATGAAACAGACGCTGACAACAGGGTAAACCAAGTCTCTGACTGCCCTTGCCTCTCGAGGGGAGCTCGTCCGGGTCCCGTCCCCTGCAGTCTTGCCTGTGGTCCATAACCTGCCTCTGGCACTGAAGTTTTAGATTGTCCGTTGTGGCCCTGTAGCTTGGAGCTGTCCGGGCCCTGCTCCCTACTATGGCTAAGTGAAGGAGCCTGCTCTCAGGAGCTCACACTTGGGATTTCAGTGGCTGCTTGCTAGGGCAGCCTTATCCCCCTCGTTGCGCTAGTGCCCCCGATCTCTGAGCTGGTGGGAACAGTCCATAAAGGCCCTGTCCTCCGCAGTTTAATTGCCGGGTCACCTGAAGCTTCTCCCTGACCTAGGGTCCGTGTACCCCGACGTGCCTTCAATCCCGGACCAGTGATAGGACCAGGCTGCTAACCGTCCTCCTTGATGGGTTCCAGCACCTAGCCTCAATCCCCTGCGACCGGGGGTCCGACTCCTCTTGGTCCTGACCACAGTCTGCGACCTAGTCTACTTCTCCCCTGGGAGCTCCAACTCCCAGCTTCCTCATAGCTCCTCTCAGCTCGAGGACTACCACTAAACTGACTTAACACCTCCCACCTCCCTGTCTGACCCCTAGGTGGGTGGCCCTATTCCTGCTTAAGCAGCCCACTGGTGTGCCTTACAGGTGTGGTGCGAAGTGTATCTAGGATTTGTGAATGCTGGTGGAGGCAGTACTGCAGGATAGGGACCCAGAACCATGGGGGTTGAATACTGTCAGGGCCAGGCGGTCGGGCAGACCCAGGAGGTGGATCCACTGGGCCGAACTCTAAGATGGTGGTAAGGAGTCCGGTAGCTGAAGCACTATGGGCAGCAGAACAGTCCGTGCAAGTGAGTGTAACGGAGAAGTCCCTGGGACCACGGAGTCACAGATGGTAGTCCGGGTGACGTAGCTCAGGTTCGGAAGCCGAGATGATGTCAGGCGGGGTCCGGAACCTTTGGAGCGAGATGACGGGTCACCGCAGGGATCCGAGATGGTACGGACTGTCAGATGGCAGACGGACAGCGTGCGGGGTTCAGGATTCAGCAGGACCGGATGCCGAGGCAGGATCAGCTCTAGAAGAGAGATACGTGAGTATGGCAAGGAGACACAAGGAGACCTGACTCCTAGCTTGGAAAACACGAAGATCAGGCCCCGCCCCCTTGGACAATAAACCCTTATATACCCTGTACCTGTTTAACTTCATTTCCTGTTAATGAACGCTGGCCCTTTAAAAAAGGGTCAGTGACCGCGCGCGCGCCCTAATGCGCCTGCGCGCCGCCCGGGTGCCAGAAGCCAGGGAAGGAAGCTGAGAGGAGGACGCAGGGGAGCCGGCCAGGGCCTGGGAAGCCGTCGGACGCCGGGATCGGAGGCCAGGGAACCTGGGAAGGACGGGCACCGGAGGCTGGAGAGCGGGGAGCGTGGCAGGTGAGCCGGGGAGCTGGGCTGAGGACCCGGGGAGCTGGGCTGAGGACCCGGGGAGCGGGGCAGAGGACCCGGGGAGGGGAGCCGAGGACCCGGGGAGCGTGACAGTACCCCCCCCCCCCACGCCCCTCTCCCCGCAACCGGGACATGAAGGCACGGATCAGAGGAGTGCCCACGTTCTCCCTGGGCTCCCAGGACCTATCCTCAGGACCATACCCCTCCCAGTCCACCAGGAAGAACTGCCGACCACGTACGGTCTTCATGGCCACGATATCCCTTACCGCATAGATGTCGTCCTCAGCAATAGGAGGAGGAGCCGGACTGGCAGCAGCGGAGAAGGGACCAAGGAAAACCGGCTTGAGCAGAGAGACGTGGAACGAGTTGGGTATCCTCATCGTGGCCGGGAGCCGTAGCTTGTAGGAGACCTCATTGATCTTGCTGAGGACCTTAAACGGCCCGATGTAGCGAGGACCCAGCTTGTAGGAAGGTATCTTCAATCGGATGTATTGGGAAGCAAGCCAGACCAGGTCACCAGGAGAGAAACACGGAGGGTCCAGGCGCCTCTTGTCGGCGTGTTTCTTCATCCGCTGGGAAGCGCGCCCAAGGGACGCCTTGACAGAGTCCCAAATGGTAGCGAAGTCACGAGCTACAGTATCAGCAGCAGGGACATCCGAAGAAGGGGATATAGGCAACGGGACGGAGGGCTGAAGTCCGTAAACGACATGGAAGGGAGATTTGGAGGACGACTCACTGATGTGGTGGTTATGGGAGAATTCAGCCCAAGGCAGAAGCGTGGACCAGTCGTCGTGATGGGCGTTGACATAGTGACGTAAGAAGGAGGTCAAGATTTGATTGACCCTCTCCACTTGGCCATTAGACTGAGGATGGTAAGCAGAAGAAAAGTCCAGAGTCACTCCCAGATGTTTGCAGAGCGCCCTCCAGAAGCGGGAGGTGAACTGAGTTCCCCTGTCGGACACGATGTGGGATGGAAAGCCATGCAAGCGGAAGATGTGATGTATATAGGCTTCCGCGAGTTCCTGAGCAGAGGGCAGTCCGGCCATAGGGACGAAGTGAGCCATTTTGGAGAACCGATCCACCACGACCCATATGACTGTGTGCCCGGAGGATAATGGCAAGTCCGTAATAAAGTCCATCGCTATGTGTTGCCATGGAACTGAGAGTATAGGCAGAGGCAGAAGACGGCCATATGGCAGGTGCTTGGGCGTCTTGTTCCTGGCACAAGAGGAGCAGGCAGAGACAAAAGCAGCGACGTCCGTGCGAAGGGATGGCCACCAGTAATGGCGTACAATCGCACCCCATGTTCTCTTCTGACCTGCATGACCGGCGGTTTTTGAGGCATGACCCCAGTGTAAGACTTTTTGCCTGTCGGTCTCAGAGACATAGGTCTTCCCGGGCGGTATCTGGGCCAGGGTGACAGGAGCCACCGGAATAATCTTGCTAGGAGAGATGATAGGTTGGGTACTCTCCTCCTCTCGCTCCATGGGCATGAGAGACCTAGACAGGGCATCAGCGCGTACATTCTTGTCCGCGGGTCGGAAATGGAGCTGGAAATCAAACCTGGCAAAGAATAAGGACCACCTGGCTTGTCGTGGGTTCAGTCGCTGAGCGGACCGAAGGTATTCCAGGTTCTTGTGGTCCGTGTAGATAATCACGGGGTACACTGCTCCTTCCAGGAGGTAGCGCCACTCCTCCAGAGCCAGTTTGACCGCCAATAGTTCTCGGTCACCGATGGTGTAATTACGTTCAGGCGCTGAGAAGCTCTTGGAGAAGAAACCGCAAGTCACCATCTTCCCGGAGGAGGACTTCTGCATGAGCACTGCTCCGGCTCCTGAGGAGGAGGCATCCACCTCCAAGGTGAACTGGCGGTTTAACTCCGGTCGGTGAAGTACAGGAGAGGAGGCAAATGCTCGCTTCAGAGAGCAAAACGCGGCGTCGGCCGCAGGTGACCAGTCCTTTGGATTAGCCTCCTTCTTGGTCAAGGCGGAGAGAGGAGCAGTCAGGGCAGAGAAGTGAGGGATAAACTGGCGGTAGTAGTTGGCGAATCCCAGGAACCGTTGGATTGCCTTCAGTCCAGAAGGGGGAGGCCAGTTGAGAATGGAGGAGACCTTCTTTGGATCCATCTGCAGCCCTGTACCCGAGATGATGTATCCCAGGAAAGGGAGAGAAGACTGCTCAAAGACACACTTCTCATATTTGGCGTAGAGACGATTCTCTCTCAGTCTTTGTAGAACCAGCTGTACGTTCTCTCTGTGGGTCTGGAGGTCCGGAGAGAAGACAAGGATGTCATCCAGATAAACTACTACACAGATGTAGAGGAGGTCCCGGAAAATGTCGTTCACCAATTCTTGGAATACGGCTGGAGCGTTACACAGACCGAAGGGCATTACGCAGTATTCATAGTGCCCATCGCGAGTATTAAACGCGGTCTTCCATTCGTCCCCAGAGCGGATACGAACTAGGTTGTAGGCACCCCGAAGATCCAGTTTGGTGAACACACGGGCTCCTCTGAGCCGGTCGAACAATTCGGGGATGAGCGGCAGAGGGTACTTGTTTTTTATGGTGATCTGATTCAAACCCCGGTAGTCAATGCATGGGCGTAGGTCACCCTCTTTCTTCTTAACGAAGAAGAAGCCTGCTCCCGCAGGAGAGGAGGATCTCCGGATGAATCCCCTTGCCAGGCTTTCTGTGATGTAGGTAGACATGGCCCTGGTTTCGGCTGGAGACAACGGATATATCCGTCCTCGAGGTGGTGTTGTTCCTGGGAGCAGGTCGATGGCGCAATCGTAGGGACGGTGTGGCGGAAGTACCTCAGACTCCTTCTTGTCAAAAACGTCTGCGAAGGACCAATAGGCCGAGGGCAGTTCCGGTAGGTTCTCTGGAACCGGAGGTCGTCGGATGGATTGTATGGACTTCAGACACCTCTCATGACAGGCAGAGCCCCATCGGGTGATTTCGCCAGTACCCCAGCTGACTGATGGTTCGTGTGTCCGCAACCAGGGGAGGCCCAGCAGGATTTGATGGGACATGTGTGGAAGGACGTAGAGAGCAATGTTCTCGGTGTGCAGGGCACCGATACGCAGTTAGACCGGCCTGGTGACCCAGGAGATGGTATCAGCGAGGGGTCTCCCATCCACAGAGGCAATCACTAGGGGATTATCGAGTAGAGTAACAGGCAACTGGTACTTGTCCACCGTGGCCTGCTGGATGAAATTGCCTGCTGCTCCAGAGTCGAGGTATGCCTCAGCCGTGAAGCGCGTCTCTCCCGCTGACACTTGCACGGTCCACATAACCGGGTCTGAGAGAGTCCCAGCACCTAGGGTGGCCTCTCCTACCAACCCTAGGCTTTGGAGTTTCCCGGCCTTTCCGGACAGGAGCGTAGGAGATGTGTGCCCTCTCCGCAGTAAAAGCAGAGACCTTTGGCGAGCCGCTCTGCTCGACGTTGTTCAGACCGCCGTACTCGGTCGATCTGCATGGGCTCGTGGACGGGAATCCCAGCTGTTGACGACTGAGGTACGGAGGGCTTCTGTGGAGGAGAAGAATGCCGTACCGGATGTCTCTCACGAGATAGCTCTTTGGAGCGCTCCTGAAAGCGAATGTCCACTCGAGTTGCTAGGGCAATCAGGGCATCTAGGGTGGAGGGCATGTCACGACCCGCCAACTCGTCTTTGATGCGACTCGAGAGTCCTTCCCAGAAGGCGGCTGTTAGGGCCTCGTTATTCCACCCGAGTTCTGAAGCCAAAGTGCGGAAACGGATGGCATATTGGCCTACCGTCAGTGTTCCTTGACGTAAGCGGAGAAGGGATGAAGCAGACGCAGAGGCGCGTCCCGGCTCGTCGAAGGTGCTGCGAAAGGCCTGCAGGAACTCTTGAAGGTCCTTGGTCATAGGGTCCTCCTTCTCCCACAAGGGATTCATCCACGCCAGTGCCTCGCCCTCTAGGTGAGACATGATGAAGGCGACCTTGGCTTGGTCGGAGGCAAACAAATGTGGCAGCTGCGTGAAATGAAGGGAGCATTGGTTTATGAAGCCCCTGCAGGTCTTGGGATCTCCGGCATAACGAGGTGGTGAAGCCAAACGGAGTCGGGAAGCATCCGAAGAGGCTGCCACGGGTGCGGGAGCCGTGGATTGACTAGTGGAGGCCCGGAATGTTGAAGGCGTAACTGCCGCTTGTAACGTGTACAGGCGGGTGTCCACGGAAGTCATAAAGTTCAGCATGCGGGTCTGGACTTCACGCTGGCGTTGGAGTTCCTCTTGCAAGGCCGCTAGTGCTGCAGCGGGATCCATGGCCTGATCTTACTGTCAGGGCCAGGCGGTCGGGCAGACCCAGGAGGTGGATCCACTGGGCCGAACTCTAAGATGGTGGTAAGGAGTCCGGTAGCTGAAGCACTATGGGCAGCAGAACAGTCCGTGCAAGTGAGTGTAACGGAGAAGTCCCTGGGACCACGGAGTCACAGATGGTAGTCCGGGTGACGTAGCTCAGGTTCGGAAGCCGAGATGATGTCAGGCGGGGTCCGGAACCTTTGGAGCGAGATGACGGGTCACCGCAGGGATCCGAGATGGTACGGACTGTCAGATGGCAGACGGACAGCGTGCGGGGTTCAGGATTCAGCAGGACCGGATGCCGAGGCAGGATCAGCTCTAGAAGAGAGATACGTGAGTATGGCAAGGAGACACAAGGAGACCTGACTCCTAGCTTGGAAAACACGAAGATCAGGCCCCGCCCCCTTGGACAATAAACCCTTATATACCCTGTACCTGTTTAACTTCATTTCCTGTTAATGGACGCTGGCCCTTTAAGAAAGGGTCAGTGACCGCGCGCGCGCCCTAATGCGCCTGCGCGCCGCCCGGGTGCCAGAAGCCAGGGAAGGAAGCTGAGAGGAGGACGCAGGGGAGACGGCCAGGGCCTGGGAAGCCGTCGGACGCCGGGATCGGAGGCCAGGGAACCTGGGAAGGACGGGCACCGGAGGCTGGAGAGCGGGGAGCGTGGCAGGTGAGCCGGGGAGCTGGGCTGAGGACCCGGGGAGCTGGGCTGAGGACCCGGGGAGCGGGGCAGAGGACCCGGGGAGGGGAGCCGAGGACCCGGGGAGCGTGACAAATACTGCACGGGGAGGGCAGTTTGTGCAGTACCCTTTGACGTCCGGAATAGTCCAGGGGCGTCACACTTACATAGGGCTCAGGATTGAGACTACCATCGATCCTGGTCAAGTATCCAATGCCTTTGGCTGTAAACAACCCCATTTCATCAGGCTTCTGCCACTGAACTTGACAGTTACTTCAATTTCTTTACCCATTAGACTATTTTTGTTTCTTCCAGACCCATTTGCACCCATCAGAGCCCTAGTCTATTGACTTTCATCTCATTGCTACCAATCACCCGATTCTAATCTTCTACTGTCCACTTTTTGGACTTTTTTTTTTTTGCAAACTGATCATTGCTCCTTATTCTAACTGTGGTTTCTTATTTTAAATATCTAGATCACTTTCAGTGACTGACCTAAACATCCAGTATATTTATTGAGCGCTTCTATGGGCGTTTCTTTAATCATTGTGTAGCTTTTGCTGCACAACTTTCCCATCTGATAGGGGGGATGATTCAACTCTGATTTATGGGAAGTCCCTCACATTGGAATAGGATGCACCTTCCCCTTGAGAGAGGAAAATCTAATGCATGCGGACCATGCAGAGATGTATTGTTTTTGGATCTTTGAGTTCATGGGCCTCACCTATATACCTCATTATATCTCTACTGGTGTCTCTTGTTTTGAATAGGAATTGATGGAACAGAGGTGTTATGTATATTAAGATTTAGAATGTTACTCCACACCCCATAATCAACCACTTACCTTTCAGTAAAGAGACCCTTCCCCAATGTTGGGAAGGAACTGTTCATATGGACAATCTTTGGACAATGCAGAGAAACCCCCTGGCAATCATAAAGGGTGGTCTCACTGGAAATCCAGAACAAGCCCTTGGTAATTATGCTAGCCTTGATCCATCACAGTGGAGACAGCCCCCAGTGATAAAGGGCAGCCTCGGTCTCCAGGATTAACTCCTGGTAACTTTGCGGACTTTCATGATGTAGGCAGCAGCATCTCGTTTTCTGTCTCGCAAAGATGTGTCACTGACTAAACTTGAATGGATAGTCAGATGGGGCAGTGTAAAACATGCCTATGATGTTTACACCGCTGCTGTCATCATCAGGGGAGTCATGATTTTGGGCGATAGTGGGCAGCTGTGATGATGCAGCCGGAGCCAACTCGTACTGCGACTCTACCTCTAAAAGGGAATGGTATTTGGCTTTTCATTATGATGTAACCATACTACACATCATAACCTGGCTTAGCAGGCACAGAGATGAGCAGCACAACCCAGGAAGAGATGTCAAACACCCAGCAACAGGAGCCATAGTTGTATACCATATAAATCCTCCACATGAGCATTACAGGTTTCTCCCCAATTTTTGTAGGTGATGCAACACTTTGCATACCAGACAAGGTATACCTGTCATTACAGGACCCTGGATTTTTATTTACCCTTTAAACTAAATGGTACACATTTTTTAGAACTACTTTCCATCTTTTTGCCCCCAGCATGTACACTCCCCTGACGACCTCTCACTTTTGAGGAAGAAACATGTCGTGTAGAATATATCTATTTTGGTACACTTAGGGTATGTGCGCACAATACAGTTTTGTTTCTCCAGTAAAAAATACACCCTCTGTCAGAAAAGTGCACCTATGGCCGAAAAACGCATAAAAAAGTCATGCGTTTTTTCCGTGTTTTGCTGCCTTTTTGCCTGTGTTTTTGCCCCTGTGTTTTTTTAATATTGTCAATAGCAAAACACAGGAAAAAAACGCAGAAAAGAAGTGACATATGCTTTTATTCTGCAATCAAAACTGCAGGCAAAAAAGAAGCAACTGCGCTCAGCCTTTCGGATTTCTCATAGACTTTGCTAGGTAAGGTCATACATTCAGTTCAGGACCACAAGCTGTACCCAAACCTGCACCAAAAAAGCAGCAAAAAACAAAAATTCAGCATGCGCACAAGGCTTTATTCGAGTCTTCCTTTTTTAAGGGTAGGGTAGCCACAACCTAGGGTATGACATGGTTAGAGAGGGAATGAAAAGTATTCCCGTGTATCTGGACTATTTCCTCTTGCTGCTCCATGGACTACTATGCTCATTCTGCTGGACTGGTGAGACTGAAGCATTTTATACTGACATGGGTTATCTCTGCACTTTATATTATTACATTTCATTTTGCTTCTTTGTCATATGTCTGTCAATACAGGGATAATAAACAAGGACCTTAATGTTTGTTGTTTTGGAATCATCTTTTTTTAATTTACTTATGAAAGGTTATATTTTAGAGTCTCTTTATGCTGGTTGCCCACCATATTCTGAGAGATTTGCAATACTGTTGATTAGGGTGCTTATTGTAATATCTAGAGAAAGCAGGTAGTCGATCCCTGACTCCGCTAATGCCAGGTGCACCGCACATTTATCACATTCAGCAGGACTGTTTGAAAAGGTCTTTCCAAATGAAGATATCTGTATATAAGAACTTTTACCACAGACATTTTTTGTCACGAATACGTTTTAAACCTGTTTCATTTTAATCATTATAATTAAATATGTGATGTTTTATGGATTCGCTTTGCTGGTAGATGCTGTTTTTTTTCTCTCTATGGTGGACCTGCCTCAGGAACCAGCCTGCTGTTTCCGAGCATTGCACTTTATTGGAACATTCCCTGCCTTGGTGAGCTGTTGTAATTTACTATGTTTTCCATTACAAGGCAAACACCTCACGAGTATTGAGAATATAAGGCCAGTATTTGTAAAGCCACGTGCACACAATGAGTATTTGGTGAGATTTTTACCTCAGTATTTATAAGACAAAACCAGGAGTGGAACAATCAGAGGAAAAGTATAATAGAAACACGAGCACCACTTCTGTATTTCTTACCCACTCCTGGTTTTGACTTATAAATACTGATGTAAAAAGTTCACCAAATACTCAACGTGTGGACATGGCCTTAGTCCATCTGTGCACCTGTGTAAGACCACATCCACATATTGAGTATTATGTGAGATTTTTACCTCAGTATTTGTAAGCCAAAACTAGGATCAGAGGAAATGTATAGTAGAAACACGAGCACCACTTCTGTATTTCTTACCCACTCCTGGTTTTGGCTTACAAATTCTGAGGTAAAATACTTGACAAATACTGAAAATATGAATGTGGCCTTAGTCTGTCTGTGCACCACTGTAAGACCACATGCACACAATGAGTATTTGATGACTTTTTTACCTCAGTAATTGTAATTCCACAAGCACACAGTGAGTATTTGGTGAGATTTTTACCTCAGTATTTGTTAGCCAAAACCAGGCGTGGAACAATCAGAGGAAAAGTAGAATAGAAACACGAGCACCACTTCTGTATTTATTACCCACTCCTGGTTTTGGCTAAAGTCTGAGGTAAAAAAAATTCACCAAATACTCAACGTATGAACATGGCTTTAGGACATGTGCACACAACCTTTTTCAGGTGGTTTCTGCATGGATCCATCTTAAAAAGTGCAAAAAAAATGCCTAAAAGAATGTAGCCTATGCATAACAATGTAAAATGACTTGCTGTGCATATTTTCAGTCTTTTTGAACATTTTTTAACTACTTCAGGGTTTCTGAAACGTATTTGCAGAAAAACTTCAGCAGGTTCTACACTGTGTGCACATATTCAAAAAGAGGTTCTCGGGTCTACTGTCTACAATCATTCTGTATGACAGAGTGCAATGTACACACTGTCACCGTGTATTCCCCATGCATGTGAAAGCCTAGCTATGTGAGACCTGTGTGATTACACAGCCACAGGGCGCAGGCCACCAAACTCCAGTTATGGGTGCAATGCAATTTTCTTTTCTTATCATCCCCTCTTCTGCTGCACCTTCTGTGAAATCCATCACTATTTTTTTTTTTACAAGGAGGTGAGGCAGACTGAGGGAGCGAAAGTCTGATAGACTGCAAGCTAGAGAGGGAGGGCGGGACAAAGGGTAAGCACAGCAATGATTGGTCGAGCAGTAGCTTCTATCTGCTGCTCTACCAATCAGAAAGCAGAGTGCAAAGTGCAATCATGAAGAGTAAAGCGAGCTCTGAGGAAGCCTCCAGTCAGTCACCCCCTGCCTGCTGCACAATGACAGCCATGTGTGGAGCTCAGGAGCTGCGCTCACACTGATACTGCTTCTGTTGTGTTGAGGGTCAGGCCAGCACCTGTCCTTGGAAAGGGTGGGGGAGGATGTGGCCATCTAATTAATACACAGATACAGGCATTACATTATGGAGTGAGGGGACTGCAGCCCTCTTCAGGGTGCATAGCTCCTGCAGCTGTTACACATCCTCTGTCCCCTTATACTGAGGACCAACATGACCCTGACATCAGACAGGACAGGACTACATAATCCAGAATGCCCCTAACATCAGACAGAACAAGACTACAAGCTCCAGAATTCCCCTGACATCAGATAGGACAAGACTACAATGTCCAGCATGCCCCTGACATCAGACAGAACAAGACTACAAGCTCCAGAATTCCCCTGACATCAGATAGGACAGGACTACAATGTCCAGCATGCCCCTGACATCAGACAGAACAGGACTGCAAACTCCAGCATGCCCCTGACATCAGACAGAACAAGACTACAAGCTCCAGAACGCCCCTGACATCAGATAGGACAGGACTATAATGTCCAGCATGCCCCTTATATCAGACAGAACAGAACTGCAAACTCCAGCATGCCCCTGACATCAGACAGGACAGGACTAGATAGTTCAGCATGCCCCTGACATCAGACAGGACAGGACTAGATCGTTCAGCATGCCCCTGACATCAGACAGGACAGGACTACTAGCTTCAGAATGTCCCTGACATCAGACAGGACAGGACTACAAGCTCCAGAATGTCCCTGACATCAGACAGGACAGGACTACAAATTCCAGCATGTCCCTGACATCACACAGGACAGGACTGCGAATTCCAGAATGCCCCTGACATCAGACAGGACAGGACTACAAAGTCCAGCATGCCCCGACACAGGACAGGACTACAATGTCCAGCATGACCCTGACATCAGACAGGACAAGACTACGAATTCCAGAATGCCCCTGATATCAGACAGGACAGGACTAGATAGTTCAGCATGCCCCTGACATCAGACAGGACAGGACTACTAGCTTCAGAATGTCCCTGACATCAGACAGGACAGGACTACAAGCTCCAGAATGTCCCTGACATCAGACAGGACAGGACTACAAAGTCCAGCATGTCCCTGACATCACACAGGACAGGACTACGAATTCCAGAATGCCCCTGACATCAGACAGGACAGGACTACAAAGTCCAGCATGCCCCGACACAGGACAGGACTACAATGTCCAGCATGACCCTGACATCAGACAGGACAAGACTACGAATTCCAGAATGCCCCTGATATCAGACAGGACAGGACTAGATAGTTCAGCATGCCCCTGACATCAGACAGGACAGAACTACAAGCTCCAGCATGCCCCTGACATCAGACAAGACAGGACTATGAATTCCAGAATGCCTCTGACATCAGACAGGACAGGACTACAAGCTTCAGAATGCCCCTGATATCAGACAAGGCAGGACTACAAGCTCCAGCATGCCTCTGACATCAGATAGTACTGCAAGCTCCAGTATACCCCTGATATCAGACAGGACTACAAGCTCCAGCATGCCTCTGACATCAGACAGGGTAGGACTACAAACTCCAGCATACATCTGACATCAGACAGGACAGGACTACAAGCTCCAGCATGCCTCTGACATCAGACAGGACTACAAGCTCCAGTATACCCCTGATATCAGACAGAACAAGACTACAAGCTCCAGAATTTCCCTGACATCAGATAGGACAAGACTACAATGTCCAGCATGCCCCTGATATCAGACAGGACAGGACTAGATAGTTCAGCATGCCTCTGACATCAGACAGGACAGGACTAGATCGTTCAGCATGCCCCTGACATCAGACAGGACAGGACTACTAGCTTCAGAATGTCCCTGACATCAGACAGGACAGGCCTACAAGCTCCAGAATGTCCCTGACATCAGACAGGACAGGACTACAAAGTCCAGCATATCCCTGACATCACACAGGACAGGACTACGAATTCCAGAATGCCCCTGACTTCAGACAGGACAGGACTACAAAGTCCAGCATGCCCCGACACAGGACAGGACTACAATGTCCAGCATGACCCCGACATCAGACAGGACAAGACTACGAAATCCAGAATGCCCCTGATATCAGACAGGACAGGACTAGATAGTTCAGCATGCCCCTGACATCAGACAGGACAGGACTACTAGCTTCAGAATGTCCCTGACATCAGACAGGACAGGACTACAAGCTCCAGAATGTCCCTGACATCAGACAGGACAGGACTACAAGCTCCAGAATGTCCCTGACATCAGACAGGACAGGACTACAAAGTCCAGCATGTCCCTGACATCACACAGGACAGGACTACGAATTCCAGAATGCCCCTGACATCAGACAGGACAGGACTACAAAGTCCAGCATGCCCCGACACAGGACAGGACTACAATGTCCAGCATGACCCTGACATCAGACAGGACAAGACTACGAATTCCAGAATGCCCCTGATATCAGACAGGACAGGACTAGATAGTTCAGCATGTCCCTGACATCAGACAGGACAGAACTACAAGCTCCAGCATGCCCCTGACATCAGACAAGACAGGACTATGAATTCCAGAATGCCTCTGACATCAGACAGGACAGGACTACAAGCTTCAGAATGCCCCTGATATCAGACAAGGCAGGACTACAAGCTCCAGCATGCCTCTGACATCAGACAGTACTGCAAGCTCCAGTATACCCCTGATATCAGACAGGACTACAAGCTCCAGCATGCCTCTGACATCAGACAGGACAGGCCTAGAAGCTCCAGCATGCCTCTGACATCAGACAGGACTACAAGCTCCAGTATACCCCTGATATCAGACAGAACAAGACTACAAGCTCCAGAATTCCCCTGACATCAGATAGGACAGGACTACAATGTCCAGCATGCCCCTGACATCAGACAGAACAGGACTCCAAACTCCAGCATGCCCCTGACATCAGACAGGACAGGACTAGATAGTTCAGCATGCCCCTGACATCAGACAGGACAGGACTAGATCGTTCAGCATGCCCCTGACATCAGACAGGACAGGACTACTAGCTTCAGAATGTCCCTGACATCAGACAGGACAGGACTACAAGCTCCAGAATGTCCCTGACATCAGACAGGACAGGACTACAAAGTCCAGCATGTCCCTGACATCACACAGGACAGGATTACGAATTCCAGAATGCCCCTAACATCAGACAGGACAGGACTACAAAGTCCAGCATGCCCCGACACAGGACAGGACTACAATGTCCAGCATGACCCTGACATCAGACAGGACAAGACTACGAATTCCAGAATGCCCCTGATATCAGACAGGACAGGACTAGATAGTTCAGCATGCCCCTGACATCAGACAGGACAGAACTACAAGCTCCAGCATGACCCTGACATCAGACAAGACAGGACTATGAATTCCAGAATGCCTCTGACATCAGACAGGACAGAACTACAAGCTTCAGAATGCCCCTGATATCAGACAAGGCAGGACTACAAGCTCCAGCATGCCTCTGACATCAGACAGTACTGCAAGCTCCAGTATACCCCTGATATCAGACAGGACTACAAGCTCCAGCATACCTCTGACATCAGACAGGGTAGGACTACAAGCTCCAGCATGCCTCTGACATCAGACAGGACAGGACTACAAGCTCCAGCATGCCTCTGACATCAGACAGGACTACAAGCTCCAGTATACCCCTGATATCAGACAGAACAAGACTACAAGCTCCAGAATTTCCCTGACATCAGATAGGACAAGACTACAATGTCCAGCATGCCCCTGATATCAGACAGGACAGGACTAGATAGTTCAGCATGCCCCTGACATCAGACAGGACAGGACTAGATCGTTCAGCATGCCCCTGACATCAGACAAGACAGGACTACTAGCTTCAGAATGTCCCTGACATCAGACAGGACAGGACTACAAGCTCCAGAATGTCCCTGACATCAGACAGGACAGGACTACAAGCTCCAGAATGTCCCTGACATCAGACAGGACAGGACTACAAAGTCCAGCATGTCCCTGACATCACACAGGACAGGACTACGAATTCCAGAATGCCCCTGACATCAGACAGGACAGGACTACAAAGTCCAGCATGCCCCGACACAGGAAAGGACTACAATGTCCAGCATGACCCTGACATCAGACAGGACAAGACTACGAATTCCAGAATGCCCCTGATATCAGACAGGACAGGACTAGATAGTTCAGCATGCCCCTGACATCAGACAGGACAGAACTACAAGCTCCACCATGCCCCTGACATCAGACAAGACAGGACTATGAATTCCAGAATGCCTCATACATCAGACAGGACAGGACTACAAGCTTCAGAATGCCCCTGATATCAGAGAAGGTAGGACTACAAGCTCCAGCATGCCTCTGACATCAGACAGTACTGCAAGCTCCAGTATACCCCTGATATCAGACAGGGCTACAAGCTCCAGCATGCCTCTGACATCAGACAGGGTAGGACTACAAGCTCCAGCATGCCTCTGACATCAGACAGGACAGGACTACAAGCTCCAGCATGCCTCTGACATCAGACAGGACTACAAGCTCCAGTATACCCCTGATATCAGACAGAACAAGACTACAAGCTCCAGAATTTCCCCGACATCAGATAGGACAAGACTACAATGTCCAGCATGTCCCTGATATCAGACAGAACAGGACTACAAGCTCCAGAATGCCCCTGACATCAGACAGAACAAGACTACAAGCTCCAGAACGCCCCTGACATCAGATAGGACAAGACTATAATGTCCAGCATGCCCCTTATATCAGACAGAACAGGACTGCAAACTCCAGCATGCCCCTGACATCAGACAGGACAGGACTAGATAGTTCAGCATGCCCCTGACATCAGACAGGACAGGACTAGATCGTTCAGCATGCCCCTGACATAAGACAGGACAGGACTACTAGCTTCAGAATGTCCCTGACATCAGACAGGACAGGACTACAAGCTCCAGAATGTCCCTGACATCAGACAGGACAGGACTACAAAGTCCAGCATGTCCCTGACATAACACAGGACAGGACTACGAATTCCAGAATGCCCCTGACATCAGACAGGACAGGACTACAAAGTCCAGCATGCCCCGACACAGGACAGGACTACAATGCCCAGCATGACCCTGACATCAGACAGGACAAGACTACGAATTCCAGAATGCCCCTGATATCAGACAGGACAGGACTAGATAGTTCAGCATGCCCCTGACATCAGACAGGACAGGACTACCAGCTTCAGAATGTCCCTGACATCAGACAGGACAGGACTACAAGCTCCAGAATGTCCCTGACATCAGACAGGACAGGACTACAAGCTCCAGAATGTCCCTGACATCAGACAGGACAGGACTACAAAGTCCAGCATGTCCCTGACATCACACAGGACAGGACTACAAATTCCAGAATGCCCCTGACATCAGACAGGACAGGACTACAAAGTCCAGCATGCCCCTACACAGGACAGGACTACAATGTCCAGCATGACCCTGACTTCAGACAGGACAAGACTACGAATTCCAGAATGCCCCTGATATCAGACAGGACAGGACTAGATAGTTCAGCATGCCCCTGACATCAGACAGGACAGGACTACTAGCTTCAGAATGTCCCTGACATCAGACAGGACAGGACTACAAGCTTCAGAATGCCCCTGATATCAGACACGGCAGGACTACAAGCTGCAGCATGCCTCTGACATCAGACAGTACTGCAAGCTCCAGTATACCCCTGATATCAGACAGGACTATAAGCTCCAGCATGCCTCTGACATCAGACAGGATAGGACTACAAGCTCCAGCATGCCTCTGACATCAGACAGGACAGGACTACAAGCTCCAGCATGCCTCTGACATCAGACAGGACTACAAGCTCCAGTATACCCCTGATATCAGACAGGACTACAAGCTCCAGCATGCCTCTGACATCAGACAGGACAGGACTACAAGCTGGAGAATGCCCTTGACATCTGACAGGACAGGACTACGAATTCCTCAATGCCCTTATATCAGACAGGACAAGACTACAAGCTCCAGTATACCACTGATATCAGACAGAACAGGACTATAAGCTCCAGCATGTTCCTGATATCACTACAGGACAGGACTACAAGCTCCAGTATACCCCTGATATCAGACAGGACTACAAGCTCCAGCATGCCTCTGACATCAGACAGGACAGGACTACAAGCTGGAGAATGCCCTTGACATCTGACAGGACAGGACTACGAATTCCTCAATGCCCTTATATCAGACAGGACAAGACTACAAGCTCCAGTATACCACTGATATCAGACAGAACAGGACTATAAGCTCCAGCATGTTCCTGATATCACTACAGGACAGGACTACAAGCTCTAGAATGCCCCTGACATCAGACAGGACAAGACTACAAGCTCCAGAATGCCCCTGACATCAGACAGGACAAGACTACAAGCTCCAGTACGCCCCTGACATCAGACAGGACAAGACTACAAGCTCCAGAATGCCCCTGACATCAGACAGGACAGGACTACAAGCTCCGGAATGCCCCTGACATCAGACAGGACAAGACTACATGCTCCAGTATGCTCCTGATATCAGACAGGACAGGACTACAAGCTCCAGAATGCCCCTGACATCAGACAGGACAAGACTGAGGGGCACTGCAGCCAGAAACTTGAGATGCTGCCCCCTGACTGCTGGCCCCTATGCATGTTTAAATAGAGGTCTCCCCCCTGGAAAGACACTGACCTGCCGCCCCCGCCTTCTGTGGTGTGACTGGCCTAAGCCCCGCCTCCTGGTTACATATCACTGTGTTGCCCAGCTTCCGGCCTCTCTGCTGCAGAACCCGGACCTGTTTCCCACCCTCCCTCCCTTTTGTTTTTCCTATTTTGATTGAGTTTACGGTGTTTAAGTCGCAGCAGCGGAAGGGGTAGGAAAAGTGGTGGTGAATTACCCGCGCCGGACGGCCGGAAGGCGGTACATTTACCTGAACCCCGTGATGTTGGCAAGTTAATGCCTGGTAAAAAGCTGCGACCAAATTTTATGCCAAAAGATGAGAGTGGTTTTTCCCCATGCCTCTCTCCAAAAAATGGAAAATTCAAATAAAAGTATTTTTAATTTATAAGAGAACGGTGTCGTGTCTTTCTAGGGGGGGGGAAAATGGTGGTGGTTGGGTCCTGGCAGTCTACAAGCTTCAGTATGCCCCTGACATCAGACAGGTTAGGACTACAAGTTCTAGAATGCCCCTGACATTAGACAGGACAAGACTACATGCTCCAGTATGCTCCTGATATCATACAGGACAGAACTACAAGCTCCAGCATGCCTCTGACATCAGACAGGACAGTACTACAAGCTCCAGAATGCCCCTAACATTAGACAAGATAGGACTACGAAGTCCAGTATGCCCCTGACATCAGACAGGACAAGACTACAAGCTCCAGTATGACCCTGACATGTGATCCCCCTTCCCCTTATGCTGCAGACAGGATTACAATGTCCAGCATGCCCCTGACATGTGATCTCCTTCCCACTCATGCTGCAGACAGGTCAGGACTATAAGCTTCAGCATGCCCCTGACTTTATTTGATCCCTGTGTCTGGGCCTGGTGAAAGGCAGGAATGTGCAGGTCTATCTCTAAAATCGAGGAGAAAACATGAATAAAAGCGTGATTAATCCTGCGCTGCTGTCGGTGCATGAATCAAATATAAAAGCAGAGTTGAAAATAAAAGATGGTTCATTTTATGTGTTTCAAAGTAAACTTAATTATTTGAGGAAGGCCACCAAAAAGTATTTTAATGACCATCACTGACGAAGAAGATAAGCATACTTCAAAACCCGTTGAATAAACCACCTTTTATTTTAACTCTGCTTTTATATTGGATTCCTTCCCAGACAGTAGCGCAGGATTAACCTGGCTTTTATTCATGTCTTCCCCTGGAATTTGAACCGTAGTCTTTGTGACTTGTGTCCGTGCAGCAGCTGTACATGCGATTTACACTGGTTGTGGGTCACACAACCCAAACAACTTTTTTAGAGTAGTGAACACTAAATAGAGAATAAGTAGTGCTCATTAAGGGGGCTTTACACGCTACGATATCGTTAATGTTTTAACGTCGGGGTCACGTCGTAAGTGACGCACATCCGGCGTCATTAACGGTATCGCAGTGTGTAACACCAGCGACCTTAAACGTCCTCCAAAGTGGTGAAAATTGTTCACCATGGAGAGGTCATCCTAAAACCAAAAATTGTTAATGGTTGTTTATAGATGTTGTTTGTCGTTCCTGCGGCAGCACACATCGCTGTGTGTGACACCGCAGGAACGAGGAACCTCACCTTACCTGCGTCCCGCCCGCAATGAGGAAGGAAGGAGGTGGGCGGGATGTTCGTCTCGCTCATCTCCGCCCCTCCGCTTTGATTGGCCGGCCGCTTAGTGACGTCGCGGTGACGTCGCCGTGACGCCGAACGCACCTCCCCCTAGAGGGAGGGATTGTTCGGCAGTCACAACGATGCAGCCAACCAGGTAAGTGCAATAATGTTCGCTGCGGCAGCGATCACACGATATCGCATGCACGACGGGGGTGGGTGCTTTTGCGTACGATATCGCTAGCAATTGTAGAAATATCGTAGCGTGTAAAGCCCGCTTTACTGTTTAAAGTCATTGGTATAAGAGAAGGCCAGATGAAGTAGTCGCCCCCAGGCCATTAGAGGTAACCCTGTGCCTATAAATGATGCATAATAGGTGGGGGTGCCTGTCACAAATTTTGCATTGGAGCTCAGGAGATTGAAGTTACACCTTTGTCGGTGTTATTTGTACTCTTACTGCAAGAAACTCTCAGTTTATCATCTTCTCCTTATATAAATCTTCGCTGTGCTTTATGACTACCTCACTGTGGCTTTGTTAAATGTGAAACCTCAATACTTCCCAAGATTAGTATTGTCAAACAGTAATGAAAAAAACTCAAATGACAAAAAGCACAGCATGTCAGTTCTGCCTTTTGGGATATCTATGCGTCTGTGAATACAACTGCAAAGCTTGATAGACTAAAGAAACAGATACATCTTCTCATGAATCATTCATACGGCAAAAGTCGGAATACTGTAATAAACAAGGCTAGATTATGCCGCCTGAGCTAAAAAATAGCAAAAGGCACACATTTATTAATATTGGTGCTTCATATGCCAAAACTATAAGGCTGTTTGCACACTTGTTTTTATTGCGTTTTTGAGTGTAGAGTTGTCACAAAACCTAAAGGGTTTGTCCCACGCACACGTTATTTTCTTCTTGCAGATTTGATGTAGATTTATATCTGTAAAACATCAATTTTGGCAACGTTTTTGCTGCAGATGCTACCCATGCTAATGAGTGGGACAAATCTGCTCCAAAAACAGGCAGCAAAAACGCATAAAAAACAAATACCAAATGTGTGCACATACCGTAAGATGTGCCAAAGTGATTAAAAGGCATACACTTTATAATTGATATGATGTAGTCTGGTCTTAAGGGTGCTTTACACGAGACAAGCTATCGTGCGATGCTTCGTCGGGCTTACGGTTTTCGTGACGCACATCCGGCATCGTACACGATGTCGTCTCGTGTGACACCTCCTAGCGACGCAGTATCGCTCACAAATCGTGAGTCGTGTACTCGTTGCTAGGTTTCATAAAATTGTGTAATTAAAATGGCGCCGGTTGTTCATCGTTTCCGTGGCATCACACGTTGCTCCGTGTGACACCACGGGAATGATGAACTCAGCTTACCTGCGTCCCGCGGCACCCGCCGGCAATGCGGAAGGAAGGAGGTGGGTGGGATGTTTACATCCCGCTCATCTCCGCCCCTCTGCTTCTATTAGCCAGCTGCCGTGTGACGTCGCTGTGACGCCGAACGTCCCTCCCACTTTAGGAAGTGGACGTTTGTTGCCCACAGTGAGGTCATCCGTAAGGTAAGTGCGTGTGACAGGGGTTAAACGAGTTTGTGCACCACGGACAGCGATTTACCCGTGACGCAAAAACGACGGGGGCGGGTACGATCGCTCGTGCTATCACACGATAGATCGTACCGTGTAAAGCAGGCATTAGATTCAGAAAGTGGAATCTACTTTACTTACATAGCACCATGATATTCTGCAGCAAATTACAGATATAATCATCACTGTCCCCATTGGGGCTCACTATGTAAATTTCCTATCAGTAAGTTTTTGTTGTGTGGGAGGAAACCCATAGGAAACAAACTTTTGTCCATGGGATGATTTGAACCCAGGACCCTAGCACTCAGCCAATCAGTGCTAATACCCATGCCACCATGCTGCCTAAAGGCCCCGTCACACGCAGCGATGTTTCTAACGATATATCGCCTGGGTCACGGATTCCGTGATGCACATCCGGCATCGTTAGCGACGTTGTTGCGCGTGACAGCAAGGAACGACCGTTAACGATGGAAAATACTCACCTTATCGTCCATCGTTGACACGTTGTTCCTTTTTAAAAAATCGTTGATTGCAGAGCACGCAGGTTGTTCGCTACGTGTGAGACCTTGGGAACGACGAACTGCAGCTTATCTGCGGCCGCCGGCAATTGGGAAGGAAGGAGGTGGGCGGGATCTTACATCCCACTCATCTCCGCCCCTCTGCTTCTATTGGGTGGCCGCTTAGTGACGTCGCTGTGACGCCGCACAAACCGCCCTGGTTCGCCGGCAACAGCGATGTCGCTAGGCAGGTAAGTACGTGTGACGGGTCCAAATGATATTGTGCGCCACGGGCAGCAATTTGCTGCGTGTAACACCCCCTTTAGATACACAGATTTGTTATGATGTTTACATTACTGAGATAAGAGATGTCAGTTGGTTTTTATAAGATTCTATGCAAAAAGGATGGGAGAGGGGGAAGGAGGAGCTCTTCCTATTGCACTTCCTTTTCCTCTGCCCCAGTTTTCTACAATATAATCTGTTCAGAAGCAACTGCCATCTCCTATCTTGGTAATACAAAGATCTGTATTCACTGCAGACAGATTTACCTGGAAAGGAACAATTTTGAGAATAAAAGGTCAGTCCAGGAGGAGAAAAAAAAACAATTTTGTCTGATCAGATACATTACAAATTTGCCTATTTTTATGAGTACTATTGATTTTTTAAATAAAAATAATAATTAAAACAAAGGTTATGCTTTAATGAAAATGTTGTAGGAAATAGTTCAGCTTGACAAATACTTAGAAGGGAATTTTCCAATTGATTTGTTCCATTTTTTTGCATTGGAAAGTCACAAATGATGCTACATGCCATATTAGTGCTATAATGGGCCCTACTAGTTTTCAACACTTTTACTCTTCACAAATCTAAAGAAAGCAAGTGTAAGTAATGTTACTAAAAATCTCATTCTTTCCTATGTCATACTCACAGGGGTGTATGATTCCAAATAGTGGCCCACAGTTCTACCTAGTCGACTTGTTATAGGTTACTTCTAGTTCTGGGATCCCTTAAAATGATTTTTACTTGCGAGGAAATTGGAATATTACCTGACACCTATTCAAGTAGGTGAAAATGTTATAAATTGTGTCAAGATCCCACTATTGTGGGAACTACATGGGATCATAGAAGGGTTCCTAAGAGGGACAACTTCCTATTACTGTATTTTTTATGGACAAATTAGGTATTTCACTACTATATAGCTAAGTATACAATTTGCACAGAAGTATACCATTTGCACTATAGCAAGATTGATTTTTCTTATTTTACTACTTAGAAGACAGCAGTTCAATTTTGTCAATCAAGAACTGGTCCTAAAAATGATTCCTGTATATATCAATTCTGTGGTTTCCACTTACCCTGGTATTGTGCACTGAAACCCTTCTGTCTATGATTGCCATCAGAAGTGAAGTGAATCCGTAGCCAATTCTTGCTGCTGATAACTGGAGGGGGTAAATTTGATCCTGTAAACCTGAAAGAAAAACATAGATTTTAAGTAAGGGGGACTACATTCCTTTTCATATACAAATAAACCTAACAGACTGTATCTTGGTACTCATTACAAACCATGCAATGGTTAAGCTGATTTTATAGGGTCGAAATATTAAAGGGATTGCCCAGTACTTGGCCAAACCTTTCTCATTCCCCATGTTTGCCCCTGTTAAAATAAAAAAACGATGCATGCTACACTCACTCTCCCAGGGCTCGTATGAGGCCCACTCCCAATCACCGTCGGCTTCTCTCTCCCCAACTTCAGATATATAATTAATCAACAGGAAGTGAGCGGCCAGCTACAATTCTCACTTGCTATTTATTACTTATATGTCCGAAGGTGTGGACGGTGAGGCTGGCGGTCACAACCTCATGTGAGCCACAGGAGAGTGAGAGCCTATATCACTGCAATAGCACCAGAACGGAAGGTGAGTATAAGCTTTTTAATTTTAATGGGTGCAAACATGGGGAATGAGAAGGGGTTGTCCAAATAGTGAACACCTCCTTCAATACCTGGGAGCTTTATATCAAGAGGTATTAAACTTCAGTTTAGTTCTAGCTATTGGGTTAGCATTTTGGTAAAGCTTAACTACAGTATATGGAGTTGGAATTGGCCAAATTTGGACATATACAGTACACATGGTTTTCTGCAAAGAAGAGATGAGGCAAATATAATTTTTTACAAAAACTTGTCGTTTTCTTTGAGTGTATAGGTTTGTTACATTGTTGCTGTGACAAAAATCTGCAGGTTAGTATGGTACGTGTTATCACATTACAGACAAAAATTGTGACATTTTTTATAGAGCTTTTATACTGCAATAAATAAATCTATTTTCTCTTCAATCCCAAGCCATGGATTATTTAATGTGTACTAGTAATCATCAAATCTGCAGATATTTAAATTCTGCAGTTTGATTAATTTTGACAAGGACATTAGATTTGCATTGAAGTTTTTCTATGTGAATCAAATGTACACCTTTATGGCCTAAGGTCTCTTCAGATCCAAGAGCATAAAAATAAGTAAAATAAATTAAAAAAAATATACTTTTCCAAACCTCATTTGTCCTGTTGAGCATATCTGCTTTAATCTAGTTGTCTTCTTTGGTCTGGTCACCGGTGTAGTTTTTACTGGGCCATTTTCAGCTTCTTCCAACATCCTGGACCTCAACAACTTAAGGCCACGTGACACTAAGCAACATCGCTAGCAACATTGCTACTGAGGCACAACTTTTGTGACGTAGCAGTGATGTTGCTAGTGATGTTGCTGTGTGTGACATCCAGCAACAACCTGGCCCCTGCTGTGAGGTCGCTGGTTGTTGCTGAATGTCCTGGAACATATTTTAGTTGTTGCTCTCCCGCTGTGAAGCACACATCGCTGTGTGTGACAGCGAGAGAGCAACAACTGAATGTGCAGGCAGCAGGGAGCCGGCTTCTGCGGACGCTGGTAACCACGGTAAACATCGGGTAACCAAGAAGCCCTTACCTTGGTTACCCGATATTTACCTTCGTTACCAGCGTCTGCCGCTCTCACGCTGTCAGTGCCAGCTCCCTGATCTATGCACACGTAGCCGGAGTACACATCGGGTAATTAACCCGATGTGTACTGTGGCTAGGAGTGCAGGGAACAGGGAGCCGGCACTGGCAGTGTAAGAGCGGCTGACGCTGGTAACGAAGGTAGATATCGGGTAACCAAGGTAAAGGCTTCTTCGTTACCCGATGTTTTCCGTGGTTACCAGCGTCCGCAGAAGCTAGCTCCCTGCTCCCTGCACACGTAGCAGAGTACACATCGGGTAATTAATTCGATGTGTACTCTGGCTAGGAGTGCAGGGAGCCAACGCTAAGCGGTGTGCGCTGGTAACCAAGGTAAATATCGGGTTGGTTACCCGATATTTACCTTAGTTACCAAGCGCAGCATGCTTTCACGTGTCGCTGCTGGCTGGGGGCTGGTTACTGGTCGCTGGTGAGATCTGCCTGTGTGACAGCTCACCAGCAACCCGTGTAGCGACGCTCCAGCGATCACTGCCAGGTCAGATTGCTGGTGGGATCGCTCGAGTGTCACTTAGTGTGACGGAACCTTTAGCTTTCTGTAGCCAACTGCTTTGGTGTCTCCTGTGTTGACTAGGGTGTGACGCTATGACGTTTCACGACATTGTGATTTCACAAATTAGTCGGCGCAGGAAATGCCAAAGATATCAAATGTTGGAAGACACTAAAAATGGCTCAGTGAAGACAACCCAAGTAACCAGACCAAAAACATTAGGTGAAAGCGAAGGTAAATATATTTTATTATTAACTTGCTACTGACTGTCAGTTTGCTAAATTCACATGAATTCAACAGCAAAAAATACACATTTTGGTGAATGTTTGTTAAAATTCAAGACAAATTTGATTTGCATTGAAGAGATTTGCTCATCTTTAATTTTACTCAAATTTCTCAATATGGAATGTGTACAGTATGTGAAAATATATTCTACATTAGATAAGTCTCAGGATTCGCTGACAATCTAATGCATATAAGGGCACTCTACTTGTCAGAAACCTCCTTTGTGGTGGTAATTTTTCAATTTCTTTGCAGCATCATCATGTAGGACAGGACATGACGCACTTTGTAAATGCTGTTCACTCTTGACCAGAAATTCTTATACTGACCTCTATCTATTAATGCATAATTTCTAGGGATGATTGAATACCTCAAATATTTGGCAAAGCCCACATTCGCCGAATGGGTCGCTGCTATTCGACTATTTGCGAATATTCGATGCGCAATGTAAGTCTATGGGAAACCCGAATAGTTGCCTAATAGCTACTATTCGGGCTTCCCATAGACGTACATTGCACATCGAATATTCGCATAGCAGCGACCTATTCGTCGGATATTCGCAAAGCTGAATATTGCCGAATATTTGTGATATTCGATCATCCCTAATAATTTCCTATTTGGGTATGTAACAATGAATTTTCACAGCTAAACAACTCCTTCTGGAGGTATTTCAGGCTTGAACAGAAGTCTGAAGTCACTGTATATGATTGTAGACTGCCAAATCTTGACTATAGACTGCCAACTCATTTGTAGTGGGTATTCCATTTTCCTATTGACTAATAACCATCATCTGACCGCAATTTTTTGGCTGAAAAATCATCTTAAATTATAATAAAGGCTAATTTATTTAATTTATGGTCCTAGATTTAAAGGTCTATGGCTCCAAAAGAGACAGGCAAGATCTAGCAAAAGTAAGAGTGGAAGATGAAAACTCATTGTCAAGTTCTTCATGTTTCTCATGAGTGTTCAGCACAATTAGAGAACAAATACTTGTGTTATTCTATTGCTTGATCCCTTCAGTGTGCTCCATGAGTAGAGTCTCACTCATTAAGAAGTGGGACCACTTGAAAAGCAGACTATTGTTTATTAGATAATAAGCGAGAATCCACTATGACTATTATGCCAGTGTTCATCCATATTATCCTAGTCATAGAGGTTAAAGAATGCTCTCAAGTAAAATATTTCATTAAAATGTCACTTTGTGTTCTCAAAACTCTAATCCTTCTCATTTATGCTTTCGCGTCTGAATCTATGCTGATAATATATGTTTAAAGTCTAATTATGTGTGGAAAGCTGGCGGGGTAATCAGTTTAGACACTCCACACAGAATGAACCTCTTGTCTGGGTACTCTACCATAAAACAGACATATGCAGAATACACATGTGCACAAAACAATTTATACTTAGCTACTAAAAAAACACAATAATACAACAATAAAAACAGAGTAAAAAAATGTCTTTCTTTTTTTTTTAAAAAAGAGACCTCCTGAGTTGTAAAGTGACTTAAGGGGAATTACTTCTGAAGTGTGTACCAGTCATAAAATTATGGTTCTTTTTAAGGCAAAATTACTCAGTAAATAATAGGGACGTATACCCAAGCTGGCAATTTACAATTATTGTGGATGAATGGGTTTGTTCAGGTGAAAACTGCTAAAGTGGCATGTTCTTCTATATCTGCTGAAAATAATTTCTATACATGACTCTCTCACCCGCCCACCTGGACTTCATTTTTATTTCAGAGGAACAAAAATAGCTGGAGGTTCACAAAATCCAAAATATACTGGAGATTTCTCCATTACAGTCTACACCTGGCATCTGTGTGGAATAACTACTATAAAAAAAACCTCTACGATAAATTATTGCATTGGTTTGTTCTAGTATAAATGCAAAAACATCTGAAGTAGGTCACTACTGTAATATAAAATGATATAGTTTATAGACTACAAATTACATTAAAATGTGAATAAAAATAGCCTACACTACAGAAGGAAAGTGAGGACTACATGAGGACTAAGCATAAAAGATCACACATATCCACAACCCAGAAATGTGTGTTACACTATATTAGTCTATTGGGTTATTTTTATGAGCTGGCGATGGGCGACTTGTTGAATTGAGAATGAATAGCAAAGAAACAGAGAGGCAGAACTGTACCAGCTCGATCAGAAAAGCCGATCTCTTTCTCATGGTACCTCTTGGATGGCTGACGTTACACCAATATTTGACACCAAAATAATGGCCCGCACTTCTATGAAATCCGGGGTATGATATGCTCTACACGATTCTATTTCTGGCAAATTTAAACTAGTGAGTCAGGTACAAAAAGTAAGTCAAAAACATGTAATACGTCTGGTGCCGAGCAACGCCCATTTTTTGGCATATCAGTATACCAAGCCCAGAGGCATGAGGATGTTTTTATTACTTTACATGTTAAAAGTTAAGTAAGTAGCTGTTCACATTCTGTTTTTGTACTCTGTTTATCCCATACAAAGAGAAAAGCTCCCAACATATAAGGGGTACTTCACACACAGCGAGATCGCTACTGAGATCGCTGCTGAGTCACGTTTTTTGTGACCTCATTAGCGATCTCGCTGTGTGTGACACTGAGCAGCGATCTGGCCCCTGCTGTGAGATCGCTGCTCATTACACACAGCCCTGTTTCGTTTTTTTATTGTTACTCTCCCGCTGATAAGCACACATTGCTGTGTGTGACAGCGAGAGAGCAACAATCCTGAATGTGAAGGGAGCAGGAGCCGGCGTCTGACAGCCTGCGGTAAGCTGTAACCAAGGTAAACATCGGGTAACCAAGGTGGTTACCCGATATTTACCTTCGTTATCAGCCTCCGCAGCTCTCACGCTGCCAGTGCCGGCTCCTGCTCCCTGCACACGCTAAGTTAAGCGGTGTGAGCTGGTAACTAAGGTAAACATCGGGTAACCATACCTGATGTTTACCTTAGTTACCAGTGTCCGCAGCTTCCAGACGCCGGCTCCGTGCAAGTGCAGCGTCGCTTGCACGTTGCTGCTGGCTGGGGGCTGGTCACTGGTCGCTGGTGAGATCTGCCTGTTTAACAGCTCACCAGCGACCATGTAGCGATACAGCGGCGATCCTGACCAGGTCAGATCGCTCGTCGGATCGCTGCTGCATCGCTAAAGTGTGAAGGTACCCTAAGATAAATGAAGGCTTTGACAGGTGCCATATAGATAACTAGTCATGGATGCCATCTGATACCCATAAACATCTATGTTACATCATATTTCAAACGGTACATACAGTATTTTATTATCCGGACTTTACTGGATTGAATCATGTAATCTGGAATTCCATTATGTACCGTTTTAGATGTTGTACCAACATATACCATCCAGATGAAGGCAAACTGTATGCTTTTTTGTTCTCTTTCTTACTAATATACCATTGTGGACACATTTAGTGTGCTTGCTGGGAGCCAAACATTGCAAATGTGATGTGATTATGGCCCTCAAAAAGATACATAGACAAGCATATTATATTTCTAATATTTTAAACAGTTCACTTGCCTATAAATATAATGTATGCTTCTTTACTACATCTTTGACCCCTATCACTATACATAAGCAATGCAATCTCATAAGATTTACTTTCAATTGGCGTAAGCTGAAAAAATGATTTTATGTTATTTCAATCAATGTAAAGACTAAAGGCCCCCTTACACATTATAGCAATGTCACCAAAACCAGCTGGTTTCAATGGATTTGGCAAAGAGTTTAATGTGTATAGGGGCTCCGGATCATTGATGGTCGGTGGAGATGTCGATAGGACATATCCTATTTTGGACTTCTGACCTCTTTGATAAACCATCGCCAAACATGTCTGATGATGGATTTGTTATAAAGAACACAGGAACACTCATCTGATTGAGCGCTCCGGTGTATAGGACTACTGACTGCAATGGCTGTCAGCCAAATGATCAGTTAAAGCTTCCTTGAGCCAATATCCGACTACTGTGTATGTGAGCCTTACACAATGTGATTTTCAAGGGCTATATATGTAAACAATCAGAGCAAGGATAATGAAGAAGCAGATACAAAGAGTGTAGTAATAGTCTCGTGTCAGTTTATAATAATAATAATCAATAACCACCAGTGGCGTACCGCCAATGGCAACAAACTACGTGGCCACTCTGGGGCAATGTGGGGCCCATTATGCTATATAGAAGGCAATGTGGGGGCATTATACCATATGGAAGGTAATGTGAGACCCATTAAGCTGTATGGAAGGCAATGTGGGGCCCATTATACTATTATACTACATCTTGGACTATGTGGGTTCCATTATGCCATATGGAGGACTATATCTGGCCCATTATACTGTTTGGAGAACCATGTGGGGCCCATTAAACTGAAGAATTATGTGGCACCCATTATACTGTTTGGAGAACTATGTGTGGCCTATTAAACCATATGGAAGGCCATGGGGTGCATTATACTATATGGAGACTAAGACAGTGTGGAGCCCATTATACTGCTTGGTGGGTTAGAGGGGACCATTATTCAGAGCTAAGGGCTGTGCCAGCATACTGTGTGGAAAGGTATTGGGGCCATTATCCTGTATGAAAGGCTGTGTTGGGGGTCACAGTTGGGGAATCATACTGTTTTGGGGTCACCATATTTTGCCGGGAGAGTTAAGGGGAGGTATAGTAGGGTCATCATACTGTGCGTCTAGAGGAATTCATTGTGGGAGTATCATACTGTGTTTGGGTGGAGGGGACAATTTTTTTGCTATCATACTTTATGGCTGCATTGAAAGGGGATTCTAGGGGCTTCAGTATTCAGGAGCTTGTAAGGGCTGCAAACTTGTGTGG
Organism: Anomaloglossus baeobatrachus; assembly: GCF_048569485.1. NCBI lineage: Eukaryota > Metazoa > Chordata > Amphibia > Anura > Aromobatidae > Anomaloglossus > Anomaloglossus baeobatrachus. The sequence continues at coordinate 408,469,946 of NC_134354.1, read as the reverse complement.
TATGCTTCTCTGTGACCCCACTGATTATTTTTTTTTGGAGGGGCTAATTAGAATTTCTGCTATATAGCCCCATGGTTTCTATGTATGCTCCTGATGACTACAATAACATTTTTGGTAGTGCATGAGGTCTACATTTTGGGAAATTGTACCCTCCCCTCAACAAGACGTTTTGACTGTTCATTAGAAATACTGTATTTTGTGCTCACAGTTAGAGCTCTGACTGAAGTATAGAAAAGCTTTGGCTCAGCTTTTGTTGCAAAGGTCAGGTTCTATTGTATTTAAATTATACTTGTAACTTTTACAACTAGTTGTTTTTTTTCTTTAAAGTCCCATCTGGGAACATCCACTTAAACCTCTAAAAGGAGTAGTACAAACAGACGATCTAAATAATGAATGTGATTATTTTAATATCAATTCTAGTTAAGTGGAGCTTCATTAGAGGACTTGGCACAGAAGAGAAAATCCTATTCAATTAATTAGTTGTATTAGAGATAGAGGAGTATTTAAACTTTTTTGAAGTTGTTGAACCCATGCGGTGAGACTTTGTTCTTAATTAAATGCACACCCATTAAATACAGATCCTTATCTGAAAATTATATATTCATTTAAATACAGTATTCCATATATCTGCACAGTACTACTGCTTTGGAGCTTCTCTCCACGAAGCTGCCAGACACCAGAGTGCCCTTTTTCTGCCAAGTGTTTGGTGTTTTTTGGCTGTTTTTCATTTTATTTTTAAGGTATACTTTATGTGTTCACTTGTTTTTCTTTTATTTTATGCTCAGCATTATGAGCAAGGTTTGGAGTTTACAGATATCTTGCCTGATTCATCAATTGAGACTTTTTAAAAGCCAAAAAAATTTAGAGCAAATTTACTCCAGTCCCCCCTTTCCTGAATTGATTTTCTGTACATCTGAAATTCTGCATCATTTTAGTAGAAAATGCTACTTTTTTATTCTAAAAAGTCAAAATAGATGTTAAAGACAAAAATAAGGAGCATATTTAATTTTGCGCAAAATGTAAGAATGTTGTTCAGAATTTTGAAGAATATAGCGCAAAAATATCAACGAATACCACATGCAGATGTTGAATTGGGCATATTGCTCCCATGAAATAACAATCCTGGAGCATAAGTTCTACATACTTTCTTGTGAGTAGTTCCTTTGTTATCCCTCCTGGAATTGTTTGGCCAATTCGACAACTTGATGTTATATCGATGTTAGCACAGGCCCAATATTGTGCTATAAGCCTACTCAAGTAACAGAAAATTGAAATAATCTTCTTTGGATCACACATTGTGAACTGATCACCTAATGTCACAGATGGTAATATCCAATGTATGCATAGCATATCATGATAATAAATATTTAAGGCAGTCTTCTGCTGGAAGTTAAATAGTATGTAGTAGCAAAGAAAGAATTTAGGATTACCTTTACTATGTGCTTCGACCACATATTCCTTATTATAGTTATTATTAGTGATGAACGAGCACTATGATGCACGGGTGCTTGGTACTCGTAACCAGCAGTTGGATGCTCAGACCGGCTTGACTCATGTACCATGTATAATGGAAGGCAATGGGGGACTCGAGAATTTTTCCACTAAATAATCCTGGAAAAATGCTTGAGTGCCACATTGACTGAACATGCCTATGCTAACATTGATATAACATCAAGTTTTCAATTTGGAAAGTTTGTGTTGCAAAATAAGAGTTTTGCCTATAAAAGACCCCATCAATTATGTGAACAGGGAACCCAATTGGGCTGAAATGAAGTGGCCTGGTAGAGGGAAACCACTGCTGGTCCATTTATGCCTATTGGACTGATGGAGATCAATGAGCACTGTTCTTGGCTATTTCTACTAGTCCTATAAACACTGAAGGGAAAGGAAGCAGTCATTGTGAACCATGCTGTTCTATTCATTTCCTACCACTATGAAGACTAAGAAGGAATTGGGACCATTGTTCTTGTATATGGTGGGACTTCTAGCAGGCGGCCCCTATTAATAAGACCTTTATTACCTATCTTTCTTGGAAAACCCTTTAACGGGACTTAATGGAGACAGGGATTTTTGGTAGCTGTTACTTATATGGGCAGTATTCAAATTGTCTCTCCAGGGAGGAAAGAGACGAACGCTAGCGCCACCTATTGGAAGCAGCAATTCTAAAAGTCAAAAGTGGCCCTTTAACAAGCCTTTTCCTATAACTTAGGATTTATACCAGATCAGAACCCCAATTTTCAGAAACGTCAGTGCAAAGTATGGGAACTGATCTGGCTTATGAGACATTATAGTAGGATCTAAGGGGAAGACTTTTGTCCTTGCGGAGACCTGAAATGAGGTCTCCACAAGGAGAAACGTTTTCCCCTGATATGGGCAGGAGATTGATCTTTGTATGAAGGCAATATTAATGCCAATGAAAACTGCATATGTACCATAATATTTACTTTTGCGTTTGTGAAATTCTATGAAAATTAGGATCCATCAGAAAAACACATCCATCATACATCGTATAAACAAGAAAACAAACAAATAAAATCAACAAACATCTGACCAATGAGGTCGATAATCAGTTGATGCTTAGTAGACATTGCATCCAACTGCTGAGATTTTGGAAGATTTGCATTTCATATACTGAACTAAAACTGTGTTTTATATTCCAAGATGATGACGGCAGTTAAAAGTAGGAGAAGTGGATAATTAAATCATGAGGGCATTAATGTTTATGTGATGCAGTTTTAGGAAAACTCTCTGCAGAACCATTTGGAAGAGAAAATGGTGTGCACCTGAAACTGGCAGTGTGATGTTTGTCTTAGCTTTTCTAATGTTTGAAAAATAATGTAGTTTGAAGTGTAGTCTTTTGTTTCAATAGATGGTAAAATAATTCCGTATCCTGGTGTGAGCTACTTTAAGAGGTGAGTTGGACTTTTTGTACTGGAACACTCCAGGAGTTTTGCAAGCTGCTGTCAGACATAGTTAAAAACAGCTGGAAAGACAGGAGTTGTTCATTTAATGAAACTATTACTTAAATATTTTACCAAATGACAATTTATGTACCATCTGTGTGTAATAATTTATATAAAGTGAAGCAGGAAGCAAGAACGTGTTTGGAGATGAACATTAAATAAATATAGTATGGTCCTATCTACATTGAAAAGAATTAGCTGAGCTTCACACCTTTACAGTACTGTCAGCAAAACCACTTTTATAAGATTTATATATATATATATATATATATATATATATATATATAAAAGTACATTATTATAATTTTAAATAATTATTGGGGCATCATTGACTCCATGGTGCTGTACATGGGAAAAGGGTTATATACAAAATATATATTACAACTAACAAACACTAACAATACCAGACAGATACTGAGAAAAGAGGGTCTGCCTTTGAGGGCTTACGGTCTACAGTATAACGGGGAAGGAGGGAGTGGAGACAATGAGAAGTGTTGGAACACAGGATTCCAGAGAATGGGGGATGCTCGGGAGAAGTTCTGGAGGCAATTAGGTAAGGAATGTACGAAATTGAAACAGCGATGGAGGTCTTGAGAGGACTGGAGAATATGTGTGGGAAGAGATTGGGAAATCAGTTTAGAGATACAGTAGGTAAGGAAAGTAATCAGACCCCATAAAATTTTTCACTCTTTGTTTCATTGCAGCCATTTGATAAATTCAAAAAAGTTCATTTTTTTTCTCATTAATGTACACTCTGCACCCCATCTTGACAGAGAAAAGCGAGAAATGTAGACATTTTTGCAAATTTATTAAACAAGAAAAATGGAAATATCACATGGTCATAAGTATTCAGCCCCTTTGCTCAGATACTCATGTTTAAGTCAAATCCTGTCCATTTCCTGTTGATATTCCTTGAGATGGTTCTACTCCTTCATTGGAGTTCAGCTGTATTTAATTAAACTGATAGGAATTGATTTGGAAAGGCACACACCTGTCTATATAAGACCTCACAGCTCACAGTGCATGCCAGACCAAATGAGAATCATGAGTTCAAAGGAACTGCCCAAGGAGCTCAGAGACAGAATTGTGGCAAGGCAAAGATATGGCCAAGGTTACAAAATAATTTCTGCAGTACTCAAGGTTCCTAGGAGCACAGTGACCTCCATAATCCTTAAATGGAAGAAGTTTGGGATTACCAGAACTCTTCCTAGACCTGGCCGTCCAGCCAAACAGTGCAATCACGGGAGAAGACCATTTTTGAGAGAGGCAAAGAAGAACCCCAAGATCACTGTAGCTGAGCTCCAGAGATGTAGTAGGGAGATGGGAGAAAGTTCCACAAAGTCAACTATCACTGCAGCCCACCACCAGTAGGGCCTTTATGGCAGAGTGGCCTGATGGAAGCCTCTCCTCAGTGCATGACATATAAACGTCCACATAGAGTTTGCAAAAAGACACATTAAAGACTCACATACCATGAGAAATAAGATTCTCTGGTCTGATGATATGAAGATAGAACTTTTTGGTGATAATTCTAAGCGGTATGTGTGGAGAAAACCAGGCACTGCTTATCACCTGCCCAATACAATCCCAACAGTGAAACATGGTGGTCGCAGCATCATGTTATGGGGGTGTTTTTCAGTTGCAGGGACAGGATGACTGTTTGCAATTGAAGGGAAGATGAATGCGGGCAAGTGCAGAAATATCCTGGAAGAAAACCTCTTCCAGAGTGCTCTGGACCTCAGAATTGGCCAAAGGTTCACCTTCCAACAAGACAATGACCTTAAGCACACAGCTAAAGTAACAAAGGAGTGGCTTCAGAACAACTCTGTGACCATTCTTGACTGGCCCAGTCAGAGCCCTGACCTAAACACAATTGAGCATCTCTGGAGAGACCTGAAAATGGCTTTCCACCAACATTCACTATCCAACCTGATGGAACTGGAGAGGATCTGCAAGGAAGAATGGCAGAGGATCCCCAAATTCAGGTGTGAAAAACTTGTTGCATCATTCCCAAGAAGACTCAGGGCTGTACTAGCTCAAAAGGGTGCTTCTACTCAATACTGAGGAAAGGGTCTGAATACTTATGACCATGTGATATTTCAGTTTTTCTTGTTTAATAAATTTGCAAAAATTTCTACATTTCTGTTTTTTTCTGTCAAGATGGGGTGCAGAATGTACATTAATGAGAAAAAAATGAACTTTTTCAAATCTACCAAATGGCTGCAATAAAACAAAGAGTGAAAAATGTAAAGGGGTCTGAATATTTTCCTTACCCACTGTATATTGAGGAGACAGATGCATGGCTTTGTAGGTCAGTGTTATTAGTTTAAACTGAATTTATTTGGAAATTGGGAGCCAATGAAAAGATTTGCAGAGCGCAGAGGTGGAAGAATAGCAAGGGAAGAAGTGGATTGGTCAGGCAGCAGAGTTAATTATGGATTAGAAAAGTACAAGAGTTTTATTAGCAGGGAGGCCTCAGAGGAGAATATTTCAGTTGTCGAGGTGAGAGATGCTGAGAGAATTCACTAATATTTCAGTAGATTAATGGTTGAGGAAGGGACGAATTCTGGAAATATCTTTGAGTTGCAGACAGCAGAAAGCAGGGAGACAGGAAAGAGTCAAGAATTAAGGCCCCGTTACACCCAACGATGTATCTAACGATATATCGCTGGGGTCATGGATTCCGTGACGCACATCCGGCATCGTTAGCGACGTCGTTGCATGTGACACCAACGAATGGCCGTTAACAAAAATACTCACCTTATCGTTGATCGATGACATGTCGTTCATTTTCAAAAAATCGTTGATTGTTGCAGGACGGAGGTTGTTCATCGTTCCCGAGTCAGCACACATCGCTAGGTGTGACACCCAGGAATGACGAACTACAACTTACCTGCGGCAGCCGGCGATGAGGAAGGATGGAGGTGGGCAGATGTTACGGCCGCTCATCTCCACCCCTCCGCTTCTATTGGGCGGCCGCTTAGTGATGCCGCACGAATCTCCCCCTTAGAAAGGAGGCGGTTCGCCGGCAACAGCGACGTCGCTAGGTAGGTACGTTCGTGTGACGGCTCCTAACGATTTTGTGCGCCATGAGCAGCGATTTGCCCGTGACGCACAAACGACGGGGCGGGTGCTTTCACCAGCGATATTGCTAGCGATATCGCTGCGTGTAAAGCCCCCTTTACTCCAAGGCAGTGGACTTCCACTACAGGGGAAAACGTGATGTCTTTTTTAGTGATAGATACGTCTGGTAGAGAAGTAAACTAAAATGAAAGAATAACGATGAAGTTCGGTTTTGTTAACATTAAGTTTTAAGAAGTGTGATGAGAAGAAGGAGGATATGGTTGATGGTAGACACTCTGGGATTCTGGACAGCGGAGAGGTGACATCTCAGCCAGTGACATAGATCTGAGCGTCATTGGTATGTAGGTGATACTGGAAGCCATGGGACTTTATGAGTTATCTCAGGCCAAAGGTATAGGTTGAGATAGTCCAAAGACAGAGCCTTGAGAGACGCCAATAGAGAGAGGGTGGAATAAGGAAGTATTATGGGAACTGAAACACTAAATGTGTGGTTAGTGAGTTATGAGGCAATCCAGGAGAAGGGGGAAAAAAATCTGTTGTAGGAGAGAGTTGTTGACTTGTTAAAGGTAGAGGATAGGTCTGGAAAGTGGAGTATAATGAATTGTTTGTTAGCTTTGCTTTGATTTTGCATTTACTGTAAAACTGTGGTGAATGGCAGAGTGCTCTTTGTGCTTGGAGAATATGTAGGACCATTGCTTCATTCAAGCAAGGCACTCTAGAGCTCCATTCTCTGATGCAGTTAAAGTCCCAGCATTGAGACCCCTAGCCCTCAATAAATGTTCATTTAGTAAATAATTGTTGTGTCAACAACATAGACAAAAATTTCTATTAATCGTTACAGTTGTTGAAAGAGGTTCAATTCCAAGATTGAGTACACCAAATGAGTAACAACCATTCTTTCGCAGAAGGGATTTTGTGATAAGGGGATGGCATTTTACACCCACATATTGGGTTAGGAACTTAGGAACAATAACGCATATATGGAGGAGGGATCTATATACCCTCCATAACAAGTTTTTAACGTGTTTTGAAGATGATTAGCTTTTAAAATGATCTTTTGTTGTTAAATTTCCCCTGATGGGCACATTCCTATGGTTGCATATCAAGTAAGAACTGCCACAATACAACTTTTAACGGACTTCTAGAAGAAGAAAATAGAATGGCTTTTTGTTTAGGAAAAGGCTAAACCTAGGCCATTGTCATCAACTTCCTTTCAACGCGTTTGGTCACTTTAACTTTACACTTACACTAGAAGTGTTGACTTGTTCTACATAAAACTCTTCTTAAAGAGTTGAAAAAAATAATCCTGGAAAATGTGGAATCATTCAAACATAAAAACTATTGCAATCTACTGATTATATTCATTTGGCTACATTATAAGTAAAAAGAATTCAGGTAACTCTTGGAGAAGTGATAAGCTAGGTTTGATAGCGACATTACTACCAACTGTGGCAGAACTTCAGACTTAGGTCTAGTTTGTAAATGGCTTTTCTTAATTAGCAGCAGAAGATTCTTTGCCCTCAGGCAATGCATGCAGGGAAAGCCACCTGAATATGGTTACTGCTGATGTGAAGAAATGTCTGTGTTATGACACAAATATGGGCACAAATCCACCACTAATGAGGATGACCTAATGATTCAGGGCCACGCTGACTTACAGCTAGTTAGCAAAACAATAGTCATCATAACCAGCCTGTGTTTAGTGAGCTGTAAAAATTCTGTGACGGTGATATACCTCTTATTTACAATATTTTAATGATTGGCCTCTACATCGAGGACTACAAGCGAGGACTGATGTGACATTATGTTCTTTTGTTATCAAATTTGATAACGTTTTATAATGAGTATTTTATATTGTTGCCTGTAGAATACTGACTCACTTTAGTAACCAAATTAGTTTTCAATATAAGTACGGTCAGCATACCCAAATAATACATATGCAAACGTCCCCCCTCTCTTTAAAGGACCATGGAAATAAGGAAACATACAAAAAGCATGCCATTTTGATTACATGCACAGAAAGTTCTCAAGTAAGGCCTAAGCCACACGGCATGAAAATCGGTATGAGTGGAGTGCGATAAAAAATCACAGTCCACTCTGACCAATATTAGCTTATGCTTCAGCACCCATGAGCGATTATTTTCTCAGCCCTAATCGGACCGAGAAAACAATCTCAGCATGCTGCGACTGTAATGCGATCCTTGTTTCTCTCGCACCCATTCAAGTGTATGGGGCAAGAGAAAAATCACACTGCACTCGCGTTACACTGGTTTACCGCGAGTGCAGGGCAAGAATGGCAATAGCTGGCATTGGAGGAGCAAGGGAGATAAATCCCTCCCTCCCCTCCTCAGCGTCAGCCACTGCCCCCCTCAGAGCCGGCCCTCCCCTCCTCAGTGCCGGCCCGCTCCCCACAGCTGAGGTCCGCTTGCAAGATTGGACCTCAGTCGCAGGGACACTCGCATGACACTTGGCTCTGCTGTAATGCCAGCGTGCGCCGAGTGTCATCTGAGGGGATCGCAGTAATTTTTAATTCTCTCTTTGACCTATTTTGCAACTTTTTGAAGCAAAAAAGTCACACATTTTTCAAAATGACACAAAATTTCTGGCGTACCTATGATCACTCCAGGGGGGACCAGAGTACATTGGTGCCAAATTTAGTGACATATTAAAAAGTCACAAAATAACATTTTAAAAAGTCACAATTGACAAAAACGTCTGTGAAACCCAAACTCCCACAATGGCAATCATAAAAAAAAAAAATCAAGCAAACACATATAAGTTTCAAAGTTTTAAGGTTGGAGGTAGACTTAAGTCCAAAGACTTCACCCCATAACCTAACATATTGATCCTAAGGAAGGCAAAAACCCCATGTGGCAGACAATTAACTCCATATTAGGGGAAAAATTCCTTCCCGACTTCACATATGCCAATCAGACTAGTTTCCTGGATCAATGCCCAATCACAGAAAGTAGCACACATAACCAGTAATATTATTTATGATATTTATCAAGAAAGGCATCCAGGTCTCTCTTACATTTTAGTAGAGAATTAACCATTACAACATCATGTGGAAGAGAATTTCATAGTCTCACTGCTTTTACAGTAAAGAATCTGCGTCTGAATATGATTATACCTTCTTTGCTCTAGATGTAGGGGATGCCCCCTTGTCCCCTTCACCGGCCTGGGTACAAAAAGATCATTAAAATAGTCTCTATACTGTCCCCTCACATACAGTATATGTACATTGTAATAGGACTGCCTCCAAGCCTTCATTTTTCCAAACTAAATAACCCAAAGTTTGATAACCTATCTTGTTATTGCAGTCCACTCACTCCTTTAATAACCTTAGTTACTCTTCTCTGCACTCACTTCAGCTCAGCTATGTCCTTCTTATACACCGGAGGCCAAAATCAGTATTTTAATTGTGGTCACCATAGTGACTTGTACAGAGGCAACATTTCGTTCTTCTCATGAGCATCTATGCCTCTTTTGAATACATCCTATTATTTTAGTAGCCTTGGCAGCAGCTTTTTGACACTAGTCAGTAAAGTTGGGTTTTCTGTCCAACCATGAGTTTTTGGGATGATTTTACATATTAACACAACACACATCTCCTGCTCTCTTATTTGTACGGTCATTCCTGAACAGACTATATTTCTGTAAATTAACAGACATAGCTCTCATCCAACCAGGTCTCCGTTATCCTCACCATATCACAATTTTTTTCCCAACAATACTAATGCTAATTCCTCCATCTTGTTATTAAGGCTTTTGACATTAGTGAACATGCATTTTATATATTTCTCTGTACCTCTCTTTTTGCTTACTGTATTGACTGCCCTAACATATCACCCCATGCCACCCCAATTGCATTACTTAAGCTCAGGTCACTATCTAAACTATCTTCTCCTCCTGTACAGTAAATAATCTCCCTCTGGGTCATAATTTAAACACTCCTCCAACCATCTCTCCATTTTTTCCCCCAACACACCTGCACTCTCCCCATTGATGTGCAGCCCATCCCTATCGTACAGCCTGAAGCCAACAAAGAAGTAGGCCTATACCAATTTCTGAACCACATATTTAGCTCCCTAATCTCCTGATGACTCTTTGGTGTTGCACGTGGTATAGACACTATTTCAGAAAACACCATCTTTGAGGTCCTTGCTTTAAGCTTACAGCTAAATTCACTGAAAATATCTTTAAGGATCTTTCCATCTATCTCTAACTTTGTCATTTGTGCCAATGTGCACCATGACCACCTGGTCCTCACTAGCCACTTCTAATAATCTGCCAACCCAATCAGCGATGAACTGAACTTGAGAGCCAGGAAGACAACACACTGTTCACCGATCCCTGTCTTTGTGACAGATTGCCCTTTATGTTCCCCTAATAATGGAGTCCCCCACTACCATCACTTGTCTAGGATGCCCTCCACTCTTGTTTCCCCCCTTTCTAGAGTAGACACTCCTACGGCTTTCAGAAGGTGTATTTTGCAGCAGCAATGCTACTCCTGTACTGACACCCCCCTCATCTGCCAATTTAGCAAACTTTTTGGGGTGTGCCAGATCAGGACTAGCTTTGCTGTCACTATTCCCTTTACCCCACCTTTTTAATGTAACCCAGATAGCTGCCTCACTGTCCTGCAGCTCCATACTATGATCCATCCCTATGTGTACCCCAGAAAGCATATGCTGAGTGAGCAGCAAACTCCTTTCCATATTGTCTATGGAGCTCAGTGTTGTCAGCTGTTCATTTAGATCCAGTACCATGGCTTCATAATGTGCAAACTGCACACATCCCGGTATGCACCCTCAAATGGCTGTTAAAGAGTTGCATACATGTGACAAAATGTCCATGACATTGTCAATAATGGAGCACATATTACTAATTGGGATTGCACAAGAGACAAATATTAAGTAATTAATACAAATGGCTATTCGGCATAAATTAGTTCTAAATTCCCTGAATTGAAAGTCACTGAATCACAAGTCACACATCTGCAACTCGCAATGCTTGCCAAGGACTGCAAATGGCATAAAAAAATGAATAGAAGGGGGCAAATGAATAATAGGCAAACGACATAAAAAAATTAGACTTAAAGGGTTACTCCCATCTCCAAGATCCTACCAATATATAGTAGTCATAACAATAATAATATTAGCAAATATCTCAAATTAGAAGTGTAGCATAGTTCTCCTGAGATAGCCATGCCTCTTACCTCATATGCAGGGCATTGCGACTTATTTATCAATGGTTACATCCACTGATATTGTGACAATTATTGGTCATAGATATCTAAGCTGTAATGCCCTGCACATGAGGTAAGTGACATGGCTGTATCAGGAGAACTATGCTACATTTCTAATTGGAATAATTTGCTAACAATTATTGTTACACCTACTACATATTGGAATAGGATGGGAATACCCCTTTAAGAAGGCACAAATGCAATATTGGATTGGACCCATATCTTTAGCTGAATATCCTTGATTCAGATAAGGGACAGGCTGTGAATATAATCATAATAATCGAGGTTGGAAATCAGTCGTCAACAATTAGTACTTACTTTTTGAATGGGTTCCACCTCAAATTCAAGACCAAATAACTAACTGAGTTGTTATATAGAAAGGAAAATAGGAATATGTAGAAAGGCAGCAGCGGAATATTATAATGCATTGACTAAGCTTAACCAAGACTCATCCATTAAGTTAGCTTGATCAACGTATGATGAAGAGGAATGTAGTCCAGAGAAAAAATGTTGAAATTTGTCAGGTTTTTTTTTTCTTAAAGTCAATGACAGGTTTAAGTTCAGTTCAATATTCAAACATGTTGGTGACCTTGACAAATGTAATCTATGGCATTCAACCAAGGTTTCTTCTGATAACCTACATTATCGATGTGACTGTTTTTCGCTCACCACTAAGCTCTTTAGGTAGCCAATATAATTCACAGGAGACATCTTTTCTCAAAAGGCTCTTTTCACATGTCATTGAATTCCCTGGAGATTTCTGTATAAGGATACAATAAATGATTCATTGTTGAAGACGATTTTTTTCCTGATTATATGTACTGCTTTGTGGAGAAGATGTACCCCGATCAGCAAAATTAATTATGAATTCAGTATGGGAACTGTGAAAAATGCTGCATCATCAAGGTCTGTTCACCTCCTTAAATAAGCATCAGGAGCATTGATACTATGATATTCCAATATTACAATTGTATCATCTAATGACGCTGCATCTACCTCTTGGGCAATGTATACTCAGTGTGTTGTGGTTTTACTACTTGAAAACTATATAAAGTAATGGATTTGAATTAATTATATATCATAAAACCTATAGTTCCCTATAACAATTCACCTTTAGTCCTTTAAGCTTTAAAAAAAGATGCTGAAACTATCTGAACTTTACAATGACACAAAAGGGATCAGATTCATTATGAAAGATGTGCCATTAGGATGGCATAGTTGAAATTGAAGTTGAAAATTCCAAGTAGTCAGGTCTACAGACAATAAGAAAATATAAAATAATACAAAGTCATGTCTGTAAAATTATGGGTATTTTTAAATAATATTGATGGGCGGACACGGACCGTAAAAGTCCGGATCCGCGCAGGTTAAAAATACCAAAGTACCGGACCCGGAGTTCTCAGGGAACTCCGAGTAACTATCCAGATCTGACAAATCGGGTAATAAAAAAAATATAAATAAAAATAAAGAAATGAAGTAGAAAGCAAGCACACTTTACTTAATGAGTCTCCGGCGCAGCTATAACACTCCTACTGGGTGGCCCATTCTATTTACCCTCATACATAATCACTGCTTCCCCACCCACCGGCAATCCTTGCTTCTGTGATTGGTTGCAATCAGCTAGCGCCCCCACCCTGAGTGGCAGCTTGTCTGACTGCTTGCAATCACAGACCCTGTCTGAAGTCACTGTAGTTCAGTGTAAAAATAAATTTAAAAACATTTGGCATACGGTCTCCCCATATTATGATACCCAGCACATATAAAGCATATGAGTACAGGCTGCAGCCCCCAGCCATGTGCTTATCTTGGCTGTGTATCAAAATAAGTGGAACCACATGCAGCTTTTTTTTTAAATTATTTAAATAAATAATTTTTAAAAACAGCGTGCGGTCCTCCTTTCAATTTTGATACCCAACCATGATAAAGCCTGACAGCTGAGGGGTGGTATTGTCAGGCTGGGCAGATTGATGCTTATTGGGCCTCCCCAGCCTAAAATAGCAGCTGTCCAGAATTGTCACATACATTACATGCAACAATCCCAGAACTTTTCCCAGCTCATCCCGATTGCCCTGGTGCAGTGGCAACCATGATAATCAGGGCTTAATAACAGCTCACAGCTGCCACTAAGCTCTAGATTAGTAATGGGAGGCGTCTATGAGAACTCTCCCATTACTAATTTGAAAGTGAAAAGAAATAAACACAAACACTGAAAAATCCTTTATTTGAAATAAAATACAAAAAACACCCTCCTTCACCCCTTTATTAACCACCAAAACACCCATGTCTTGTAATGCACACGATGTCCCACGACGATTCCAGCTCTGTTACATCTGAAGTGACAGCACGTGGACATAGAATATGACCGGGCGCTGTGAGCTTCAGGCAGAGACTGAGCGGTGCGATGAGTGGGGATATCATTTAGTTAATTTGCAGTCAAAGCTGGAGGTTGCTATGGTCTTCCACATGTGACTGCAGGTAACCTGACCTCAGGTGACCTCATCTCTATCTGCCCCCATGGTCACATATTTGTTCTTCAATGCATTCAGTCAGCCGAGCATCTCTGATATGTTCATTTTAAACATTTTAACATCTGAAATAACAGCCCAGGGTAAACATGACAGTAAAGTTGAAGATGATTTATCGCACACAGGATGGTGGGCTGCGTTGGCCAGATAGGTGAGTATTTTTTTTCTGGCCCTCTACAATTTAACATGATGCAAATCACAAAAAAATTTAGTTCATGAGACGTTTTTCAATATGACACTACCAATATGACACTACCAGGCAACATGCTACTCATACTAATAAAAGCAGCCTGCATAGCCTAACTGTTACGGTTGCTGTGGCACTGGAGTCTATGTCCAGATTTCTTGCTACTGCACATGTGCGAGCACTGGAGACTATGTCCAGATTTCTTGCTACTGCACATGTGCAAGCGCTGGAGACTAAGTCCTATCTTGGAGCCATTGCACATGTGCGGGTGACATCATCGCTGACACGAGGTCACATGTCTCTGACACCTTCTATGCCGATTGGCCGCTGGTCATGTGCTTGTGACACGTGGTCACATGTCTCTGACACCTTCTATGCCGATTGGTCGCTGGTCATATGCTTGTGACGCTTTGCTCGGTGATAGGCCAGCGTGATGTCATTCCTGTCGTTCTGGCAGCGGATTGGCTCTGCTGTCCTCCATCTTGGATGAGGCACAGAGTCTATATAAGACCCTGACGCACGCCGCACGGCGCTCAATCCTCTTGGTTCATGCATGAGAGTAGACGCTCTGTGCACGTTCCTCTAGGCATCTCTCTGTCTATGCTAGGTGAGCGCTACTGGCAGGGTAGCGTTCTTATACCTTACAGCTTCGGCTGCAGTCCGTATCCTTACCTCTTAGGGGAGTGGACATAGGCAGGTGCCTGAGGCACATGGTCCGGCTGGGCCTTGTGATTCTACTCGTAGGTGGACGTTGCCGCTAGAGTAACGTTCCTCATACTGCGTCTGGCAGTTGTTCGTATCCTCGCACACTAGGGGAGCGAACAGAGGTAGGAGCTTTGTGCGGCTTATGCTGCTGTCCGTCTCTTTTGCACCACTAGAAGAGCGGACCTAGGCAGGTGCCATATCTAGTGGTTCGTGTCCTCGCACACTAGTGGAGCGAACGCAGGTAGGAGCTTTGTGTGGCTTGCGCTGCTGTTCGTCTCTTTTGCACCACTAGAAGAGCGGACCTAGGCAGGTGCCATATCTAGTGGTTCGTGTCCTCGCACACTAGTGGAGTGAACGCAGGTAGGAGCTTTGTGCGGCTTACGCTGCTGTCCGTCTCCTGGCACCACTAGAGGAACGGACCTAGGTAGGTGCCATTTCACACTCACTGCCTTTGTCTCTGTGATTATTAACAGAGACCATTCCACACACCCTCCAAGGGAGGAATTGCCTTATTTACTAATTATATTCCTCTGTGAGTTTAACAGAGGTATTGCACTCTGCCATAGTCTGCAGCAGAGTCTTTGCACGGTGGACCCTGACTGTCTGATACTCCTTTAGGTTTTATTATCAGACAGCCCCCTGTAACATTAGGACTGAGCCAAGGGTCTGGCAGTTATGGCAGAATATCAGCAGTTACACCGTTACATACAAGTACTTGAGTCACGGTTCAAGAGTATAGAGGATAATCCTCAGAGCATGGTGACATCTGCACATGATCCTCGACTTGCTCTGCCAAACAGATATTCTGGCGATGCCAGATCATATCGTGGTTTCATTAGTCAGTGTCAGATACACCTAGAGGTCAACTCTTCTCGCTTCTCTACGGAGAGGTCCAGAGTAGGCTTTATCATCTCCTTACTTCAGGACAAAGCCTTAGAATGGGCGACTCCCCTATGGGAGCGCTCTGATGTGGTTACTCTGAGACATCAAGACTTTCTTGATGCTCTTAAGGCGGTATTCATGGGTCCGCAGGTTACCCATGATGCGGCCCTGAGACTGTTAGATTTATCTCAGGGTTCGTTATCCACTAGTTCTTATGCCATTGCTTTTAGAACTCTGGTGGCAGAACTAGATTGGCCAGAGAAGGTGTTGATTCCTATCTTCTGGAGAGGGTTGGCAGGCTATGTCAAGGATGCTCTTGCTACTCGTGAGGTCCCTGCTTCTCTGGAAGACTTGATCACAGTAGCAACGAGGATCGACGTACGCCATAGGGAACGTAGACTCGAGGTCTCTTCCTCACGCCCTAAGCATCGGGCTATTCCAGTTGTTGAGGGTCCACTACCATCTTCCTCAGCATCTGAAACATCTCCCACTCCTATGGAGTTAGGTCATACGTCCTCCAGACTACGCAAGTCTGGTCCTCCTATATGTTACGTATGTCGTCAGGCTGGGCGCTATGCCAACAAGTGTCCTAGCCGTCAGGGAAACTCCCAGGCCTAGTAACCATTAGAGGGGGGTTACTAGAGACGTCTTCTGCACCCTCTAAGTGTAGTATCCCTGGTCAGATCTCATTCTCTGAGAATACATGGCCTATTATGGCTTTTGTGGATTCCGGAGCTGACGGGACTTTTGTGTCCTCAGGATTTGTAAAGAGACACAATATTCCCTCTATCATGTTAGAGGCGCCTATTCCTCTCCGTGTTGTTAATGGAACTATGTTGTCTGACTCCATTACATTGAGGACAGTTCCCTTGCGCCTTTCCCTGTCTCAGGGTCACATAGAGGAGATTTATTTTCTTGTTTTGCCTGAGGGTATAGACGACGTCCTTCTGGGTCTCCCATGGCTTCGGACTCATGCTCCTCACATTGACTGGGAGTCCGACAGCATTATTAGTTGGGGTTCGAAATGTCAGTCCCGATGTCTTCCCTTACCACCTAAGGTCGTTGCTGTTGCATCAACTGATCTCTCTCCCATACCTACACCCTATTTGGATTTCGCTGACGTGTTCTCCAAACAGGGTGCTGAGGTTCTTCCACTCCATAGGCCGTATGACTGTGCCATAGACCTTATCCCAGGTTCAGTTCCACCTAAGGGCAGGGTTTACCCCTTGTCGATACCTGAGTCGGAGGCCATGTCGACCTATATAAGAGAGAGTTTAGAGAAGGGGTTCATTCGTAAGTCTGTCTCTCCCGCGGGAGCTGGGTTTTTCTTTGTTCGGAAGAAAGAGGGTGATTTGCGTCCCTGCATAGATTACAGGGGTCTCAACGCAATCACAATAAAGAACAAATACCCGTTACCTTTAATTTCGGAGCTCTTTGACAGACTGAGGGGAGCTCAAGTTTTTACGAAGTTGGATCTGCGGGGTGCGTATAACTTGGTACGAATTCGAGAGGGTGACGAATGGAAGACCGCTTTTAACACCCGAGACGGTCACTATGAATACCTCGTCATGCCTTTTGGTTTATGTAATGCACCCGCAGTATTTCAGGACTTCGTAAACGATGTGTTCAGGGATTTACTGTTATCGTCTGTAGTGGTGTATCTGGACGACATCCTGATTTTTTCTCCTGATCTGGAGACTCATCGTCAGGATGTCGTTCGTGCCCTTTCCCGTTTAAGGGAGCACTCATTGTTTGCTAAACTCGAAAAATGTGTATTCGAGCAGTCATCCTTGCCTTTTTTGGGCTACATTATCTCACAAGAGGGTCTGGCTATGGATCCTGCGAAGCTCTCTGCTGTCCTGGAATGGTCCGAACCTCATTCCTTGAAGGCGGTGCAACGCTTCTTAGGATTCATAAATTATTACAGGCAGTTCATACCCCATTTTTCTACTTTGGTGGCCCCTTTGGTGGCCTTGACTAAGAAAGGTGCTAATCCCAAAGTCTGGTCTACTGAGACATCTCTGGCTTTTGAGGCAGTAAAAAGACACTTTTCAACTGCTCCCGTTCTTCAAAGACTCGATGAGAATAAGCCCTTCCTCTTGGAGGTTGATGCCTCTTCAGTGGGTGCTGGTGCGGTCTTGTATCAAAAGAACGGTGCAAGTAGAAAAAGGCCGTGTTTCTTCTTTGCTAAAACCTTTTGACCGGCAGAGAGAAACTATACCATTGGGGATAGGGAACTGCTCGCCCTGAGATTAGCCTTGGAGGAGTGGCGTCACTTGCTGGAAGGAGCGAAACATCCTTTCCAGGTCTATACAGACCATAAGAATCTGACATACTTACAAACCGCTCAGCGTCTGAATCCTCGCCAAGCCCGCTGGTCCTTGTTTTTCTCCCGCTTTCACTTCTCCATCAACTATCTGTCTGGGAGTAAGAATAGCAAGGCAGACGCCCTGTCTCACTCTATGGTTTCTACCCAGGAAGAGATTGATGAACCTCGTCTTATCCTTCCCTCCAGGGTTTTTCATACGCTCTCCCCTGTGATGTTAGACCAAATCCCACCGGGCAAGACCTTTGTTCCACCTGATCGACAGAATGATATACTGTCGTGGGCCCACACCTCAAAGGTGGGTGGGCATTTTGGTATTAGGCGGACACGAGAGTTACTGGAGAGGTGGTATTGGTGGCCACACTTAGCCAGCCACGTCAAGAGATATGTCGGTTCCTGCTACTCGTGTGCTCGCAACCGTCCATTACGGCAGAGACCGGCTGGGCTCTTGCATCCTTTACCAGTGCCAGATAGACCATGGGAGGTGGTAGGCATGGACTTTGTGGGTGATCTTCCGTGTTCACAGGGACATAGATTTGTGTGGGTCATTACGGACCATTTCTCCCGGATGGTTCATCTCGTACCGTTATCGAGAATCCCATCTTCCAGGGTACTAGCCAAACTATTCCTCAAGCATGTCTTTAGGCTTCACGGGATGCCAGATCGTATCATTTGTGATAGAGGCCTGCAATTTGCTTCCCGTTTCTGGCGAGATCTTTGTAGCCTTCTGCAAATTGAGTTGAATCTCTCTTCGGTATACCATCCGGAGACCAATGGTTTGGTTGAGCGTACCAATCAATCCATGATTATATACCTTCGACACTTTGTTGCTGAGAACCACGATAACTGGTCCTCCCTCCTACCCTGGGCAGAATTTGCCCTTAACAATTCGCTGGCTGAGGCCACTGGGCAGACACCGTTCGTACTCAATAATGGGCAACACCCTAGGGTACCGGTACCGCGTCCCGCTGCTGCACCTCCTCCTCTTGTGGCCGACTAGGCAACTAATGCCAGGTTTGGGATCGGACTCAAGAGTCGATCCAAGCAGCTAAGGACCGTATGAAGACAGTGTCCGATCGGTTTCGTCGCCCGGCTCCTGTCTTTTCTCCGGGGGACTTTGTGTGGCTCTCTGCAAAACACGTGAGACTTAGAGTGAGCTCTGTCAAATTTGCTCCTCGCTTCCTGGGTCCTTATGAGGTTCTTCGACAGGTAAATCCTGTAGTCTACCAATTGAAGTTACCCGTCCATCTTAGGATCCAAGACAAATTCCATGTCTCACTGCTAAAGCCAGCTATTTTACCTCACGCTCGTGAAGTGCACTCTCCTGCCTCTGATTCCTCTCGCTCTAGCTATGAGGTACGAGCCATAGTTGGTTCTAAGATGGTTAAAGGGCGCAGGTTCTTCTTGATAGATTGGGAGGGCTACGGCCCAGAACATTGCTCTTGGGAGCCTCAGGAGGCTGTCCATGCTCCCGACTTAGTTGCCGATTACCTGCGTCGCCGGGAGGGGGGCCCTTGAGGGGGAGGTACTGTTACGGTTGCTGTGGCACTGGAGTCTATGTCCAGATTTCTTGCTACTGCACATGTGCGAGCACTGGAGACTATGTCCAGATTTCTTGCTACTGCACATGTGCAAGCGCTGGAGAATAAGTCCTATCTTGGAGCCATTGCACATGTGCGGGTGACATCATCGCTGACACGAGGTCACATGTCTCTGACACCTTCTATGCCGATTGGTCGCTGGTCATGTGCTTGTGACATGTGGTCACATGTCTCTGACACCTTCTATGCCGATTGGTCGCTGGTCATGTGCTTGTGACGCTTTTCTCGGTGATAGGCCAGCGTGACATCATTCCTGTCGTTCTGGCAGCGGATTGGCTCTGGTGTCCTCCATCTTGGATGAGGCACAGAGTCTATATAAGACCCTGACGCACGCCGCACGGCGCTCAGTCCTCTTGGTTCATGCATGAGAGTAGACGCTCTGTGCACGTTCCTCTAGGCATCTCTCTGTCTATGCTAGGTGAGCGCTACCGGCAGGGTAGCGTTCTTATACCTTACAGTTTCGGCTGCAGTCCGTATCCTTACCTCTTAGGGGAGCGGACATAGGCAGGTGCCTGAGGCACATGGTCCGGCTGGGCCTTGTGATTCTACTCGTAGGTGGACGTTGCCGCTATACTGCGTCTGGCAGTTGTTCGTATCCTCGCACACTAGGGGAGCGAACAGAGGTAGGAGCTTTGTGCGGCTTACGCTGCTGTTCGTCTCTTTTGCACCACTAGAAGAGCGGACCTAGGCAGGTGCCATATCTAGTGGTTCGTGTCCTCGCACACTAGTGGAGCGAACGCAGGTAGGAGCTTTGTGCGGCTTACGCTGCTGTCCGTCTCCTGGCACCACTAGAGGAACGGACCTAGGTAGGTGCCATTTCACACTCACTGCCTTTGTCTCTATGATTATTAACAGAGACCATTCCACACACCCTCCAAGTAAGGGAGGAATTGCCTTATTTACTAATTATATTCCTCTGTGAGTTTAACAGAGGTATTGCACTCTGCCTTAGTCTGCAGCAGAGTCTTTGCACGGTGGACCCTGACTGTCTGATACTCCTTTAGGTTTTATTATCAGACAGCCCCCTGTAACACTAACAGTGCTATCCTTGCAGGCAATATTTTCCTCAATTTATTCCCATCACACACTTCTGTGACATCTTTTGTAAGCAATTGTGAAGGGAGCTGCCAGCAGCTGATCTTGATGATTTGCCTGCCCAATTGCATTCAGCATCGTAGAATATTCCTCACACAACCATTAATAACCTCACTTACCACATGCCAATGTATGTAAGTGTGTGTATTTCTGCATGAGATGCTCATTCTACACACTGAATAAATTGAGATGTTTTTAAAAATTTGCTTCCATTTTTTCATCATTTTTAATATTAAAATGTCTATCGATCCTGTGATGGCTATAACTCCATGAGGTTTTTTTTCTTGGAGTTGCACTTTCAATGTTTAGGAGTGTATATTCAACATATATATATTGAACAAAGAGTATGTGGGGACTTTATTTTATTGGTATAAAACAAGCAGCAAAATTGTTATCCTGAGTTTATGTGTGGGAAATTCAAAGCTTCCTTGCGCTGCCATGCTAGACATGATGAAGGGTAAATTACAAATATTAGTTGAAGCGGGATCCTCAAGTGCTGCTGTGGGAATGAAGAATTTTCCTTCTTGCAATGTTGACCAAAATGTGCTAAAACTCGCAAAGTCAGTATAATAAACAGGTATAAAAAAGCGAAATTAACAAGCCATGTTTTTGATTTTTCATACGGTGATAATTTGTTTCTGAGATTTCTTACTGAAAAGTTTGGCATACTATGCACACTAAAATGTACAAGAAAACTAGCAATTTATGCTTATGAGTGGGAGAAGCAAGATATCATGGAACTACTATCCTAGACATGTTCTAAAGTAAATTACTAACATTAGCTGAACCTTGGTCTCCATGAGCTGTCATGTTAAAGGAACCTACTTTGCAGTTGTCCTTAAGTGTTATGTTTTGCAGTAATTCACACAGTGTTCCACAGCTTAGTGTCTGTAACAACGGACAGCCTTCTTGTGATTTGGGCTAAATAGGACAACAGAAGATGACTGACATTGATTTCTGTATTATATATACCTTTCACTTCTGGAAGGAAAAGCTGTGGGTGAGAAAAAGGTGGTGGGTGGAGTGCTTCTCACTCAGTAACAGAAAATACCATTATCCCGCATGCCTCTTAAATATCATTGGTGGTGACGACCTGTAATTACATGTACACACAATGAGCCACCCTTATCAGCACTCTCAAGGGACCACATTTAAATGTCCTCCATTCAGGAGAATTTATGACAGAAGACAACACAAATCCAAGAACCACTGCTAAACTAATTTAGCACTGGAATTACAAGTCTAGAGATTAGGGAAGTTATATGCATAGCTGTCGTGAACAATGGGCTACTACAAAAAAGAATTGCAGAATGAAATGTTAGAGGCCAAGAAACATATTCTCAAACTCTAGAACATTATTGCATCATTTTGTGTCTTTTTTTTAACCCTGTAGCATACATTCTTCAAGATGTTCTGTAGCAGCTGTAATAAAGCAGTTCTCTAATAAAATGTTACCCAGAGATCTAACGGAGAGGAATATGGTTGAGAACCGCTGAAGATGTAACTGTTTATAGTATTATTATACTTTTCAAATGTAAAGATGATGGGACACGTGAAAACAACATTGCAGACACAGGGTACAGAGGGGTTAACTAGCCAAACCCCAACAGGTGGGAGTCAATTTAGGAGAAAAAAGTGCAGCCTGCTAGGAAAAAAAAGCACAATCTGGGGTTTTATCCAAGAAGGATACTTGAGAAGAAAAGTAGGAAAAGCTCAACTTGGTAGGTTGTGTGACTCATAACCAACTGAAGGAAACCACGAGAATGGCTGCAGCAGCCCCACATGTACAACAGCAAACACCAGGAAAAAAAGAACAGGTATAAATGCCGCGCTGCTGTAGTCAGTGAAACATCCATTGGTAGATCAAATAAATCACCATTGACCTACCCTTGGATGTTTCTCTGACTACAGTAATGCATTTATACCCATTGTTAAGTTCCAGTTGCGAAAGAGTTCAACTGAGTGGAAGAGATTGAAGTCAGTGACGTGGTAGGACTCAGTGATATGATAGGCCACAGATTGTGTGTGCAAGGGTGAAGACATAGGCAGCAAACTTACAACTTGATATGAAATGTGGCTGCCTGTACCTGAATACAAGAGTGCTGAGAAGAATAGGACAGGAATTAGGTGAGGATCTCATGTTCAGTGGCTCAGAGTCAGATGTTTAAAAGTTATAGTTGTGGTTTTGTGGGGCCCCTCAGACCGCACAAAATAAGAAGAGGACAGAGGTTGGGTGTATGCCAAATCTGAAAGTTTTAGTCCAAAGAAAAAGGGCTTGCTAGACTGGGGCCTGGCTACCACACGAAGTAAACTATAGTTGGAAGGCGAGCAAGCATAGAGAATGGAGGGTCCTGTTTACGAATCCTGTTAAACTGATAGGCTTCTCAGAAGATATGTACTGACAGCGGTAACCATAATATGTTATCCATAAATCTCATCAGTTCTGTTATTAAACTCCAGTTTATTTTTACATCCTGATGTGTCTGCTTCCTTACTAAATTGGTAGATTTCGGACTGTTGCATCATCTAACAATCATGGGGAGAAATAATGCCCACACACCTAAGGACATATTTCATAGTCATAGTCATAGTTTTTAAGGTTGAAGGGAGACTCTAAGTCCATCTAGTTCAACCCGTAGCCTAACAATCATTAATATCTGGGGTCGCTCGCAGGAGAACACCTCACCTCATGACGCTGATATAACAACTGTTAGGCCGGCGTCACACGGTACAATCTATCATGCTATCGCAAGAGCGATCGTACCCGCCCCCGTCGTTTGTGCGTCACGGGCAATTAGCTGCCCGTGGCGCACAAAGTCGTAAACCCCGTCTCACACGCACTTACCTCCCGGATGACGTCACTGTGGGCAGTGAACATCCTCTTCCTGAAGGGGGGGCCATTAGGCGTCATAGCGACATCACACAGCAGCTGCCTAATAGAAGCGGAGGGGAGGAGATGAGCGGGACGTAACATGCCGCCCACCTCCTTCCTTTCGCATTGCCGGAGTGACGCAGGTAACCTGTGTTCATCGTTCCAGGGGTGTCACACGGAGCGATGTGTGCTGCCTCGGGAACGATGAACAACCAGAGCACGGAAGGAGGACCGACATTTTGAAAATTAATGACATGTCAACGAGCAACGATAAGGTGAGTAATTTTGCTCGTTCACAGTCGTTCGTAGCTGTCACATGCTACGATATGTCTAACGATGCCGGATGTGCGTCACTAACAACGTGACCCCGACGACATATCGCCCGATATATCGTAGCGTGTGATGCCGGTATTACACTTTGATTTCCTATAAAGACATAACAAAGACAGAAAACTCAAACTCGTTAGACTATTCATTAAGCACTAAAATAAAAGCCATGCAAGCTGCTTGATAATATCCAAATACTAGTGCCCTGATACTAGGTGATTAAAGCTATCTACAGCTGCTTCTAAGTGGTGCACAGCTTCCTCATCCTCAAGCGCTCCAGATGTCCAGTCATTTTTCCGTAAAAATCGTTTATCGACTTTTCAAGACTTTCATTATTATAAGACACACATTTTCCTGATAACATTTGTAGATTAATATGTAATGTTAAAAAAAAATAAGGAAAATTGGCCTGCCCATGTTGAAAGTAGCCTCCAAATTATGTTGAAAGTAGCCTCCAAATTACATCCTGTCAGAATCCTGGCTTCCATTCTATTCAATTCTCTTTCCTCTGGCCGTGTTCTAATATAAAATGGAGTGAATGCTGGCAGTCCTATAACCCGGGAGTGTTACAACAATGTGTCATTCATTTCCTTAGCCAATTTCCAAAGAATTCTGAAATTGCTTGTCAGTGTATGCAGACATGCCAATGCCATTCTGTTGGGCAGAGAATTGACTTTCATTACAAAGCTTGTGGTTTAATCTTTAACTATATGAAGTGATTGTGGAGCATGCTGGGTCATTCCTTTTACCTAGAAAATTGACATGTATGTGAGGAATGGCACCAGTAGATGTTATTTAGTCATTACAATTAACCTTTTTCTGCTCTGAAATACAAATCAGAAATATAGAAACTTGACAATAATCAAGAGAAAATAACCTTCCATATCCTCAGTTTATTACTTCAAAAGTGAGGTCATAGCACTCCGAGATGCCATTGTAACTCTTAAGAAAGTGTAGTGACAGCTGTTGGCAGAGCTCAGATCATCTTGTCAATATACTAGACCAGCCATGCAAAGACAAGGAAGAGCATAGAAACAAATAGGCTTTAGACATAAAGGGCTTTCCTGGGGGCACACCAGTTAAAATGACTCTTGAACTGCCTATGATGACAGGAGCTGGCGGAGCTCCACGAGTAAAGAGAAATACAGATCAGATGGAAGATGAACCACAAAACATTGCATGCCAGAGGGCACTGCAGTGAATTGCTTTGTCTGGTGTTTTGTTGAATTGCAAAACACTGCAGGATGCACACAGCCGACTGGTGATATTTGCGGCTGAATAAGTGACATGGTGGTTTGTCAGCGCACTGAACAGTAGGAATGTGCTCGGAGTGTGCTCGTAACAGCTTGCTATTCACTTTTCACTATGTACAGTCTAAACTACATGCACTGGCTAAAACTAATTGTTATAGAGAAATATGATGTGGTGTGTATATAAACTGTGTACCTTATAGTAATATTGTTAGATACTGTGCAGATAAGTCTATGTGGATGATTCAATAATATGTAAAAATATTCATTTAGTCATTCAAACAAATATACACTTTTTTCTTCACCCCCAAATAAATTAATTACAATGCACATGCTCAACCAGCACTCCATATAAACTAGTGAAAGGGCATCTGTCAGCAGGTTTTTGCAATATATTCTGACAGCAGCATGAGGTAGGAGCAGAGACCCTGATTCCAATGATGTATCACTTACTTTACTAGGTCCAGCAGTTGTGACAGAATCACAGTTTTCACTGCTGTAGATCTAGATAAAAAGAACCTGCAGACAAAAAAGCGCAATAGGGTCTTACTCTGACAGACAGGGGGTGATAAAGGAGATGATCCTACTCACCAAAGATGGTTGTGAAAGGCACAACTCCTGTAACAGCATAAATCCGGATCAAAGGCAGCAGTACCCCAGGTGTGGCTGATAACAGAAATAAATTGTAGAATGGGGCTTTGTAAACCGCGCCAAAGATCACTGATGAAATCTTGGATTAATGTAAACTTTTTATTCTTGCACAGGTCTACGCGTTTCAGGAGATTCTGCTCCCTTCCTCAGGACCAAACAGGCATAAGTTACATCAGATCTCTAGTGATCATCAGTGATCTGATGTAACTTATGCCTGTTTGGTCCTGAGAAAGGGAGCAGAGTCTCCTGAAACGCGTAGACCTGTGCAAGAATAAAAAGTTTACATTAATCCAAGATTTCATCAGTGATCTTTGGCGCGGTTTACAAAGCCCCATTCTACAATTTCTCTCTGTTAACTGCTGTAGATCTAGCAGAGATTGGATTGTTGAGCTCTGCAGAACGCCACACACACAACTGATTAGCAGTTTTCTGTGTACTCTGTATATTGACAAAAAGCTGCTAATCAGTGCTGGGGGCAGGGATGGGACTAGCAAGCACATGACAGCTAGTCAAATAATTATCTCCTGCTGATTATGCACTGAATTTATTTATACAGAAACACACTCCCAGTAAGTGACAATCAGGGGACTCAGCTCCAAGACCATGCTGCTTTCAGGACACATAACAAAAACCAGCTGACAGATTCCGCTTAATATGGGCATGCAATGGAGGAACTGAGGAAGGATGGGGGTAGTAAACAGTGAGGGTCCTTTAGGAGGTACCCCCAACAATCAAACAGTTATCAGTTACCCATCTGTAAATTAATGATATCAATAACAGGATAACTTTGGAGCAAAGTATATCCACTATGCTCAGCAATTCAGGACCATGGATAGCAACCAGTCATTTTCTGCATGTTATGTTTTCAACTTTCAAGTGCACTTAAAATGAGCCTTTCAGCAAAAGCAAAAAACAAAGGTATTGATCTGCAGCTATAGTAATCTTGTGCTAAATACCAAATTAAACATGTGCAACAGTCTAATTGAAAACGTGGCTAAAGGGAGAAAAGGAAGTTTAAAGCTGGGTTCACACTAAGCGACAGCGACAACAACGTCGCTGTTACGTCACCATTTTCTGTGACGCAACAGCGACCTTGTAAGTCGCTGTTATGATCGCTGCTTAGCTGTCAAACACAGCGACGCAGCAGCGATCATAATGACACACGTCGCTGTGCTACATGTGCAGAGAGCAGGGAGCCGCGCACACTGCTTAGCGCTGGCTCCCTGCACTCCTAGCTACAGTACACATCGGGTTAATTACCCGATGTGTACTGCAGCTACATGTGCAGAGAGCAGGGAGCCGGCACTGGCAGCGAGAGCGGTGGACACTGGTAACGAAGGTAAATATCGGGTAACCAGGGAAAGGTCTTCCCTTGGTTACCCGATGTTTACCCTGGTTACAGCTTACCGCAGGTGCCAGATGCCGGCTCCTGCTTCCTGCTCACTTCATTTCGTTGCTCTCTCGCTGTCACACACAGCGATGTGTGCGTCACAGCGGGAGAGCGATGACCAAAAAATGAAGCTGGACATTCAGCAACGAGCGGCGACCTCACAGCAGGGGGCAGCTCGTTGCTGGATGCCACACACAGAGACAGCGACGGGACGTCGCTGCTACGTCACAGAAAATGGTGACGTAGCAGCAATGTCGTTGTCGTCGTCGCTGTGTGTGACACCACCTTTAGTCTCACTGCAGATGCTCACTTTCAGTCATTGTGGCAGTGCCAGGGGTGTAACAATCACATTTTAGAACACAGTAAGCGAGCTGTAATCACTGACATCCCGCTCTGTACATACACTGCACACAAAATATCAGTCACGAAGTAGGGGTTAGATTAAGCTGTAATGAGCAGTGACTGTTCACTGCCTCTTTGTTGCCCCAGTGACTGTAAGCAAGCGACTGCATGGAGGGAAGATATACTTTCATGTTCTCCCTGCAGCTGCACTTCCAAATAAAATATTTCTTTTTATTCAGACATGGTTACAAACAGCCATCTCGGTTTGTGAAAGCTGTTCCTTAGAGGAATGGCTTTCACAAGCCGAGATGGCTGTTTTTATCCATGTCTGAATAAAAGGAATAATTTATTTAGTAGTATCCTTTTATATATATTTTTTTCCCCTTTGGGAACACTTTTTTCTGCATTTTACTGCATGGGGCTGCAGTATACATGGGAACTACACTTTATATGCGGAGAAGGACCTGACATATATGTGGTGAGTCTTATCTGGACTTTAGTCTCTTTTTTTCTATTTTAAACAGGCAGGTAGTAAATTTACAGAGACAATTACTGTATTTTCCTGTTGTACACAGACTGCTTCTGCTGGCGAATCAGCTGCTCCAAGCCAACAGGGCAGTTCTTCTTCTGGGTTGCACTTTCAGCAAGGTGTGATTGCCGGCATCATGCTGATTGACAACCGGCTTTCTGCAGTTAGGAGGTGGGGAGCTAGCTGTCAATCAGCATGATGTCGGCAGTTACTCTCTGTAAACACATGAGAGCGGAAAAGAAGCCACCTGTCAACGTAACATCAGCAAAAGCCACTGAATTACCTGCAGCAGTGGCTTGTGATTGCTCTGTGCTGGCGGATAATGGTACTGAGCACAACAGGCAGGTAATTAGCAACTAACTGCCTGTCAGTTCTTAGGCACAGTGCAAAAAAAAGTACTGGATAGCCTCTTTCAGCAACTGACCCCCTCAGCATAAAAGAACCTCTTTAATTTTTAAAATGAAAATGTACTGATAATATAGGTAAGTTCGGCAATAAGCACAACTCACTAGGCTACCCCAATGTGTTCAGTCTAATTTTTCAGTCCAGCCACAACTTATACATTGATACTGAGAGTAAAGTGGTGGTGTATCATGCAAAAAGAATTCCTTGAAATCTCTGACAAGCAATGAGTCCTCCACTTCCCGTCACCTCTTAGGCACAGTCTATACATTTTGCCCAGTGTAGTCCTTAAAGTAATCATAGTGTGCTACATGAAGAGTTTACAGTACAATTTTTGCTTCCATTTGCCAACCTGGTTGACTATGATGGGCAATGCCACTACTGTCTTGACATAGTATGTAAATATGACTAATTAATATGTTTTTCGGCTTTTCAGAATATGAGCATTGTGCCTAGAGCCACTCTTTCTATGAATTCACAAAGCTGTAAAAAATGTT
This sequence comes from Anomaloglossus baeobatrachus, assembly GCF_048569485.1. NCBI lineage: Eukaryota > Metazoa > Chordata > Amphibia > Anura > Aromobatidae > Anomaloglossus > Anomaloglossus baeobatrachus. The sequence continues at coordinate 408,441,067 of NC_134354.1, read as the reverse complement.
ATATGAAAAAAAGTCAAATTAACTTGGTACTATCATACTATGATAATCCAGGGGGAAATAAATATGCAAACCCCTGTGAGCTAAATGTGTCATCATGTACATTGTAATGTTCCTCGTTGTCATATATAGAAAATAAATCCCTAGATGAAGCTGCACAGTATAATGAATGTAAATGCTATAAGTGAAAGGCAGATAAGCACTAACACAATACATTGCATTTTAGGAGGAGTCTCCCTTTAATAAGCAATGCTCGAATACCAGGCTAATGTCACCTCATATAAAGAAATGTTATTTTCTGTGCTGATTTCTGGCACCATTTTGAAGCCTTAATGTTTATTGCACCACCACTAGATTCATTCAGAATGAAGGCTCTACAGATAAAATAGTGTCTTTGCTTTAATTACCTATATTTTAGAGCTTGTTCTGCGTTCTTACATCCCCAATGACCACTTGTTCCAGCATTTTTCCTTATGAAATATCCATTCCTATTACACAGTAATTGCTTGTACTGATTTTAGGGCTGTCCAAGCTTATTATGTTATGGGCCACATGTGTTTTAAGTACTGTATACTGTGATAAGCTAGAGAAAATTAACAAATTATATCATCCTGCAATGGCCAAGCTGCTGAGTAGGGAAACACAAGTCAATCAGCCCCTGGGCTGCAATTTGGATGCTGTCGCATTTCAGGTTTTGTGAACAAATTAATTAGATTTCACTGGAAATCTTTGACAAAGTAAATTTACAAACTGGTTCTGCTGTGAGCATGGGTAAGTATGCACTTACGTGTCCTGTAATGTTAATGGATATGTAGAAGTATATGTCTGAGACAATCTATTTATTATCCAGGGAATTATTGGCTTGTAAACACCTCTGATTTAGGTGGTCATTCAGTTGGAAATTAATATCATGGTCTCAATGTGACTTTGTAGAAGTCATTGTAGATTTATATTATAGGCAGTTTTATAATACATGTGTCATTTTAATTTTTTTGTCAGTGAAGCAAAGTGTAAAGATGAAAGATTAAAAGACACCTCAAGCTAATCGTGACAAATTCCCCCATACAAAACATGCCAAATACTGTATGCATGCGCTTTGTCTAAAGAAGTGGGCACATTTCACTGAAATTAAGTAGTAAATATAATCAGCACTGAAATTCTTCTCTTTACCAACAAATTAATCACTTATTATTATTTATTATTATAGCACCATTTATTTCATGGCGCGTTACATATGAAAGGGGTATACATAGACAAGTACAATAAACATGAACATTACAAGACACAGACAGGTACAGGAGGAGAGAGGACCCTGCTCGCGAAGGCTTACAGTCACTAATGAATATTTTGTTACACATTTTACTGGAAAGAAGGAAATTTACTGGTGAACTCCTACCTATGTGCATAAAAGTTGTGTAGGCAACAAACCTGTTGAAAAGAAAACTGATATGTGGACATACAAGCATTTGTTACAGACAGTTCTGCATGAAAAATGAGTCTTTTGGCAGGAAAAATGATGCGTAAAAAAAGAAGAATGAAGCAAAAACTCAACATTTGCAGATACCCTAAATGTATAAAAAGTAAGCACAATAATGTGACAGTGTAAACAATTTTTCCCTCAATATTGACCTATTTTTTAATCCTGGTTTGTTGCCATTATTATAATACTAAAACTAAAAGATCTACTAAAACTATAAGATCTACTATCATTTCGCATCATGTACCAGAGACCATTCATAGCACCCTAATATTTTTCACAACCTTGGGTGCAACTACCTGCATCAGAAACCTCCCCCAATTCCTATATCTATAAGGCTGAGGCCACACAGGGATAAACTGCGAGTTCTTGCATGACACTCGGCTCACGCTCTCAGCACAGAAGGAGCCGAGTGTCATGCAAGGGTCATGCGACTGTGATATGATTGTGCGATCAGACCACAGTTGCGGAGGGAGGGGCGACCCTGCAGAAAAGAGGGCCAGCGCTGCGGCAGAGAGGGAGGGATTTATCTCCCTATCTCCTCCGTTGCCGGCTGATATGAGAATGACAGTGCTCTCGCGCTACACTGGTGAGTCCTGTACTGCCAAGCCCTTTCCCATACCAAGCTGCCAGACAAAAATGGAAGGAATTAATAAAATATCACCGGTGCATTTTTCAGAACTGTGTCAGTAACATGCTGTGTGCTTATATTAATTTCTAGCTTTATGTTCAGTCTTTGTCATTGGAGATGCTCGTTAATAGGATTCGTTTTAGACACAGTAGGACTTCAGAGAGATCATTTCCACAATCTGGTGCTTTGGGAATTTTTTTAGCGCATTTATTTGGCATGAGGGAGAGGGGTTCACTTTATTTTTCTCAAAATACTGACTTTTGTGCAGCGGATTTGTCTGTTGTTTTAGCTCTGTTCCAACTACTTGATTGGGGTTAAGCCTCAATATTAGACACCGTCTGTGGATATGACCTGTGCTATTTCTGCAAACTAAAGTTTCCTTTCTTTAAAATTTAGAAAAATGATTTTAGCACTAGTCCACAAATATTACCTTAGGAAGAAATAACATGAAGTAATTAATTTTAATAAACTGTAACCTGCTTTGTACCGAGAACGCGCTACGATTTGCTACTGGGACATGCAATGTAAATGTGTATTTTAACAGCTAAATTGTAAAACAAAAATTGCATATCCTTCTAAAGTACAAAGATAGAAATTCAGTAAATTCTATAAAGGATTAAAGAAATGGCTTGATTAAATGGTCCATGTCGTATTTTCTTGTCATATTTGCCCTTAACAAAGTTCAACTGGTTTTAATGGTTGATCTTAAAATTGTTTGATAATTATATTCTTTTTTTTTTTTACTGCTCCTGTTATGGTAGAAGATATACTGTATTCTTCCATAGTTGGCTACATTCTTCTGCAGTTACCAGAAGACACATTCTCCATCTTGATCGTTTTATTGGATTATTCTCCTTGAAGGTAAGATGTGCCCAGAGGCTTTATCAAACTATCTAAGACTGTCTACAGCTATTACATGTATAGCTACATTTTTTAAGTTAAATCAATAAAATCTTTTTCTTGCTTGCTCATTCTTCTTCTCAGGAAACATATACTTCCTGGACAAGTTTCTGCAGTATATTATGCTCTCTAACAACTTCTTACCTGTCTAACTTTTTATTCAGCTTTACAAACTATTAGCTCTTTATAATGCAATATATTCTATGCCGCTGGCTTCATTAAGGTTTTTTTTTCACAAAAACTATAATGTTTGCTGAAAGTAGGAAAATTTAGATTGTATTCACAAAAATCCTTAAAGGTGTGGTCTGAAGGCCAAAGTAATTTTTATGTAAATCCTATCTATTAAATTAGGTACCATAACCTAAACTAATTACTAATATACTTGCATAAAAAAATTCCTATCCTTCCCAACTACACTATCTAATTATTTATTTTTTCCATACTTCCTCCCTGATGATGCTTCATTTGAGAATCCCAATGCATGCTGGGATACTTAGACAAAGCGTCATTAGAGGGCAGAGGTTGCAGTCATCATCACAGCCCCTGCCCCCTCCCTGAAACAAAGCCTCATCAGTGATACTCATTTCAGGGGCTGGGTTAGACCCTGCTCTGTCCCTGCACTCTGTGCACTGTGCAACAGGGTGGTGTCAGAATATCCAGCATGCAAAGATCAGCGCTGCCCCTGCAAGTGATGTAATTGGTCTCTGCATACTGGTGTCAGCACTGGGAATAGTGGTCATGTGACTACAACTATGATATATGGATACTCTCTGCCAGAATCTGGCTAGACTGTTTCTAGCCTTGTGCAATACACTTGCATTGAGTGTACCCGTCAAGTCAGATTTGGGCCAGTAGTATGTACATTGCATACTCGCGACCTCATGACCACTGCTCCCAACCCTGACATCAGAGAATCCTCACAGAGCACAGTGTGCGTGTGATGTGAAGTTTCACAAGTCTGCAGTCACATAAAATGACTGCAGATTGTCATTTTAACTGACAATCCCTTTAGGATTTCACACTGGGGCCTGCAGTCTTTTGGCTTAAAAGCACAAATTGTTCACATACTGCCAGCATATTCTATATGGGCATGAGATTTCTGGAAAATAAATGGTTATTAACCCTCTTCTAAGTTCATGTCCTCTTTCTGCTAAACTAACAAAGATCACAAAAACAGTCCTACATTCTGCAGTCCGCAGTTCTCATGGTTGCTTTCGTCTTGTGCCATACTCTCCATCTCACAGGAGCTGAACTGAAGGTAACTACAATGACTCCTCTTATATCATGGCTCTCTTCAGCTGACTCTATCACAGCAGACTGGCCTGAGGTGCTCACACTTTTAGACCCTTTCCTTGAGAGCTGTTTAATGTCTACACCATAGTTTGTGCTCTCCTCAGCACAGGGGACCTCAGCCTATCATGTTGTCTGAGCCACAAACAAACTTCTTACTTTTTGACAATCTGCGGCACAATGAAGTATCTTGTGACTGCATTACATACCGATTAACAGTCACAATTGTAAGAGGGGTGTTAAGGTTTTCCCTTAGATATGGTTCTTTTTTTTCAATGAAACCTTGTGAGCGGAAAAAGAAAACATTTCCTCACAGTGCTGTGTACATGACGACTGAATGCTTTAAAGGCTTAAAACTATACTAAAGTAAAACAAAGAGAAGAAAAACAAATGAATAAAGGTCGTCTATAAGCCGGGTAGACATCAATTATGCATTCACAGTATGCCTTAGTAGGATTTTTGAGTTTTCTAATGATAGGTATGCCTTTATTTCTGCTGAAATTTCTATGGACAACATTTATAATGGAAGGATATTTATTAAATATTAAAAGCTATTAAAGAATATATATTATTAGGTTATGATATCAAACATATTTAGCTACATTGTTGCACTACATGACATGGGCTAGTGTTTCATGATATCTAGTAGATCAGTCCTTTTGAATCCCATGCACTTTCACTCTCAAACTCCTTAAATGTATAGATATCAACTTTTCAGAAGAACTGATGCAAGGATTTTGCTGAAGAGCTATGCATTTTTGACACTTTAAGAGGATCATCTGAGAACAACAAAGGTGGAGTATATAAAATTAATTGATGCGATTAAATTGTACATAAAAAAGGAGGCAAAATGGATTTAGGTACAATTGGAACAGCACATGCAATCCTTAACCTGTTAGGAACGCTTTTCTTTGAGTCCAGGAATGAAAATAGAATTAGTTTCTAGTGAATTTTGAACCGACTCTGTTCCTGCGATTACATATTTTATATTCTATTAGGTGAAAAGAAACAGTAATATAATCTGTTCACGCTAAAGCAATAAAGTTGCAAATGTCAAAAACATATTCCCCTGAAGGAATGTGATGTAGAATTATCTGAATGTGTCGGAGCGAAAAGAAGTTTAGTTTTGCCCATTGGGGAGAAAGAAATCTGCTTTTTCCGTCACAGAATGGACCCTGTAGGAGGATGGAATTTGTCTTTTAATCAATAAGACACGTACGGTTTCCGTTTAAGGGATTTCTTCATATTACTACACCTTGAGGCTGTGCTGTGTCCAAAATCTTTCCAATTTAGGCTTGTGTGAAACCAAGAAACTTTACACTTAAATATAAACAGGCTAATTCTAAACCTGTCACCATACAGCCTTCTGCTTTTCATGTTTTCTCCACAAAAATCTAAAAAAATATAGTTCCATTTTTTAACTTTAAGGCAGGGTTTAGAATAAATATTAGTTTTGTAGAGCATGTGCTGATTTAGATAAAAGTGTATCAGATCTAAATAGCACCAACTGACTTCTCAATTTCAAGTGATTGCTTAAAAACCGTGTATTAATTATACAGATTTGAAAGAGGTGTATGGTTTTGAAACCAGAGAGTAATGGGTTAAAAAAATAATCCCTTTTGCTATGCTTGTTCAATGTACATTTCTCACCTAATTCCATACTAGTCAGTATGTTTATAAGGTTCCTACTGTTTTTCTTTTACAAAGCTACAAATTTCCTAAATATAGATATGAAAGAAAATATACAGATTACATGTAAGTGCGTGTACCTGCAACTACGCTGCTGACACCTCAGGATAGAAATGACCTCTGAAAAGACTTTCTGTTTTTACAAAAGTCTTGCAGTGCTAAAGTTATAGGGATTTAGGTACTTTTAAAAAAGACCCATTAGCTCTCCTAAAACATCTAATTCAGTAAATACTTATATTTCCCCCCAAAAATAATAACTGTGGAAGCCTTTTCTTAAAACCCAGCATTGAATTGTTCCTAGGTTACTCATCCTAGAAAAGTATGAATAAACTAACATCTGGGAGTTACCATTGCCTCAATTTTTTCAATTCATTTTCACAATACTTGCCAAAAGTTGAAAAAGTAGAACTGTAGGGGACTTGGCGGGCACAATTTAGACAGATTTTTTTTTAGGCTTGTGCTAGAAAAGATTCAGGCCTCTTCACGTTGGGACTGGACATCTCTGCTCATGTGCATCATGAGATGTACCACAACCTTACGACATGTACTCAAAGCCGAGACTTCCAGAAACAGCTAGTCCTGTCACATCCCGGACTTAGCATGGATAAACATCTAGGCCTGGCATGGAGATGTCCTGGATTTCACCATGCAATGGCAACAACCATACAGTGGACAGTAAGTAGTTGAGGTGATCGGCAGATGAATGTTGGTTGTTGTTTCTTTTTACATCTTAACATTTATTATGCTCTGTGGACTCTCTAGACCCCAGAACATAATAAGGGAAATTGAATTAATAGGGAAAAAATAGCAGGGAATCAAATTTCCTGTTAAAATCCTTTGGATATGGTGAATTTGAATCTTGGCAGATCCGATCATCGCTACTTTAAACAAATGACATGAGATTGACATACACCTCTTAATAAACTTGACGTCATTTACTCAAATAGCATTTTTAGACTGATGTATAGATTGCCAGTTTTATAAGTCTTCTCAAAAAGAAAAAAATGTTTCGAAGATGTTATCTTATGAATAATTATTTACCAGAGCAGTCATGATAGCAGTGGTGACAGGTCCTACTTAAAGGGAACCTGACATGTAATGTTCTATATTAAACTGCCCCAAACACCTTGTTAGTGATGCAACGTGCATCACTAACATAGTGTTCTCAAACAAAACTTCCCAGTATTTATCTAATAAAAACACTTCTTATTATTGAATGAATGCATCACAGACCTTCTCTTTCAGTCATTAGGGTGGTTCTTTTGTAGCATTTCACTTATGGTCAGTCATGGTCTTCTTCAAAGTATGCACGCCAACTTAAGGCCCCGTCACACACAGACATAAATCTTTGGCAGATCTGTGGTTGCAGTGAAATCATGGACATATTGTTCCATTTGTACACAGCCACAAACCTGGCACTGATTGTCCACAATTTCACTGCAACCACAGATCTGCCGCAGATTTATCTCTGTGTGTGACAGGGCCTTTAGTCTGATTGATTGCCGTGACTGGCCTGACATGATGGCAATCTTCTATTAACGTCTGTACTTGTGCACTCTCATAAGCTCCTTGGGCATGCACACTAAATCTGGATATATGTCGCCAGCTTCATTTCATATGTTCACAAGCTTAGTTATTTTTTTAGATCAATACTTGGAACTTTTGTTTGACAACACCTTGTTGCTGATGCACATTGCATCACTAACAAGCCATTGGGGCATTTTAATATAGAAAATGAAATGCCACGTTCCCCTTAAGTTGTCAATATCTGTTTTACTAAGATTTTTAACAAATGTCATACAATAAATATGCCTGATGTAGTGAAGGGAGAAAGTTGAAAGAACAATATCTGTTCTTTTAAAGTATTTTTACTTGTAGATTTGAAAACTAGAATCCATCTGTAACAAAACCAGAAGGATAGAATAGATATTACTCGGAAAGCTCCCCCTTGTTGATCTGGTTAAAAGCCTTGCAGTGTGAAGTGTTCACCAGTGTCTTGTGTAAAACGCCAGGTCTAGTCATTGTACATTTCAATCTAACACGTCTTTTTCCTCTCTAACCCAGCCTGAACTCAAAGAATCCACAAGAATGGGAATTGTTCATGCTTCACTGCCTCATCTTTCTTTGCCATTTTTCATTGCCCGTTTCTGCTACTAACAAATAGCTTACAAAAAAAATATTCTAAACACTTAAAAAGATAATTATCCATCTTTGCAGCTTGAACAGAATCTCACGCAAAACATGATGTTCGGTTCTTATGTGTTCTTGCTGAATTGTGATTACAATAAATTGTATTCCCCATAGAGGTAGAAGCAATCAAGCCAGAGGAAAAAGGTTTTTTTTTGGGTGTAAGATGCTTGAAGAAAATAAAGTGTTATTTAACTGAGTCAGTGAAAATGAAACAATAACACTTAAAACTGACACTGCTGATTCAAGTCCAAGGAAAGAACATGACAAAAGCCAGATTATCGAACATTCTGGATTATTGAATGAACACTGAGAAATCCAGAAAAAAGTGTCTTCAATAGGAAGGAAAATGGCCAATAAACATAATATTTAACCATAATAATGTTGATGTTACGTTGACGCCAGGTTTTATAGCATACAATATGGCATCCACACAAGTTTACAGGAATATGCTGTAACTCTTTATGCCTCTGTACACACAAGAAAAAAATAAGACCATGTATTTTTGGAAACTGCATTTTGGTGATATCATAACATTGGCCAATGTTGATGAAAAACTACATTGGGCAGAATGTTGTCCTAGGATCCTGCCAAATTGATGAGGATGTACTTGGGGCCATCTGAATATTCTATGAAAGCAAATGTCAGAGGAAATGTCAGTCATGTTGGATTTTAATGACATTATATAGGTCACTATTAGTGGTGTATGCTCTTTAAGTCAAAAAAGGATGTTTGGCCAAGCAGTGACTTCAAGTTTTTTGAGAAGTTAGAGAAGGATACATTTATTAGAATGAGTGCCATATAAAATTAAGAGGCTGCAATTCTTCATTATGGCCAAGAGATATGAGACCATTGTAATATGTTTGCTTTAAAACAAACTTCATATGACTAAGTGATATCACTATTGAAAAAAAATCTCACTAGTAAAATGCACAACAGCCATCAATTAGATGATACAACCTTTAGACGTTTGGTGGGACAATCATATATGCAACTCAAAATCATATTTCTTTACTTCAATAAATTCAGCCAATATTCACTTGTCAATATGCAAGCTAATTACAGAAAACTATTGCCTGTAATTTCCAAGGTCAAACTCTAAAATATGCCTCCATTACACAAATGCTGACCAAACGCCACCAAGTGTTAATCTATGCACAAATACAAAATAGGAGGTTGGATTATCTTGGAGATAGTCCTGGCGTCGGCTAGGCAATTAAAAAGGAACATCTGTTTTTTTGGCATACGCTATTCTTATACAACAACAGCCCTTGGTAGAATAATTTGTCAGTGCAACTACTGCAATACAAAATACAAGGATCAAGAGATAGTGTTTTTGTACTTTTGTACCTGTGAAGAAAGCATGGCTCAAAAACAGCAGCAAATTATGAGCAAGATTAGGAAATTATACAGTGTGGAAGGATATCTTTCTCAACTCAAGTACTTTCTAAGTGGGTTTATAGGAAACCTGAAAGCAACTGCATACTGCCCGAGTCATCGGCAGTATGTATCAGACACTGGCGGTGTGATTTCAGCAATGAATGTTTGATTCTGAAACGGGAATAAAGCTGCATGGGTGACCAGACCAAAAGGCAGGTCATCGGTAGCTTCTTCCCAATAGCTACCAAAAATTAAGAGGTCTCTCCTTATATACACACATGCATGGAGAGACCCATCACTCAAGGGGAGCGAGTGGGGAGAAACAGCCATGGAAAGGCCATTTCATCTAGTCACTTGTGCAGCCTGGTCCCTTTGCTTATAAAGTGTTTTTTTTTTTTTCTAAAAATGCTTTTGTGACGCCCCTGAGACTTCAGTCACCACAGAGGTACTGCACCTCAGCCAGAGGTGTGGTGCTCCATCCTGGGTAAGGAATAGGTCATCCACCAGTATGCACACAAAGCACACAACACTTTAAATTAGCAGCTCCTTACCAGGTCAGGCTTAGGGCTTGGTGCCATTAGTGCTATGTATAGCCACCACTGGTGATGGTACCTCCCTCCCCCAATTCGATCGAGCCTGGGGGTGGAGTCTAGTTAGTGAGGGGACACTGTAATGACAGAGAAGAGAGTCGAGACGGAGCAGTGAAGGTTTGAAGACCTGTGGTCTGGAGCTGGTGCAGCTCGACCCAGGCACAAGACTTAAAGGGTCCTAGAGACCACGGGAAGTGCGCCATACTCCCTTGGCCTCGTTCCACATACCACATATTGGAGTGGAGGGACTTGGACGCCGAACAGTGGCTGGTACCTAGACTAGATGAGAAGAATCAACGTGCTCCGCTAGTAAAACCAGAGGCTAAGGACACATCTAGTACCAAAGCCAACTCTGCACAAAAATCCACTGGAAGGTAACCACATAGGGCCAAGGGATTGAACTTCAAGCCACCCAACAGGGTCCGCAGACACCGTCTCAGGGCACTGTGTGCGTAGGCGTGGGACAGGTGGGTTAGAAGTCAGTGCAGGAAGATGACCAGGGAAGGTACATAAGAAAGGTACATTGGTCTTGACCTCCGAACTACCCGGGATCGACTAGAGCCCATCACTGTAAAACCCAGCACTGCAAAGGTGGTCACTGACTAGTTGTGTTACCTTGGAACCTGCTAGAGTGAGTAAAACCCTGAGACTGCATCCCTGTGTCGCTCCACTATTCACCTGCACCTCCGGCCCTGCACCCCCACCATCACCTACTACTATCCCCATCTGCCCTGGGGCCCAGCTCTACCTGTGGAGAGCTATACCAACCAAACTGCGTCACCATCTGCCCCAGAGGCCCCATCCCGCAGCGGCGGCACCTATCTGCCGCATACCACAGGTGGCGTCACAAACTATTATCTCCCTTTCCTTTAAACTGACATTGCCGGGGTCATGGAACCAGGCCTTGCCACCACCACAACATCCCAGAAACAGAACCGCGGCCCAGAAACGAGTGCCCCACGGTCCTGGTACAGGTGTGTCACTTTGGTATTTCAGAGTCAAACATTTATAAGTGAAATTATACCGTCAGTGTAGGATGCATGCTGGCAATGGTTCAAGCAGCATGTATCTACTAGCAGGTTTACTTTAAAAAGGACCTGATAGAACAAATTGTAGAATAACAATCTCTGCATAGGTGGAAAGTTCCAGCTTCACATGCTGATGTAGGAATAAAATTACATTTCTGCACCATGTTATGGGGTGCTGTTAGTTTTCTGGACATTTCACAAGTGGAGGATTTTCTTTTTGCGACTTTGCATCTCATACTTGCTGAATTAGCATATCATTCAATATTGAATGTTTTAAGGACTTTTTACTTCAAGAGAAACCAAGTCTCTTTAGCTTCCTGCCTGCATATTATATTTTTTTTATGATATATTCACCACATTGGCTACTCTTTAAATTAGTCAATGCTTATGTTGAGAACACCAATTAGTACCTCTTAAGGCCCCATTACAGGCAACAACATCGCTAACAAGATATCACTGGGGTCACGGAATTTGTGACACACATCCGTCGTCATTAGCGATGTCGTTGCGTGTGACACCTACGCGCGACCACTAACGATCCGAAAAGCAGCACAAATCGTTGATTATTGACACGTCGTTCATTTTCAAAATATTGTTGCTCGTTTTTGACGCATGTTGTTCGTTGTTCCTGAGGCAGCACACATCGCTACGTGTGACACCCTGGGAATGATGAACAACATCGTTCCTGCGTCCTCCGGCAATGAGGTGGGAGTAAGGTTAATGCGGCTGCTCTCCGCTCCTCCGCTTCTATTGATGGCCCGCTGTGTAACGTCACTGTGACGCCGTACGAACCTCCCTGTTAAACAAGAGATTGTTCGCCGGCCACAGCAACGTCATTAGGAAGATATGTTGGTGTAACGCGTACCAACGATATTGTTCGCTACGGGCAGCGATTTGCCCGTGACGCACGCACGACGGGGGCGGGTCTGATCGCTAGCGACATAGCTAGCGATGCCGCTGTGTGTAAAGCAGCCTTTAGTTCATCTGACATAGACAATGAAAGAGCATGTCATTGAAGACATTGAATGACCATACCATAATCTGAATCCTCGAAGATGGACACGGTTCCCATATACTTTAGGCCACATTCAGTTCAGGGATCAGTTTCATCAGAGTATCGATTTTTACGATCGGTGTTTCATCAATGATTTTTACATATGCAAAAAAACTGCCTAAATCCCCTCCTACCCATTACAATGTTAATTACGGATAGCACATGGGTTAATGTGTTGTATGTGTTTGCTGTCTGTTATTTTAACAAACTCATAGACTTCAATGGGTAATTTTGATCCATGACTTGGATTAAAACACACATGTCTCTATGATTGTTACGTACCGGCGACGCCATAGCCACAAGCAGCCTGCTGCGGTTCCTGTTGCGCCCAGGCACCGGCTGCCGTTCTTGGCCGTGCCTCGGGTCATCCAGTTGGCTGTTCCTTCCACCACATCTAAGTGTGGAGAGGCGGCTAGTGCGCATGCGTGCGCCGATTTACCCCAGCCAGAGTTTAAGCCCGGTGCTTTGCCTAGTGAGCATGCTCAGCCTGTTTGTGTTATGTCTGAGACTAAGTCCTCAGTTCAGGCTACTGAGCATGCTCAAACTGATAGTCTGCTTTCTAAGCCTGTGGCTCAGGCTACTGAGCATGCTCAGGCACTTAGTGCATCAGAGGCTAGGTCCGGTAAGGACCTCACTGAGCATGTCCATGAGGTGGCAGGCCCTGATAGGGCAGAGGGTGTCAGGTGTCCTGATGACGTGGCAACTCCGGACTGGCTCGCAGAGGCCCGTCCCTATGATCTGGCACCTCAGTATTGGTCGTCAGACGATGACTGGTGAAGTGTTTGGGGCGTGGCTGCCATGAGGTCATCAATGACATGGCGGTTCCGGATAGGTCGCATGTGACGTCACTGATGACATGGCACTCTGCTATTGGACCTTGGTGGTTCCACCCTGGGTTTGGGGCGGACCCAGGTTATAAAAGGGGCTGGAGACAACATGGAGGGGCGCAGTCTTCACATTTGCTCAGTCAGAGCACACCTCTATGTTAGAGCCTCATTGCGGCATAAGCCTATGTTGGGAAGCGGTAGGTAGGGTTAGGCGAACGGTGCCTGTCACGCCAAGATTCGTGGCTCGGCACATCAGGGTCAGGCGCCGTGCTTCCCTCCTGCCGTTCCAGTCTTGCTATAGCAGCCCAGTGGCGTTAACTGGGCTGCGGCTGCTGTGCTACCTGTCCGATTGTGCCCCCTACGCACACGGACAACGCACCTGCTGTGCCACCTGTCCGATTGTGCCCCCTACGCACAGGGACAACGCACCTGCTGCGCCACCTGTCCGGTTGTGCCCCCTACACGCACGGACAGCGTACCCCAGGACCCCTGTGGAGTTAACAGGGTGTTCCTTATCCTCCTCGGCTTCCCGGTCAACGCTACTGGTGTACCCATCTGGCCTGACGTGTCCTACACACACGTGGCCAGTCGAGAGGTGGCCAGAAACGCTAATCAGAGGACCGCTCGGCCTGACGTGTCCTACACACGTGGCCGACAGGGCGCTTTCGTGGCGGTGTTCCGGTCAACGCTACATGGTTACCACCCGGCCTGACGTGTTTCCTGCACACGTGGTTGGTGTAGCACTAGGTGCACCAAAACGCTAATCGGGTTGTCGTCCGGTCTGACGTGTCCCAACACACGTGACTGGTTCCCAGAGTTCCTGGGTTATCTCAGAGCCATCCAGCTCTATAGTCTCCGCCTAACCCTCAGGTGCCAGCAGCTCCTTTGTCATCTGGAGCACGGTGGGCCCCGACTGGCGATTAGGATATATACCCCCTGGTCCTAATCTGCCGGTCCCCCCATAACAATGATTTTATTGTGGATAGATAGTTGGCAAGAAAAAAAACTGCATAGTCTATAATGGGTAAGTATTTTATTTTTGAAAAACATGGATCAAAAAAGTACATGAAAATGGATGTCTGAATGAGGCTTTAAAAAGTTATATTTTTTAATTCCCACATACATATGAACTCAGCCAAATGTTTGTGTATTTCAATGAGCACAGTGAAGTAAGCCATTGCCAGACACCTCTGGTAGTGACTTGACTACAGGGGAAACAAAAGCATCAAGCTTTGCTATTCAGCGTGCTGTAAGCTTCTTTCTCTCTCTAGTCCAACATCACTTGTTGGTGGGGGGAAAGTGGCTTATGTTTAAGAGCAAAAGCATAGAAATAATATACTGTAGAAAAGACAGTGGGGCACATACCTCAGAACACTCAGAAGTAAAAAGTATTCAAGTTGGCCATGACCATGAGTCACGCTGCAGGATAATTTACAAGCTATAACTAACTATTGTATATTTCTTTACTTTTATTTATATATACAGTCATAGCTAAAAGTGTTTAGAAGGGAACACTGAACTCTCTTTTCTTTCACTTATTCAATGAAACAGAATAAAGGTTTGTTTGCAAAACAAGTATGTTTTTTATTTTTTGGCAACAGATTGAAACTTGACGTTTCGGCCTCACAGGGCCTTATTTATATACAGTCACTCAATGATAGAAGAGGAAGACTTCAGAAGAGTGAAGAATGAGAAAAAATATATCCAAGCAAGATATATTAAGTGGGTAGTTCCAAAAAATAGTTGCCTCCTTCCCAGGATGTGGCCATGCACATACTACTTTGATAACATCATTAATCCAGTCATTGTGCCTGTGCATGAACCAGTTACAGTCCACCTTCATGGATGACAATGATCCAGCTCATCGAGGTTGCATCATCTGGGAAAAACTATGGAACTATGGAATCAGCTGATTCACTGTGTAGAGACTCGCGACTCTGTACCCCTGAACCTCAATTACCTGAAAGCTGCCCTTCAATAAGAGTGGGATGTCATGCCTCAGCTGACAATAACTCAACTTTTGAACAGCATGAGATGTCGTTGTCAAACTGTAATTGATGTTCAAGGCCACAAGACAAGTTATTGAGACATTGACATTTATGGGGAGGTATACCCACCAATGTTGTTGGCTTTTGTTTTAATAAATTGTTTGAGATGAGGAAATCACCATTACATGCTTCTACTTTCATTGTCATGATAAAATATCACTGTAGAGTGAACTTTTTATGTTTACACAAATTTCACCCGAAAATCAAATATCCCTAACTTTTTGTGAGTAGTGTATATAAAAACTTTACATTTATAAAATGCACATCTATATGCAACTATACATTCAAGTGCAGTTCTCAGCATAAGTGAATATGCCCCATGTAGAAAATAAGAATTTAATCTTTGAATACAAAACAAATTCCAAAATTTTGACAACAAATGAGTTTCATAGAATATTTTCTTAACCCATAATATGAAAGTAATGTTAAGAAACATGTATTTAGAAAAATTTATGGTGCCTACAGGGAAACATGGTGGTGGCAGTGTCCTTATCTAGGACTTCATGAGTGTTTCCGGTGTTGGAGAGCTACATTTCATTGATGGTATCATGAATTCACAGATTTACTGCTCTACAATGAAAGAGAAGATGCTACCATCACTCCGTACCGTTGGTGCACTTTTTCAACATGAGAATGATCCAAAACACACTGTTGCAATTTCTGAAGAACAGGGTCAAATTGATTCAATGGTCAAGTATGTCTCCTGATATAAAGCCAACCGAACAACTAAGGGGAATTCTTTCAAGATGAGCATCAGTGTCCATCAATCATCCAAACTCTAAAAGAGATCATTCTTGAAGAATGGACAAAAATGTAATATGTCACCAAGTTGTTCATTTAATGCGTAGAAGCCATGGTGCTGTCCTTAAAAACCATGGAAGTTATACAAAATCCCAGATGTAATAGTTTTTGATGTGCAGTGTATTTAATTTTGCATTATAAAACGGATGATTTTGTAATGAAAGTTATTTTATTAATCTTACTTTCATTATAAGTGTTCCATGAAACTCAGTCTTGGCAAAATTTTGGAAATTATTCAGTGAGATATTGATTAAAATCTTATTTTTCGTATAGGGTGCATTTTATACATACATATATATATATATATATATATATATATATATATGTATATATATACACACTGTATATATACCATGATATACATTATCTAGGCAGAACCCTTACATAGCTGAAGATGTATATATATATATACGGATATATATATATATATATATATATATATATATATATAGTATAGTATATACGTATATACTGAGACACAATCTGATCTAAGATATATATATATATATACTGTATATATATGTATATATATATATATATATATATATATATATATATATATAGATAGATAGATAGATAAATAAGACTGTACAAAGTATAATAAAACAAAAACAAAGGGCGTTTAAAATCTTGAAGGCTGAGAATACAGAAATAGCATTGCAGGAGTATAAAGATATCAATAGGCAATGCAAAAAAGAAATCAAACAAGCAAAACTAGCTACTGAAACAAAAATCGCTAATGACATTAAAATAAATCCCAAAATCTTTTATAAATACATTAATGCCAAAAGGAAAACAAAGGATAGTATTGGCCCCTTAAAATATAATAACAAGTTAGTTATAGAGGACAAACAAAAGACTGAGATATTAAATAGGCATTTATCATCTGTGTTCACCAAGGAACTGTCTGTACCAGGCATCATTCAACAAGTGAAAAATCAAAGTTCACCACCCAATATAATTAATTTAACAAAAGAAGAAGTACGCCTACGTCTGAGTAAATTAAACATTGACAAATCCCCAGGGCCAGATGGCATTCATCCACGAATATTGAGGGAATTGAGCTCCGTAATTGACAGACCGCTGTATCTCATCTTTTTAGACTCGCTTGTAACAGGGTTGGTGCCTCAGGATTGGAGGATTGCGTATGTGGTACCGATATTTAAGAAAGGTAAGAGGGTAGATCCAGGCAACTACCGTCCAGTAAGCCTGACATCAGTAGTATGCAAAGTTTTTGAGGGCATTTTAAGGGATGACATGCAAAAATATGTTGCAGAAAATAATATAATAACTAACAGACAGCATGGATTCATGAAAGATAAGTCGTGTCTAACCAACCTGTTGGGGTTCTATGAGGGGGAAGTGCAAACCTGGATATTGGTAATGCAGCTGATGTGATTTATTTGGACTTTGCAAAGGCATTTGATACTGTACCACATAATAGGCTTATTCTAAAGCTCCAGAAGCAAGGACTGGGGGAAACTATATGCAACTGGGTAAAGGAATTGGCTAAAAGATAGGAAACAAAGAGTAGTCATAAATGGAACATTCTCTAAATGGGCCATAGTCAGCAGTGGGGTGCCGCAGGGATCTGTGCTAGGACCAATTCTTTTTAATCTCTTTATTAATGACCTTGTGGATGGGATTGATAGTAAAGTGTCAGTCTTTGCTGATGACACCAAACTACAGTGCCTACAAGTAGTATTCAACCCCCTGCAGATTTAGTAGGTTTCCACATTCGGAATTAACTTGGCATTGTGACATTTGGACTGTAGATCAGCCTGGAAGTGTGAAATGCACTGCAGCAAAAAAGAATGTTATTTCTTTTTTTTTTTTTTTTTTTAAATTGTGAAAAGTTTATTCATAGGGTCATTTATTATTCAACCCCTCAAACCACAAGAATTCTGTTTGGTTCCCCTAAAGTATTAAGAAGTATTTCAGGCACAAAGAACAATGAGATTCATATGTTTGGATTAATTATCTCTTTTTCCAGCCTTTTCTGACTAATTAAGACCCTCCCCAAACTTGTGAACAGCACTCATACTTAGTCAACATGGGAAAGACAAAGGAGCATTCCAAGGCCATCAGAGACAAGATCGTGGAGGGTCACAAGGCTGGCAAGGGGTACAAAACCCTTTCCAAGGAGTTGGGCCTACCTGTCTCCACTGTTGGGAGCATCATCCGGAAGTGGAAGGCTTATGGAACTACTGCCTGGACAGCCTTTGAAAGTTTCCACCCGTGCCGAGGCCAGGCTTGTCCGAAGAGTCAAGGCTAACCCAAGGACAACAAGGAAGGAGCTCTGGGAAGATCTCATGGCAGTGGGGCTATTGGTTTCAGTCAATACAATAAGTAACGTACTCCACCGCAATGGTCTCCGTTCCAGACGAGCCCGTAAGGTACCTTTACTTTCAAAGCGTCATGTCAAGGCTCGTCTACAGTTTGCTCATGATCACTTGGAGGACTCTGAGACAGACTGGTTCAAGGTTCTCTGGTCTGATGAGACCAAGATCGAGATCTTTGGTGCCAACCACACACGTGACGTTTGGAAACTGGATGGCACTGCATATGACCCCAAGAATACCATCCCTACAGTTAAGCATGGTGGTGGCAGCATCATGCTGTGGGGCTGATTCTCAGCCAAGGGGCCTGGCCATCTGGTCCGCATCCATGGGAAGATGGATAGCATGGACTACCTGGAGATATTGGCCAAGAACCTCTGCTCCTCCATCAAGGATCTTAAGATGGGTCGTCATTTCATCTTCCAACAAGACAACGACCCAAAGCACACAGCCAAGAAAACCAAGGCCTGGTTCAACAGGGAAAAAATCAAGGTGTTGCAGTGGCCTAGTCAGTCTCCTGACCTTAACCCAATTGAAAACTTGTGGAAGGAGCTCAAGATTACAGTCCACATGAGACACCCAAAGAACCTAGATAACTTGGAGAAGATCTGCATGGAGGAGTGGGCCAAGATAACTCCAGAGACCTGTGCCGGCCTGATCAGGTCTTATAAAAGACGATTATTAGCTGTAATTGCAAACAAGTGTTATTCCACAAAATATTAAACCTAGGGGTTGAATAATAATTGACCCACACTTTTATGTTGAAAATTTATTAAAATTTAACTGAGCAACATAACTTGTTGGTTTGTAAGATTTATGCATCTGTTAATAAATCCTTCTCTTGTTTGAAGTTTGCAGGCTCTAACTTATTTGCATCTTATCAAACCTGCTAAATCTGCAGGGGGTTGAATACTACTTGTAGGCACTGTATGTAGGATATTAAAAACTGACCTTGAAAGTATAATATTACAAAAAGATCTGGATAAGATGTCAGAATGGGCAGATACTTGGCAAATAAAATTTAATGTTGATAAATGTAAAGTAATGCACCTAGGACGGAGTAATCCTATAACTGCGTATACATTAAATGGAAGTAAACTCGGGACTACAGAACAGGAGAAGGACTTGGGTATTCTCATTACAAATAGCAGCAGTACTCAATGTCAGGCAGCAGCTGCTAAAGCAAACATGATTTTAGGGTGTATAAAAAGAGAGATTAGATCCCGCGATCCCAACGTATTATTACCCCTCTATAAATCACTTGTAAGGCCACATCTGGAATATGGGATCCAGTTTTGGACTCCACATTTTAAAAAGGACATTCAGAAGTTAGAGTCAGTTCAAAGGCGGGCAACTAGACTATTACAAGGAATGGAAGGCCTCCCATATGATGACAGGTTGAAAAAGTTAGATATGTTTAGCTTAGAAAAAAGACGTCTCAGAGGAGATCTCATTTATTTGTATAAATATATGTGTGGTCAATATAAAGGACTGGCACATGACTTATTTCTTCCAAAGACAATACTAAGGACCAGGGGGCACTCACTGCGACTGGAAGAAAAGCGATTCCGGCAGCTAAATAGGAAAGGGTTCTTTACAGTTAGAGCAGTCAGACTGTGGAATGCCCTACCACAAGAGGTAGTAATGGCAGATACTATAACAGCTTTCAAAAAAGGGCTGGATGATTTCCTCAGTACACTCAACATTGTTGGTTATAAATGACTTAGTGACCAAATGTACAACTGGTGGAGGAAGGTTGAACTAGATGGACCTAGGTCTTTTTTCAACCTTAGTAACTATGTAACTATGTAACTATGTAACTATATATATATATATATATATATATATATATATATATCTTAGATCAAATCCACTATCCAGTGGAAGGAAAAATGGGGACAATGTTAGTGAAATCCACAGAGGAACCCTCTATAAATTAGTTTTTCTAGCACAACTGCATAGAAGAAGTACAGTATATAGATGAGAAATGTGAAGGAGGTTTCATACTATCGTAGTTAGATTTAGCGGTGCTGCATCTGCACTGTTTGTAATTGGAATAGGTTAATATCTCATCTTTACAATCTGGGAGGAATTCAAATATAGAGAGGTCATGTTCTTAAACAGGGAGGTGAATTAGAATAAAAGGAGAAAAGAATAAAAGGAATAATCAGTCAGTCTCCCCAAAGAATGATTGTGGATCAACAGTTGAAGGTGTTCCACACCTATTTGAAGCACTACGGTATCTCTGAACTCTATAAGGTGCAATTCATGGACATTCGGTGAGGACAAAATCCAGAGTGTAGAAGGACAGAAAGGGTGGGATAAGAAGTCCTTGTTTACTGTGACATTGTACTGCTGTTTACAGCAAAATAAATTGTTGAGCAATTCACAGACTGACAATGCACCTTAAAGCAGTAAACGACCTTGAAGCTCCATTCTTCCGAAATGTTTAGCTGAAATAAATATCTTCGCCAGAGTATTAATCTGCAGAGTTTCATGTGTACTTTTCCCCATAGACATTGGTAGAAAGTTTTCGCAATTCTGTCTGCACAAACGAGTGTTTGCAAGCAGGTAATGTCTGAGGACAGGTTTAAATGCCGCCATTAAAAAGATCAATCAGAATCTCGTTTGCATGCATCCTAAGATTCCAAGAGACAGGGAAGGTTAAGCCAATTTTTCAAGATTGCATTTTAAGAATTTTAAAAGCTTTGTTATTAATTCAGAAACCGAGAAGACACTGTGTATCTTCCGCAAACAACCTAATTGTAGTTGTTACCTCAACTCACACCTGCAAACCATGTCCTGTCACTCATTGCTTGTGGAATTCAAAATGAGGTTTCTGTGGAAGAAAGGCAAATACTTGGTTTGATTTGTGCTGTCACAATACCATTTTCTTCCAGTGCCTTTTGGCTGTTTAAGACTAGATAAAAAAAGTTATTTAATGGAAGCAAACATTAGTGGTTTGTAGAAATTAGGTCCTGAAGCTTTTGTCTGTCATTTGAGATGCAACACAAAAAGTTCTCAATGAACATTAAAATGTGAGGTTAATTTACTGCTGAATTCAATTCGTGTGAATATACTTAGAATTTCAGTATTTCAACAAGGTGACATCTCTTCCTTGGGATGGAAAGTCAAGACACCAGAATCACTTGGGAAGATATAACTCACTGTCACAAGGAACTTTTTGCAGACATCGGCAACTGTCATGGATGCATCAGGATCTGTGGAATGTACAGATTCTGGCACTCTGCCTGTTAACTTCTGTGATGTCTGTGATCAACGCAGGAAGACGCGGGCGTCGACCCACAGCCTTAGGCAGGCTAGAAAGAGTTCATCTTTTCTGGGCTGATTTTTAGTCTCTCTAATCACATTCTGTGGTGGAGCCAGTCAAATTCACTCCCCTCCTATACATTCTGGCTGTACTATTTCATTAATGCCAGCTATAGCTTACCTATACCAGTTTGATGAGGTGTTGCAATCCAGACTTACTGGTGGTAGTAGTGCACTATTGCTGTGAGTGGTTGTGGTGTTAACCCTTGTTGTCTTTTTGTTGCTGCCTTCCTGCTCTTGCTTTTTTCCTTAGTATTTTACTGTTTGTTTCTGTGAGTTTGCAGTGTGTCTGAGTTTTTATATTCCCCTATCTTAATCTGTGTTTAGATCACACATGCCTCTTCTTTCCCTGGGTGCGGCAGTAACATATTAGAACTGGTTGGGAGAACAGTATGTCATCCGGACTCTACCTTTAGGTGTAATCTAGAGGTCAG
Organism: Anomaloglossus baeobatrachus; assembly: GCF_048569485.1. NCBI lineage: Eukaryota > Metazoa > Chordata > Amphibia > Anura > Aromobatidae > Anomaloglossus > Anomaloglossus baeobatrachus. The sequence continues at coordinate 408,419,065 of NC_134354.1, read as the reverse complement.
GGATAACATAGGATCCCCTAGCGTGAGGGAAAGAATAGAAGTCCCTTGCTATCCTGCTGTCACATCATAACAATGAGAAATCCTTACAAAAATCACTTCACAAAAGTAATGTTATTAGAGGTTTCAAATAACACCAGATAAGGTTACCATAAGGACCAGTTTGAGAGGTAGGTAGAACAGGAGGTCATCTTGGGGTGCAATGTTTGTATTAAAATAGCTCTTTAGCGGGCTTTACACATTGCGATCTTGCTAGCAAGATCGCAAGCGATCATACCCGCCCCCGTCAGCTGTGCGACACGGGCATATTGCTGCCCGTGTCGCACAACCTCACTTACCCCCGTCACACGGACTTACCTGCTCTGTCACATCGCTCAAGCTGGCGACCCCCCTCCTTCCTAAGGGGGCGGGTCGTGCGACGTCACAGCGACGTCACACGACAGGCGGCCAATAGACGCGGAGGGGCGGAGATGAACGGGACGTAAACATCCCGCCCACCTCCTTCCTTCCGCATTGCCAGTGGAGGTAGGTAAGGAGATGTTCATCGCTCCTGCGGTGTCACACACAGCGATATGTGCTGCCGCAGGAACAACGAACAACATCGCTAACATTCTTAAAACAATTTTTTGTTTCACGACGACCTCTCCACGGCAAACGATTTTGCCCTCTTTTGCGATCGTTTAAGATTGCGATTTCGTTAATGACGCCGGATGTGCGTCACAAACAACGTGACCCCGACGATAATTCATTAACGATATCGTAGCGTGTAAAGCCCGCTTTTGTCTTTTATTTCTTTGCACCACTAAATGAACCTGGTCACCAAACTAATAATCATGGCCTGGGATCTAATGAGACCTTGTCCAGAAGACAATTACAAGAATGAATGTCCATCCAATCGCTATCATGCTAATATTCACAGAATGAAGAGGCAAGAGAGTGCTTAACCCATCTATTAATATCATCAATTAATTTCCAAAATTTCTAAAATACAAACCATTCTGATTCTCAAAAAACATATTTCCACAGCTGTCATTATTTTTGGTTTTCCATAAAAACTCATCAGTGAGGTTAAGTTAACCCATAAAATAGTTGCGGTTCATAAATGGCACAGCGAACTATCAATGTTGCCAGATAAATACTTCTAGAATTATGTCCAGAAACATTCATTTTGAGACTTTAACAGGCCATGGAATACTTACAGATCATCATGTTCTGTCCCCAGTGCTGTTATTATACTCTTCTAAACCCCGTGGCTGCAATTCAGCTTAGCCAGCTCACATAGGAGTTTCTATCCCAATGTAATACTATAAGACTTACATAGAGGCTCTCCTAGGCTTATTTTAAGAAAGCAACTCTTGGTCTATATAGAAGAAACTATGTAAGTCCGGTAAATGCTCAATTACAGTCACTTTGTTCAGTAAAGAATTGGAATGGTATTGGGAAGAAGAGAATAACGCAATCAGTATATACAAGTGCATTTGAATAAATTAAAATATACTCAAAAAGTTCATTTATTTCAATAATTGAATACAAAAAGGAAACACATACTGTATATTATATAGAGTCATTACAGAGTGATCTATTTCAAGTGTTTATTTCTGTTAATGTTGATGATTATGGCTTACAGCAAAAGAAAACCCAAAAGTCACTATCTCAGAAAATTAGAATAATTACCTCAGAACACTTCCAAACATTTCCTAAGCATTTAAAATGGTCCCTTAGTCTGGTTCAGTAGGCTACACAATCATGGGGAAGACTGCTGACTTGACAGATGTCCAGAAGGCTGTCATTGACACACTCCACAAGGAGGGTAAGCCACTAAAGGTCATTGCTAAAGAAGCTGGCTGTTCACAGAGTTCTGTATCCAAGCATATTAATGGAGAGTGAAGTGGAAGGAAAAAGTGTTGTAGAAAAAGGTGCACAAGCAACCGTGATAACCGTAGCCTTGATAACATTGTTAAGAAAAGGACATTTAAAAATTAGTGGGAGATTCAGAAGGAGCGGACTACTGCTGGAGTCAATGGTTCAAGAGCCACCACACACAGACGTATCCAGGACATGGGTTACAACTGTTGCATTCCTTGTGTCAAGCCACTCATGACCAATAAACAACATCATAATAATAATAATATTTATATAGCGCTGTTAATTCCACAGCGCTTTACAAACATTGGCAACACTGTCCCCATTGGGGCTCACAATCTAAATTCCCTATCAGTATGTTTTTGGAGTGTGGGAGGAAACCAGAGTACCCGGAGGAAACCCACGCAAACACGGGGAAAACATACAAACTCCTTGCAGATGTTGTCCTTGGTGGGAATTGAACCCAGGACTCTAGCGCTGCAAGGCTGCAGTGCTAACCACTGAGCCACCGTGCCGCCAGCATCTTACCTGGGCCAAGGAGAAAAAGAACTGGACTGTTTCTCAGTGGTCCAAGGTGTTGTTTTTAGGTTAAAGTAAATTTTGCATTTCATTTGAAAATCGCGGTCCCAGAGTCTGGAGGAAGAGTGGAGAGGCCACAATCCAAGCTGCTTGAGGTCTAATGTGAAGTTTCCACAATCAGTGATGGTTTGGTGAGCCATGTCATCTTCTGCTGTAGGTCCACTGTGTTTTATCAAGACCAAAGTCATTGCAGCCGTCTACGAGGAAATTTTAGAGCACTTCATGCTTTCCTCTGCTGACAAGCTTCTTGGAAATGGAAATTTAATTTTCCAGCAGAACTTGGCACCTGTCCACACTGCCAAAAGTACCAATACCTGGTTTAATAACTACAGTATCACTGTGCTTGATTGGCCAGTAAACTCCCCTGACCTAAACCCCACAAAGAATCAATGGGGTATTTTCAAGAGGAAAATGAGAGACACGAATCCCAAAAATGCAGATGAGCTGAAGGCGGCTATCAAAGCAACCTGGGCTTCCATAACACCTCAGCAGTGCCACAGGCTGATCGCCTCCATGCCACGCCGCATTGATGCAGTAATTCATGTAAAAGAAGCCCAGACCAAGCATTGAGGGCATTTACTGTTCAGACTTTTCAGTAGGTGCCAACATTTCTGAGTTTAAAATCATTTTTTCAGTTGGTCTTATATAATATTCTAATTTTCTGAGATAATGACTTTTGGGTTTTCATTTGTTGTAAGCAATAATCATCAACACTAACAGAAATAAACACTTGAAATAGATCACTATGTGTGTAATGACTTTATATAATATATAGAAATAGATCACTGTGTGAAATGACTCTATATAATATATGCGTTTCCTTTTTGTATTGAATTACTGAAATAAATAAACTTTTTGAGGATATTCTAATTTATTGAGATGGTCTTGTATTGTCAGCTTCATAATACATACATTTTGGTTACAAATTAAGGAATGCATTTTTTTCTGGGAATCCTTTAAATCAACAGAACCTGCCAATTTTGACAAGATTAACCTATGATCTAAGAAGTATGGGGTCACCCTGACATCTGGAAGAAAACGGTCAAACTTAATTTAAAAATGACTGATCCTTTTTTCACTGGGGATAAGCACCATCAGAAATAAGTGCTTGCTATTAAAAGAGAAATGAAGACTCTGATGATAAATAAGTATTTGGCTGCTTGCTATCCTGTTTGTATGACGCTCTAAATCTTACTTTTCCAGTTTCTAAGTTTTTTACCTAATGATAAAATCAATGTCATTATCACAGATACATAGAGAAAGTAGAAAGTAACAATGCTAAAGGTCAAAAAGGACAACTACCATGTAAAAAAGACTAAAATCACCAAAACGTTTGTAACTGTAGTCTACCAGACTTTTTAATAATGTCTGTTTTCTTTTGAGCAATTATTTTGGTATTATCTTACTTTTTCTATTTTCCATTGACAAATTAATATAAATTAATATAATATATTAATCATCATAAAATAAAACATATTTTATTCCTTCTTCCTGACAGCTTACCTCTTTTTGGAAAAAAATATTGAGGATTAACCCTTTCATGACATAGTTATTTTCAATTTTTTAGATTTTTCATCCCATTCTTCCAAGACCCATAACTTTTTTTTATTTTTCAGTCCAGATAACTGAGTGAGTTATTGTTTTTTTTTTTTTTTAGGAAATGTTGTACTTTTGAATGACACCATTCATTTTATCATGTGATACACTTTTCTGCAAAGGTGACAGGAAGACTGCAACATATTGAATGGAGGATGGATGGGGTCATGTATCTGAAGATTTCAGGATAAAATGTACTTCCGTCAGTAAGAGCATTGAAGATGGGTCATGGCTGGGTCTTCCAGCATAACAATAACCCGAAACACACAGTCAGGGCAACTAAGGAGTGGCTCCGTAAGAGACATTTCAAGTTCTTGGAATGGCCTAGCGAATCTCCAGACCTGAATCCAATGGAAAATCTTTGTAGGGAGCTGAAACTCAATATTGCCAAGCGACAGCCCTGAAACCTGAAAGATCTGGAGAAGATCTGTATGGAAGAGTGCACCAAATTCCTGCTGCAGTGTGTGCAAACTTAGACATGAACTACGGGAAATGTCTGACCTCTTTAATCTAATATATAAAGCTCAGTGTATGTGTGTATGTGTGTGTGTATGTGTGTATTGTGTGTATGTGTGTATGTCCACTAAAGGAATCCGCACCGTCGCATTTACAATCACGAAAATTTGCACAGACACTCCATGTGACTCAGGGAACGTCATAGACGATGTTTGGGTGGGAAAATTTAACCCCATGCTTTCCAGTTACGTTACAAAATACTACAGCCATTAAACTGAATGTAGCTGGGAGCTATAGTAGGCTATAAATAGCAACTGTCAGTGGTTGCTATAGGAACAAAATAAACTGTTAGTATAATATAGGATAGACTGATAGATAGAGACAGAAAAAGACAGAGAGACAGACTGGGAAAGAGACAGACAGGGCAAAAAGACAGCCGGAGAAAGAGACAGCCAGAGAAAGAGACAGCCGGGCAAAGAGACAGACTGGCAAAGAGGACAGACCAGGCAAAGAGACAGTCCTGGAAAGAGGCAGCCGGGCAAAGAGACAGCCCTGGAAAGAGACAGCCCAGGAAAGAGACAGCCCTGCAAAGAGACAGCTCTGCAAGGAGACAGCTCTGCAAAGAGACAGCCGGACAAAGAAACAGCCAGGCAAAGAGACAGCCCTAGAAAGAGACAGCCCGGGAAAGAGACAGCCGGGCAAAGAGACAGATGCCCAAAAGACAGCGGGGCAAAGAGACAGCTGGGTAAAGAGACAGATGCCCAAAGAGACAGCCCAGGAAAGAGACAGCCCGGGAAAGAGACAGCCTGGCAAAGAGACAGCCTGGCAAAGAGACAGCCCGGCAAAGAGACAGCCCGGGAAAGAGACAGCCGGGCAAAGAGACAGCCGGTCAAAGAGACAGCCAGGCAAAGAGACAGCCGGGCAAAGAGACAGAGACAGACAGACAGATACAGAGATTGAGACAGATAGACTGATGCAAATACAGAGAGATAGAAACAGACAGACAAGGAAAGAGACAGACAGACAGCGACAAACAGACAGAGACTGGGAGAGAGACAGAGAGACAGTTACTATCCCGGGCAACGCCCGGGTACTACAGCTAGTTGCAAATAAAAGGTTACTGTACCAAATATTAAGTTCTGTTTTTCTATTGTATCAAATGCTTATTTTATGCAATAAAATGCAAATTAATTACAGTATTTTTTGTTTTATATAACGCACCAGATTATAAGATGCATCCTAAATTTAGAGATAAAAAAGTAAAAAAAGGGGAGTCAGTCTTATATTCTGGTGGTGTCTTACCAGTAGGGGGCAGCAGCGGTGGTGGAGTGGGGTCACAGGAGACAGAGGAGGTGCTGGACTAGGGCAATGCTGAAGGCGCTGCCACAGGGGCTGTGCTGGCTGTGGTGGAGGCTGTGGTGGGTGCCGTGCTGGCTGTTTGGAGCAGGGTGGTGGGGCGGGTGTCACAGAAGCTCTGTCGGCAATGGGGGCTTCAAACAAATAGCGCCAAGAGTCAGCGCGTGCGCAGATTGAGCTCTTGGCTCAATAACAAGCCAAGATCTCATCTATGCACGCGCCACCTCCGGGCGCCATTTTCCTTAAGTCCGCTGCTGGGAGATCAATGGGTCAGCGGCGGTGCATGTGCAAATAAGATCTTGAGCCGAGAACTCCATCTGCACAGGCACCGACTCTGGGTGCCATTATTTAAAGCACAAACCGCCAACAGAGCATCTCACCCGCCGCACCACACAGCCCCCACCGCAGCCAGCACAGACCCCACCGCAGCCAGCACAGCGCCACACAGCCAGAACAGTGCCCATTCTCCACCTCCTAGTAAGCTTCAGTTGCATTATAAGATGCACCCCTCATTTTCCTCCCAAATTTTTGTGAGGAAAAGTGTGTCTTGTGTGTGAAAAATGGAAATGCAGTATTTAACAATCATACAGTGTGAATTTGGATTTTTCTTTTTAAATTCTGTCTGTCACAGTTGTAGTGTACCTACAATAAAAATTACAGACCTCTCTATTCTCTGTAGATGGTAAAGCTTGCAAAATTGCAGTGTATGAAATACTTATTATCCTTACTGTAAGTTTACATCATATGTCGTGTAGTGGTACTGTTATTTTACAGGGTTATAGAAAGAAATGTTAAAATGGTATGGAATAAGAAGATATCCTGAAATACAAATCTGTAATTTCTGAACTTGTCTTTAAACCTGACATCTTATGAGATGTATGTATCCAATGGATGTCTTGATCCATGCCATCTGTCACCGATATAAAAGTTATATTTGATTTTTAGTGCAAACACTTTTTTACCATTTTGGCTTCTCCCAGTTTTTTCTTCATTAATTTATTAGTTGTTCTCCATGGTTAGAGCAGGGATATGGCAAAACCATTCTTCTCATACTCCATAAAAGAAATACATAGCAAATACATTTTATTTTCTATCAGCTTTCTCATCTTTCCCTAAAATTAACTCTATTGTCCACCATCAACAATGTGATACACTAAAAAAATATATACCCGAGGCTCCTCTTTTTATAAAGCAATATTGTTCAGTTTGACTGCGGCCTCTTTAATGGTTTGGGGCATTGGGTATTGCCTAATTGCAAAGTGACTCGTGATGACAGTGAGCTTTGAAGTCTACGATATTGAAACTTTCCTCACTAACAGACATTCTTTTTAGATTTGATTTTAGTAATAAACCTTTAAACGAAATCACACTCCCAAAGAGCATAAAGAAATTAACCCACGTATACTTCAATCAGCCCCCGATTAAAGAGCAATTATTGATTTATGTTACGAGGGTTTGACTTGTGGCTAATAAAATAACATATAAAGTATACATGAAGAATCTACCAATATTTCTGTCAGAGTAGCATCTTAATAATGCAATACACTGCTTTGTTTCTACATCTGATTATCAGCGTGCCGTGGCATCAAGCTTCACTAATCGGAATTTACTGCAATATGACTTGCTCTGTAGATCATTTCGGAAGAACAATGGGGCTTCATAATCAACAAGGGACGCTAGTGAAGTCATTATGAAGGGGCATTCAAATCTGCTGATCGAACCCTAAGCATTTATTGTATTCTAAAAAAAGAGAAGTTCTCCTAATTACAAATCCAGAATTACATACTGCACATAAAGCCTAATTGAGAGACATTGTGCAAGAAGCATGACTTGATGGTCTGTGCATGTTCTATCAAGCAGACCATTCAGTACAAAGCTTCAAGCACAAAACATCTTTTCTCTCCTAACTTCAATTATTAATGTCACATTCCAGTATGGACTGTTCTAGAAAATATTCTCTTCTTAGAAGGAAAATCCCACAGGTGATGACATTTCAGAGTTATTAGGAAAAGAGCTCACATATTGACCTCACTAATTCCACTGATTCATGCTTCTGTTTATTTTGTATCATGTGCAAATACATTTACTTTATATTGTTTTTATCCTTTCAGTGGCTCTCTACTTGTCTATTGGTGTGAAATATTGGCCTTTTAGAGATAGGCATTTAATGGTAATGTTACGAACCGGCGCCGCCATAGCCGCAAGCAGCCTGCTGCGGTTCCTGTTGTGCCCAGGCGCCGGCTGCCGTTCTTGGCCGTGCCTCGGGTCGTCCAGTTGGCTGCTCCTTCCACCACGTTAAGTGTGGAGAGGTGGCTAGTGCGCATGCGTGCGCCGATTTACCCCAGCCAGAGTCTAAGCCCGGTGTTTTGCCTAGTGAGCATGCTCAGCCTGATTGTGTTATGTCTGAGACTAAGTCCTCAGTTCAGGCTACTGAGCATGCTCCCACAATTAACCCTAACAGCCTCTTTGCACAGGTACTTGGACTTCGTGCTGTGTCTAAGTTCTGGGATGTGCCTACTGAGCATGCTCAAACTGATAGTCTGCTTTCTGAGCCTGTTGCTCAGGCTACTGAGCATGCTCAGGCACTTAGTGCATCAGAGGCTAGGTCCGGTAAGGACCTCACTGAGCATGTCCGTGAGGTGGCAGGCCTTGATAGGGCAGAGGGTGTCAGGTGTCCTGATGACGTGGCAACTCCGGACTGGCTCGCAGAGGCCCGCCCCTATGATCTGGCACCTCACCATTGGTCGTCAAACGATGATTGGCAAAGTGTTTGGGGCGTGGCTGCCATGAGGTCATCAATGACGTGGCGGTTCCGGATAGGTCGCATGTGACGTCACTGATGACATGGCACTCTGCTATTGGACCTTGGTGGTTCCACCCTGGGTTAGGGGCGGACCCAGGTTATAAAAGGGGCTGGGGACAACATGGAGGTGCGCAGTCTTCATTTAGAGTTCTTGGTGGCATAAGCCTTGTTGGAAGCGGTAGGTAGGGCTAGGCGAACAGTGCCTGTCACGCCAAGATTCGTGGCTCAGCACATGAGGGTCAGGCGCCGTGCTTCCTTGCTACCGTTCCTGTTGTGCTAGAGCAGTCCAGTGGTGTTAACTGGGCTGCGGCTGCTGCGTCACCTGTTCAGTTGTGCCTCCTACGCACATGGACAGAATACCTGTTGTGTCACCTGTCCGAGAGTGCCCTCTACGCACACGGACAGTGTACCTGCTGCGCCACCTGTCCGGTTGTGCCCTCTACGCGCACGGACAGCGCACCCCAGAACCCCTGTGAAGTTAACAGGGTGTTCCTGGATTGGGTGTGTGAACCCTATTATCCTCCTCGGCTTCCCAGTCAAATGCTACTGGTGTGACTACCTGGTCTGACGTGTCCTTTACACACGTGGCCAGTCGAGTGGTGGCCAGAAACGCTAATCGGAGGACCGCTCGGCCTGACGTGTCTTACACATGTGGCTGACAGGGCGCTGTCGCAGCGGTCTTCTCGGTTAATGCTAACTGGTTACTATCCGGCCTGACATGTTCCTACACACTTTGTAGTAGCGTCCGCTCCACCAAAACGCTAACTGGGTTGTCGTCCGGTCTGACGTGTCCCTACACACGTGACCGGTTCCTTGAGTTATCTCAGAGCCATCAAGCTCTATAGTCTCCGCCAAACCCACAGGGTGCCAGCAGCTCCATTACCATCTGGAGCATGGTGGGCCCCGACTGGCGATTGGGATATATACCCCTGGTCCTAATCTGCCAGTCCCCCCGTAACAGGTAGTTTATAATCATATACCATCTGCTGAAAAAAGTATATCATATACTCAAGGATACTCAATAACTATGTCTTGTATTTTCTGTTTTGTGGTTCTGATGAAGGCCTCTTTTGGCCAAAACGTTAATAAGGAATATTTTTTGGGGAACAAGTAGATGAATAATTAAATACATTTTATTTTTCTTGCACTGGAGTGTCAAGTTCCTACTATTATAGCTCTAATTTAACTTGAGCCTTTACATAGTGAGTTCCATATAACCTTCTATTATATGTCTTCTAATAGAGTAGAGATGAGCGGTTCCATCGAAGCTCGGTTTGCTACTAGCAAATAAACCTAGTTCCACAGGTTTGAGCGTGACCCGAACCCCGGATCAAGTCACTGATTGGCAGTTTGAGTCTCCACCCACATACAACCAGCCATAAGTAGAACACATCTGCGAGAGGGTGGGCGGGCTTTTTTAAACTTTTTTTTGTTGCACACTACATCCGAGCATGCTGTTATTACCCCCAGTGCGAGCCATTCAAACACTGCAAGCGGTTCGCACAGGGCTGAGCACCAAGCGTACCTGAGCACATCATTGCTCACATAAATTTTGTTTGTACGCACAGCATCCAATCCACGAACCCGAACCTTGACTTTTACATGTGGTGTTTGGTTCGAAAACCGAACCACAGGTTCGCTCATCTCTACTGAAAAGTATTAACTCATTTCAATTGATTTCTAAAGAAGAATATGGATTTATTTAAAACACCCAGAGAATTAAAGCAGCTATTCAGATAGTATAGAGCGTGTTAAATCTGAAATTCAGCTTTACAGGTGTCTGTGAAGATAGTACGCATATGTACAGTCAACGTTGGTGCACCTACAGTAACATATTGCTTAAACATTAGAATTGCTTAAACATCCATTCTCAATACTCTCATTGTTAAAATTGCTCCAAGCCTTAGGGGAGTTCAGATAACCTGTCCTACAAAACCATCAGCACTTCCAGAAGTGTATTTTTTGCTTATGCAATCTTCTGCCAGAGACACATCATGACCTGGTTACCTTCACAGACAGCCCTTCTGCTCATCTAAATGAGCCATTGGGGAAACCGAAATAATCCTTTTGATATATATTATTATTACTTTGGAGATCTTATTACTATGGAAAAACATTTGTGATGCACTGTATCATCCTTGCCTGAGCTACTCCCTCCTGCACGTTCTGGATTAATACAGTATCTCTTCTGCCGCATTTATGAAACAGAATGGTTAATATCAAACATTGGCCATACGCTGCATTAGAATTTTCATCCGAAGTTGAAGTTAAATATAAATAATCGGCGCGGCACGGTGGCTCAATGGTTAGCACTGCAGTCTTGCAGCGCTGGGGTCCTGGGTTCAAGTCCCACCAAAGACACCATCTGCAAGGAGTTTGTATGTTCTCCCCGTGTTTGTGTGGGTTTCCTCCGGGTACTCCGGTTTCCTCCCACACTCCAAAGACATACAGATAGGGACTCTAGATTGTGAGCCCCAATGGGGACAGTGTTGCCAATGTATGTAAAGCGCTGTGGAATTAATAGCGCTATATAAATGAATAAAATTATTATTATTATTATATCGGAAATCACTTGCTTAAAATATGGATGTGCCACGTCGTGTCTGAGCTCCTGGGTTGACAAGGTGAGAAATGCTGAAATTAACATGCCTGATTAGTCTATAATTAACCCAAAGAGAGTTGCATGTTACTCTGAAACTGCAGAAAGCTGATTATATCATTGAGTCTGAACGAGGTTGACAAAACAGTAACTCTGAACATTTCCTTAGACTGGTTAATATATTAGACTGAAGTTTAGACTCCGTTTGTAAAATACTTTTTTAATAATATACACTTCATTTTAAAATTCTTCTACATTCACTATTTAACTTTAAAGGGTTTTTTTCATGATTAAATTGTAACTACCTTTACTTTTTTTTCATAAATCAAAAGTAGAAGTGAAGATAAGAGACTTTGTAATATATTTTATTGGAGAAAAATGTCTACTTTCCCACTTATCAGATTTTCTTTCATACATTAATCATTCACTCTTAAAAAGTGCTCAAATCTGTCTACAAATCTGTCTGCAGTGAAGGATCAAATTAAACTTTCAGCTTACAAATCTATAAAGAGGAGGGGGGACACTAAAAAGAAATAAAAGCTGATGGGCACAAAAAGAAACTGCAGTGGCTTCTAGTCCAGAGGGAGAAACTGCTAAAAATTAGATATACAATAAATTTAATGGCCAAAAATAGCATTGTTCATCATAATAATAAACACAATAATGAGAGTTAATTCTGATAAGTGACCTAAAAGTACAGTAACACTTTAACAATGTGAGGTCATAAAGACTACTTGGATCTGCATCTATCCCAAAAGCATTTTATTTAAATATCAATGCTTAGGCTGCCTGAAATGTACGCTGACTAGTGGTGCTGAATGAAGGCCACAGCTGATTTAACTCATTATTACTGCAGCAGAGCATTTCAATACATATTGTGGGACTTTCTTATGTTGGACTATTGCTTGGGATTTCAATATGCACTTTAGATAGGGCTATTGATACATTACTTTTAGATGTTAAAGGGGTTGTGCATGACTATTTTTGAGTTTTTTATTATGGGCTTAAGGACTAAGAGGCAAGTAGTTACCTGCCTACTCTGCCTGGTGCATATCTCTGTTGGCCGACAACAGTCCCAGACTGCTCCTGTCGGTAATTCTAAAGGCCCCGTCACACACAACGAGATTGCTAACAAGATTGTTGCTGAGTCACAGTTTCTGTTACTTAGTAAAGATCTCGCCAGCGATCTCGTTATTTGTGACACCTACCAGCGATTAGGCCCCTGCTGTGAGATTGCTAGTCGTTGCCGAATGGTTCGGACCATTTTCTTCAAAGGCGATGTCCTGCTGGTGTAGAACGCATCGCTGTGTTTGACACCTACCAATGACCTCCTAACAGGGTCGTTATACATATATATTGATCCGCCGAGATCGTTATACAGGTCGCCCATTGTTACTGCGTCGTTGGTAAGGTCTGACTGTGTGACATCTCACCAGAGTCCTCCCAGAGACTTACTAGCTATCCTTATCAGGTCGTATCATTGTCGGGATCGCTGGTAAGTCATTGTGTGTGACTGGGACTTAAGGCTTTGCTGACATCAATTGAACATGGCATCAGCTTCTGCTCTGCTCTGTTGATTGGGCTTGACTGCTGATCTCATGCTAATTGACAATTGGCTTCTGACACCTAACTGCAGGTAGCTGGCTGTGAGTCACGCATGAGCTCGGCAGTTTTTTTCCATTTAAAGGGCATCCTGGAGAAAGAGGTGCTCTTTTGATGTGAAGACACAAAATCACCGGCAGGAACAGTCCGTGGAACAACAGGCAGGTGGTTAGTGATGTTAGTTCTTAGACTCAAAGTAAAACAAGTAAAATAGTCTCAGATAACCCTTAGAATAATAAAAGTTATATTAATCAAAAAGTTAGAGTTGTTATGGAGGAAGTTATTCATTTTTTCCTCAAATAATGAATTTGGTATATAGAATACATGAATTAATGTAGTACGATACCACCTGTTGAGATCTTTGTGTAAATATCCTAAAAGCACGGTTTTCATTTTCAGAGATAAGTGAATACATAAGAATTGTTACCGTGACATACATCATATCACATAATTGCCTACATCCCTCACATTTTGGTAAATATTTTACTATATCTTTTCATGGGACCATACTGAAGATATCTTTGATACAATATAAATAAGTCAGTCCACAGCTTGTATAACAGTGCAAATTTGGTGTTCCCTCAACACACAGCCAATAATGTCTAAACCACTGGTAATAAAAGTGAGTACACCCCTAAGTGAAAATGGTCAAATTGTTCTCAATTAGCCATTTTTGCTCCCTGGTGTCATGTGACTCACTAATATTACAAGATCCAAGGTGTGAATGGGGAACAGGTGTGCTAAATTTGGTGTTATCGCTCACACACTTTCATACTGGTCACTGGAGGTTCAACATGACACCTCAAGGCAAAGAATTTTCTGAAGATCTGAAAAAAAAATGTTGCTCTATATAAAGATGGTCTAGGCCATAAGAAGATTGCCAACGGCACGAAACTGAGCTGCAGCAGGGTGGCCAAAACCATACAGCAGTTTAACTAGACAGGTTGTACTCATATTAGGCCTTGCTATGGTCAACCACAGAAGTTGAGTGCACGTGCTCTGTTAATTGCAGGAAATCCCACAAGAAAAAGTAGCAATGTGAAATGCAAAATAATTATGTTAATATTAAATCAGTGAATTATTGTTTTGATGCACACATAAACTCAAATTTTTCAAAGTGGATATTTAGACTGGATGCAATTTTATCAAACCCAGATAAGATCAGAAGAAATTTAGTAGGTCTATGGTTTTTTTGCCCTCTGCTTAAAAAAAATGTAAAGTTTTCAATGACTGACAGCAAACAAAGTTTTTAAAACTGTTGACAAATATATCAGTATAATGTATATCAGAAAGGTGCAAAACTTCTAATCATAGAACAAATAAACCAATTATAAAACTTGAACAATTATATTAGTCAACTCCTTAATGAATAAATGCAATAAGTAACAAGTAAGTTTCACCTTGTATACATATGTGGTGATCTACAATAGTGGGGAAAAGAAGTTGGGAAGAGAGAATCTATTATGCCATGGCCATATGAGATTGTATTCCTCCTCTATTCTATTCCCATAAATCATTATATGTAGGGATTTATCACATTTATTGACTTTTTTAGAAATGTCTCCTAAGAGCTGAAAAAAAATTGGCTTCTTATTGCTCCAGAATAAAGAGAGAAGGAAAGAGAAAAATCGTAATTAGTGATGGGCAGACCCGGACTGTAAAAGTCTGGATCCACGCTGTTATGAATCGGCGCCGCCATAGCTGCAAGCAGTCTGCTGCAGTTCCAGTTGCGCCCAGGCGCCGGCTGCCATTTTTGTCCGTGCCTCGGGTCGTCCAGCTGGATGCTTCCTCCTCCACATCTAAGTGTGGAGATGCGGCTAGTGTGCATGTGCGTGCCGATTTACCCCAGCCAGAGCCAAAATCCAGTGTTTTGCCTAGTGAACATGCTCAGCCTGACTGTGCCATTCCTGAGGCTGAGTCCTCAGTTCAGGCTACTGAGCATTCTCCTACAATTAGTTCGAAAAGCCTCTTTGCACAGGTACTTATACATCCTGCCATGTCTAAGTCCTGTGTTGTGCCTACTGAGCATGCTCGGGCAGATAGTCTGATTTCTGAGACTGGATAGGTTTCCGGATAGGCCGCTGGTGATGTCGCTGATGACGTGGCACTCCGCTATTGGACCCTGGAGATGCCAGTGTGGTCCACCCTGGGTTTGGGGTGGACCCAGGTTATAAAAGGGGCTGGAGTCAACATGGAGGTGCGCAATCTTCACATTTGCTCAGACAGAGCACACCTCCATGTTAGAGCCTTATTGCAGCATAAGCCTGTGTTTGGAAGTGGTAGGTAGGGTTAGGCGTCCGGTGCTTGTCACGCCAAGACACCCGTGGCTCAGCACGTTAGGATCAGGCACCGGCTTCCACCTCCTACCATCCAGTCCTGCTTGTGCAGCCCAGCCCTGTCCTCCTCATATCGGCTTCCCAGTCAATGCTACCGGTTTGACCACCTGGCCTGACGTGTCCTGCACACACATGGCCAGTTGAGAGCCCTGGTGGCCA
This sequence comes from Anomaloglossus baeobatrachus, assembly GCF_048569485.1. Taxonomy (NCBI): domain Eukaryota; kingdom Metazoa; phylum Chordata; class Amphibia; order Anura; family Aromobatidae; genus Anomaloglossus; species Anomaloglossus baeobatrachus. The sequence continues at coordinate 408,403,719 of NC_134354.1, read as the reverse complement.
GAAACGCTAATCGGGGGACTCATTCTTCTTTTAGGGCCACTTATTATTGCTCTTCCATATTCACTGCTTCACCTACCCACCGGCAGTCATGGCATCTGTGATTGGTTGCAGCCAGACCCATCCCAGGCCTATGTGATTTCATCTTACTGCTTGTGATCACAGACCCTGTCAGCGGGTCATTATCGTGGTATAAAAATAAACAAATTATCATAGGGTTCCCTGTATTATTATACCTAGCACAGAGAAAGCATACAGTTACAGGCTGTAACTCTAATATTACAGAGCAGTAGATTCTGTGGTTGGGCATTGATCTAGGGAACTAGTCTGATTGCAGTATATGAAGTCGGGAAGGAATTTTTTCCCCTACTGTGGTGCTTACTGTCTGCCCCATGAGGTTTTTACCTACCTCTAGATCAACTTGTTAGGTTATGGATTGAACTCAATGGACTTAAGTCTACTATTATAGCGAAAAAGGGCACTTCTTGCATATCACAAAATCCTTTGGAAATAGGGTTTTCAGGTCAAATAGAAAAAAGTCTACTGTCAGTTCTGGAAGTGGATTTGATGGTAGAATAGATTATACAGCTATTTAGAAATTGATATTGGATGGGAATAATAATAATAATAATACAATAATACATATTTTGCCTTTTTTCATTGGTCTTTATTTAAATATGTGCTAGACTTTTTATGCGTATGAGTAGGGATACCTGTGAATAGCTCAGAGAAAATCAGAAATATTCTAAAAAATTGAGATGTCAAAAGTGTTAAATGGTTAAATACATCCAATGTATTTTGTCCCTGTTAAACATTAAAAATGCCAAAGGTTCTTCAAGTATAACATGGAGGGGAGATGTCTAAGCGCTCATATTAAATTAGACTAATCAGTAAAATATATGTTTTTGCATTTCTCCTACTTTGGCAATTACGGCTTTCTAGACAGCCAGCAGGAGAGAGAAAAAAATGCTGTAATCACAGGACAGTATCTCACGTCCTAAGAATGAAAACAGAAATGTAGTTGCTGAAGGAATCATGAGAGATATAATATTAAAAGTAGGATTTATTACACCAGCATCAAGCGTAGAGTTTATGGTGCACGTTCTGTAAAAATGACCTATATGGGTTTTTTTTTATTATTTACTATCCCTTCCTAAAGTGTGAGACCAGGCAGCCACCAATTAATAAAAAAAATAGTTTCTAGCATGTTTCTTCCAACTGAGCAGAATACTACAGAGCATTTTTTTGAAAGATCTGTGGAGGTCTCATGATCCACCGATCTGCTATTTCCTAAAAGGGGCTAAGAATTGGCACTTTTTAGGTGCACAGTTCAAAAACTATTCCACGACTTCCCTTTATTTTTCTTCCCTGCACACTATGTTTGACATGAGGTTATTTTTTATTACACATCGATCTATATTTCAAGGAGGCATCATTAATAATCAAGCAATTTACTTCTCTGATGATGGGTGGACAAGAAAGGATGAGGGCATTTGTGAAGGTAATGATCCGTTTGCAGGTCCGTGATGGCCTGTGCGTTTAAATCTTAAGCATTATTGAGTTAGCAAAGAAGAATCTTGAAAGTTTCTTTTGATTTGCAAGGTTTCAAACTTTGAAGTCATACTTTCAATTGGAAGCAGTATACTTATTAAAAGTGCTGTTCAGGAGGAGTGAGGAGTATGAAAGGACTGATCTATCTATTAGAGACGCCTGTCCCTTTCTTCATCATGGTTGATTGGTAGACAGAGTAGGGGGCTGGCTTTATTAGCTAGATAACTACAGATTAATTATAGAAATAGTTTAATAAGGAACTTTATAAAACAAAAAAATTCTTAATTGTCATATTATTTCAACAAATCTAGGGGTTATCAGTAAATGGCAACAAACTACAAATGTATACAACGGAGATGGAATGTCTTATTCTTGGCACTGGTAGGGGTCCGAAAGGTCAGACTCAAATCTATCAAACTATTACAATGTATGTAAATTACATTTTATACGTGTTATAAATAGAAATGGGAGAATGCTTTGCAGGACTCCAATCGCCCAGGTCAGTAATTTGTGAGTGCTGGATACGAGCCCTGCAAATCTCATTACCTCCTGGCATTTCAGCTGTCCTTCTAATTGGCCGGGCTGTCGTGTGTGCGCCACACCGCATTGATGACCTCACGCCAGATTGGTTAATCAAAAGAAGAGCCGAAAATGCCAGCGGTAAGAAGGTTGGCAGGCCTCTTGTCCAGCAAACACAGATTACTGACTTGGCTGATGGACCAGAGTCCTGCAAATCAATTTTCACATCTTTAGCTAAAAATGATCTATAGTGGGAAAACACTTTAGTTGACTTGTCAAAACTACTTAAGAACTGCATTCAGTAGACTTTTACTCTTGTACTCTCAGTGCCTAGCAACTTGTCCATCTTTTCTCATTGAAAAAGCAATTTGTTTCATCCTACATGCCATATTTGTGTAGAATTCTTTATGGAGTGCCACGCTTAGCTCAGTAGGGATTTCTTGAGGCAACCCCTGGTGAGAGAACCCCTTTCATTTCCTGCAGAGTTACAGTCTGAGTAAAAAATAATGAAAATGCTAAGGAAAAACTTTTGCCTTTTGCACAACTAGTCCAAGTGCATCTGTTCACTGAAGACATAAACAGCTACTACTAAGTACAAAAAAAGCATTGATTTTGTTTCAAAATTGATACATTGCTTTATCTGTCTGTAGTGGGTGGTTGAACCCCCTGCAATGTATACTATGCCTATGTTTTATGTGTCATGTGTAATGTTATTAAGTAAGGTGAATTAAGGTATTAGAAGTTTGTGACAGGTTTTAGGTAAGAGACGGGTTTTAACATATTACAGCGGACAGAAGTATTTTACTATAGGAATGTTGCCATCTAGTGGTTAGTTAAAGGACAAGTTTATATACAGTTTTAGGCTAGCGCCACACATCCGTGCTGCCGGCACGTGTTTGTCATTTTTTACACGTACCGGCGGCACGGAGACACGTTAACCAATGCTACCCTATTGTAGCAGGCACACACGTAAAACCACACGGAACGTGTGTCCGTGTGCGTTTGTACGTGTGTGCGTTTTTCAAAGCGCTGACATGTCAGTGTTTTCTCCCGCAGCACGGGTGTCACGCGGCCCGCACCCGTACCACACGGGTGTAGTGTGGATGCGGTCCCGTGTGACACGCGCCGGAGAAAACACACATGTCAGTGAAAAAAAAAAAAACATTAACTCACCTTCTCCAGCCCTCCTGTCTCTGCCGCTGCTGCCTCTTGCTGCCGACCGCCGCTCATTATTCTCATTGAATATTCACTTCACTGCCTGGCAGCAGCAGCAGCGGGGAGACGGGAGGGCTGGAGCCGAAGATCAGCACCACGGACAGCAGCGCGGACAGCAGGAAGGACCAGGTGAGTATGATAATTACCGGTTCTACGTGTGCTATCGCGGATAGCACACGTAGAACACACGTGTCACGCACGTACCAGAGACACGTACTTACCTGCACGCAACACGCAGGGAAAATACGTGTCTCTCGGCACGTGCGTGAATTTCACGTGAGTGTGGCAGAAGCCTTAGGGATAATAGGGTTAAAGGAAGTTGGAGGAGTAGAATAGAGTTTGAGAGGGTGGCCATTTTAGGCAGAGAGAGAGAAGTCTTCAGACAAAAAAGAAGGAAAGACATGGGTCTAGGTGCGAGAGTCGGTTCTTAACCCGGAGACCAATATCTGCAGGTCCGGAGCCCATGGCTCATTCCAGCGAGCTTGGTGAAGCCATTAGGGTAAGAAACGAACAAGGAATTGGAAGAGGGGACGATCCCAAAGTACAGTAGACTCTTGTAAGAAGAAGTGAGGGTCATTTACAGAGAAAAGAAAGCTGCAACTGCATCCATAATGGGAACTCAAAGGTATGGAGAAGCTGACACTGCACCTATAGTGGGATCTCATAGAGACAGAGAAGCTGCCGCTGCATGCTTATTGGGAGCATATAGCAATGAATGGAAGGCTGGCACTGCACCCATAGTGGGAGTCTTATAGAGGAGAGAATAGCCAGGTAGGAAGAGAGGATGCTGAATGCTATGTCTGCCATGAAAAAGTTGAACCAAACAATGGAAGGAAGAAAAGGGTTAATCTCCTGCACCACCAAACCAGTCCAGATGATGTAGATAAAATATGATTTATTGGTTAACGAGTTTCAAAGCCTCAGAGGCTATTTCATCAGGACAATCATATACAGGTAAGCAGTATAAAGACACATATATATATGGTCTAATAAATGAGGGGGCAGGTGTTCACAATGATCAGAATCGACCTAGTTTATTAAACCATATATATATACTGTATGTGCCTTTATACTGCTTACCTGTATATGATTGTCCTGATGAAGAAGCCTCTGAGGCTTTGAAATGCGTTAACCAATAAATCATATTTTATCTACATCATCTGGACTGGTTTGGCGGTGCAGGAGATTAACCCTTTTCTTCCTTCCATTGTTTGTATCTGCACGTGGGTTCTGCTGCGGCCTTCAGGTGTTTATGGCTATGTGCGCACAGTGCGTTTTTCGCGGCGGTTTTGCGCGTTTTTCGGGTGCGTTTTTGGCCTCAAAACTGCAGGACTTTGCTTCCCCAGCAAAGTCTATGAGTTTTCATTTTTGCTGTCCGCACACATCTGTTTTTTTTACCTGCGTTTTTGAGTTAAAAAACAAAATGGATATGTCAGTTCTTTCCTGCGTTTTTCTGCGTTTTCCCCCCATGCAATGCATTGGAAAAACGCAGCAAAACGCAGAGATCAAAAATGCAGCAAAACGCAGCCAAAAATGCACCAAATCGCGGCAAAAACACATGCGTTTTTTGATGCGTTTTTTCGACGCAGGTGCGTTTTTGTGTGTTTTTAGCGGCCAAAAACGCACAAAAACGCAGCGTCAAAAAGACGCAAAGTGCGAACCAAGCCTTATGGTGGTTGTAAACTGCACAACCGCACAGGGTGAGCCTCTCTGAGTTGTTTCTCCTTTAATTTTAATTGGATAAGACCCTATTTTGCGCGATTTCTCTTTTCAGCTCTTATTTAATAAAAAAAGTTGAATACACGTTGCACGATTCCTGCACAGAGGATCCTGCAGATGAGAATGAAAAGTTGGATGTCAATTCAGAGGAGCAAGTGAGTGCCACACCTTCCACATAGGTTCACATACACACACAGGGATCCATTAGCGAGGGAATGCAGCACCCATGCGGCCGGGCATCCTCCTCATGTTTATTCAAGATTTATAATATTATGCCCATTTATCTATTTGCTTTTCCTTTAAAATGCCACAAATATAGTTCCCAATTTTACATTCATATATTAATGATTGCAAGAGAGAAAGAACAGAACTATTGACCTAGAACAATGGTCCATTTAGAAATGTTTTTTGAACCTTATTAGTTTAAATACGGACAAATAATTATTTTCCTACTTAACGAACAGAGCACAAAGTAATGCTGTAACTATAGGAAAAGCAAAAGTACATATATAGCAATCGATAAACTAACAATCAATGTGGACAAAACAAGTCAAGAGGACAGTACTAAAAATGGAATGTGATAGATTATGAAGCAGTTCAGTCTCAGTTTTCTTATGTTTCAAGTGTGACCCAGCTGATGGCTTCTGTTAGTATCTATTATATAGTAATGAAACATTCTAAACAACTTCTTGTAACTAACATTCCACATTTTACACTATACAACTTTTAGATTTTTTTGTACCCATCTATCTGTATATTATTTTTTTACTGTGAGGTTTCACAAGTGCATGTATTAATCACAGATTCTTTTATGATTTGAGATAATCCTAAGATTGGATTTCAATGCATTTGTCAGAGAAAAGAAGGATTGCGAATGCATTGATGACAGGTACCGTTGATTAGGTGTCATTGCCATACAGATAAAAGCAAAGAAATCATCAAAAAAATTAGCAACCTTCCCTGTCATTGGTTCAAACAGATCTACTGAAATATCTAAAGATACCCAGCTCAAAGCAACAAACCCCAGTGGCATTGGACCTCCATCGGACTGGGCCAGGAAAATTTAGAACATTTTATTTTTTTTTACTTTATGCTTAATGTACTATAATTTTCAGTTAAAATGTAAGGTATAAATGGAAATGGTAGGAGTTAAAATCTGTAGTTTGAGTGACAGCACATGAACAAGCTTTGTGAAATATTTCTATGAAATATAAAAGTAGTTTCAATCAATGTTCTTTCACTTCAAAGTTTTCAGCTTATTTCAATGTTACACCAGCATTAATTTAACGGGTCATTTTGGGGCATATTTTCATTTTTTTGGATAGGTTTGAATCACAACAGAAGGAGATATAAAAAAAATCTCAAACTAAAAGTGTCAGTTATTGATCAATATGATGAAAAGTAACAATGCGCTAATGGGAAAGGATGCATATATTGAAGTAGCTTAGATATGACCCAACAAAGAGATTGTCAGTTTCGGTTGTCCACTTTTTTTTGTTATGTTGGTAAGATAAACATCTGTCGGAGTTCTTTTGAAGGGCCAGCAAACAGTTACCAAACAAGGAGATAGTAGGAAGTCTTTCTTAAAAAGATTGTGGAAGAGGGATAAAGCATTGCTGAGCTAACTCATTATTATTATTATTAGTATTATTATAATTTTATGGCCTTCAGCTTGTTCTCGATTCATGGTTACTTGATGGATGAACTATTTATAGGAAGATGGACCTTGTGCAAGCTTAGATAGGTCCATAATGTTTCTGCCGTTATCTTGATAGTATCCAGCCATCAGGTAGCTGGTCTTCCTATTCAACTTGTTTCTTCTATTCTTTTGACCAAGATAATCTTCTCCGATGATGCTCTCTTTGTACATTGTACACAAAGTAGGCAAGTCATTGCTTGCTGATTCTTGCTTCAAATGACATGTCTGGCTTCATTTGTTCCAAAACTGATTTGTGTGTTCTTGCCATCCATGGTATTGCTAACATCATTCTCCAGCAACACATTTCTAGTCTTCTCCTGTCTTGTTTCTTTATCGTACAGGTTTTGCATCCATATGTTATTACAGAAAAGACCAAAATATGTATGAGCCGTGTCTGTCACCAGTGAAATGTTCCTCGATTTGTATACCTTGTTCAGTGACTTTATTGTTGATTTGCCATATTTTCCTATTGACTTCCGGGGTTGTCGCTGCCTCTTGAGTGATCATTGATGTGAGTATGTTGAAGTCCTTTACAACTTCCAGTTCGTAGCTGTCCATCTCAAATGTGTCCCGGTCTTACCTGACAGTAGTCAATATCTTTGTCTTCTTTGTATTGAGTAGGATTCTAATGTTTGAGCTTTCCATCTTGATACTCCATAATAAGTCCTTCATTCCGTCTTTGCTTGTTGCTATCCATGTTTGAGCTTTCCATCTTGACACTCCGTAATAAGTCTTTCATTCCATCTTTGCTTGTTGCTATCCATGTTTGAGGTTTTCATCTTGATACTTCGTAATATATCCTTCAATCCATCTTTTCTTGTTGCTATCCATGTTTGTGCTGTCCATTTTGACATTCCGTAATAAGTCCTTCATTCCATCTTTGTTTGTTACTATCCATTTTTGAGCTTTCCATCTTGATACTCCATAATAAGTCCTTCATTCCGTCTTTGCTTGTTGCTATCCATGTTTGAGCTTTCCATCTTGACACTCCGTGATAAGTCTTTCATTCCATATTTGCTTGTTGCTATCCATGTTTGAGGTTTTCATCTTGATAATCCGTAATATGTCCTTCAATCCATCTTTGCTTGTTGCTTTCCATGTTTGAGCTGTCCATCTTGACATTGCGTAATATGTCCTTCATTCCATCTTTGCTTGTTGCTATCCATGTTTGAGCTTTCAATCTTGACACTCTGTAATAATTCCTTCATTCCATCTTTGCTTGTTGCTATCCATGTTTGAGGTTTTCATCTTGATACTCCGTAATATATCCTTCAATCCATCTTTTCTTGTTGCTATCCATGCTTCTGCTGTCTATCTTGATATTCCGTAATATGTCCTTCAATCGATCTTGGCTTGTTGCTATCCATGTTTGAGCTTTCCATCTTGATACTGCATAATAAGTCCTTCATTCCATCTTTGCTTGTTGCTATTCATGTTTGAGCTTTCCATCTTAACATTCTGTAATAAGTCCTTCATTCCATCTTTGTTTGTTACTATCCATTTTTGAGCTTTCCATCTTGATACTCCGTAATATGTCCTTCCTTCCATCTTTGCTTGTTACGATCCATTTTTGAGCTTATCATCTTGATACTCCATAATATGTCCTTCATTCCATCTTTGCTTGTTGCTATACATTTTTGAGCTTTCCAACTTGACACTCCGTAATAAGTCCTTCATTCCATCTATATTTGTTACTATCCATGTTTGAGCTTTCCATCTTGACACTCCATAATAAGTTCTTCCTTCCAACTATGCTTGTTGCTGTCAATGTTTTATCATCTGTGTATTTAAGAAATAGCTAGAAGTAGGAATATGGCTCCACTTTAATATTTCTTTATGTTTTCCTACATGGATGTTCAAGCTAATGACCTTCTCTTTGAGAGTGATACCCAAACACACAAATAATAAAATATGTTCAGTTTACAATATCTGCATATATTAAAACATATGATAATTATAAGCCACTGACACCATTATTACTGTAATGAAAATCCTTCTAAGCTGGTATACTCCCTCCACTCTTTTCCATGGATGTGATTATATCTGTACCAGTTATAGGAGGCCCTTAAGCTGAGGAAGGAAACATAGGTAAAAGAAACTCAACCCTTTCCAAATTCATTCTTCATTTTGCTGTCGGGCCCTTGTAACTGTAGTAATGATAATCTTCCTTTCTTAAGTGTAATCTGTTACAAAATACTAGAATGGTAGCGTTTTATGAAACAGAGAGTGCCACAAATTGGCTTATTATATGGAAAAGATATTTTTATGCCATGACTGCACTATTGCTTTAAAGCCGTCTGTGTGCACCAGACCTTAAAATATTTGATCACCAGCGAACAGAAATATTCTAATAACTTGGAGAATATAAATGTTAACTACTTGCTTGTTTTGTGCTAATGTACTTGTTTGTTTGCTCGGGGCATCAGTTTGAGGAACAATGTTACAATTATTTTGGCTGACGCAATGTGGAGCAGGGGAGACTTCGTTTCGATTTAACAATGTATTAATACATGAGTCACTGATTATACTCACAGACATGACAGTAAGGACGAACCTGTCAATACATATAGACATTGACTCTTCAGATATAGAAAATAGTTTTCAGGTATAACCATATTATATTTGCTTTGTCTTATTATTTTAATAATAAAAAGCTTCAACAGCACAAAAAAATCAATGTAGTCCCTTTATTCATTCAACGCTACACCAGGCCCAAGAATTAATTACCCCTATTTTTCTGACATGTGAACAGTGTAGGTTCCATATACAGCCCAGCGTAAATTGACTTACTCCCATACATATTTATGCTTTGATAAAATATTGAAAATTACTTTTCTGAAGGACTAAAGCAATTTGATTTCTCATTTTATACCTCAGAGTCTTCCTACATCTGCAGGTTTTTTTTCTAAGTGATTTTAAAGCCTAATACAAATGGAGGGGTGTACTGTGATTCCTGATACTAGGCACATGTCCAGAGCCGCGCAGAACTGTATATTGTAAAACCACCATAATGGTAATGCAGTGAAGCGTGACATCTCCTTATTTAACAGGCCTTCCATAATTTAAGATGTTACACACTTTAATCTGATGCTGTGTGTTAGGAGCTTGTACTGGACATAATAAACAAGTTAGCGGAGAAGTTGGTGGAGCCACAAAAATGCCAGTTTAACATAAACAATGCTTGAGAAACATGGCACATACTGCATTAAATATCATTACAGGAAGATAAGTAACGAGTTGAGAATCTCCCTGCGGAGTGTAAAACAATGAGAGAACTCTCTAGGAAATGTTATGTTAATCCCACAGCCTTAATTCAGGTAATTTTAAAGGGCACCAATACCTATGGAGATATGTTAGAAGGGGAATGTGGGGTTACATGGGTGGCGAGACCCCAACTGATCACAAGAATTAAGAAAAATCTGTACCCTTTTGGCTCCTCAGACAGCCGTTAACCACCTATCCATTTTTTTGCGATTTTATATTTCCTTTTCTTATCGTTTTTATTTGTCAGTCAGCATAGCCGTATGAGGGCTTATTTTTTACTAGATGAGTTGTAGTTGACTCCATATAAAATACTGAGGAAAAAAATTCCAAGTTAGGTGCAATAGTAAAAAAAACAAAACAAGAAAAAAACCATTCCAATTTATGATATTATTTTGGGTTTCATTTTTACGGCGCTATTATTGAGGTAAAAATTACCTGGCAATATGATTCTCCAGATCAATATGATTAATTTAATACCAAACACGCCTATTTTTTCCTTTTTTGCTTTTCGGTGGCTTAAAAAAATTCTGTACTTTGTAAAAAAAAAAATTGGTATGTGTCGGAGATTTCAGAGACCATAACTTTTTGCTTTTCTATCCATGGAGCTATATGATTGGTTTGTTGTACACTGAACGTTAGAGTTTATTGTATATTTATTGCTTTTATCACTTTTTATTGCATTTTTTTGTGCATTGTGCAATGACCAATTTTGGCGTTTTAATTATTATTTTTAGAACGATACCCACACATGACACAGCAATATCAAATTCACTTATTCTTCTATGTTTTGATCTCTTTAACTGGGAAAAGGTGGGTAATTTGAATTCTTATGGATTTTTTAGATGCTTGTAATATAATATAGGGAACTTGAACCATCAGTAGGCATCTAGCTGTCCTGCCATTCCATCTGCACCCTGCTATCACATTATAAGAAGGTGGTGATGGGCGTGTCTAGAAGCCAGAACACATAGTTGAAATGCTGCTGTCAGTGATTGACAGCAGCATTTAATTGATGAACAGTGATTCTAGGCAGTTTCCATTCACTGCTGTTGGAGGCAGAGGCTGGCTGTGTAACACAGGCTTCATCTGCCTTGTTGAACAGACTCTTGTGCCTGTTTCATTCACCCGCACTCAATTTATGACATAATAGGAATGAGATGGCAAAAGGTCAAAGAATTTAATAGTCTCAGTGTACAAACTCCCAACAGTGTAAACTTTTCACATGTAGCTATGTGTTGTACATACAGGTGCACTGAACTCTGAGATAACATTGCCTGATTGAGCAGGAACCTCTTGGCCGTACACTAGGTGACAGTTGCTTTTTCAGTCACCTCTGGCCTTCTATACTGTATTCCATATTGAATGCCTCTATTTTAGTCCATGTATCATCCTGGATTTAGCAAATTGTTTTGCCCTTTGGTTTGCCATGGATTCACTAGTTTAGTTGCCAGACTTGAAGTCTGTCTCTGTTTCTTCTCTCACTATTTATCTTATGTTTTTTATCCCATAATTCTGCCTGAATATCTTCTAACTTTACTTTGAAGTGAAATTTCACTCTATGACTGAAAAGTGATTACCCATGTAAAACCACTCTAGCTGGTGACCTCCATTTGTCTCCTGCTGCTTTCTTTGCTCATATCAGCATTATTTTCTTCATACCTCCAAGATGGCCATCACAGTGGCATGCAGAGTGAAGTGATGAGTCTCAATTACTTGTCCCCTGCCTTTCCTATCATACAGCACAGGAAGAGAAAGAAAAGCTTGGTTTATACTTGCCACTCCACTCCCTATGCAACTACGGTTTCCATATTACTTCCCGGAGGACTGTTATGCCAATCCAGATAATCCAGATGAGGCAAAGGGAGGACACCAAATAGGGTGACTGTACATGAGAAATCTGTACTGACTTTCAACCCCAGTTTGGATGGTCACTTTAAGTCAGAAGCCAAGGTAATTGAGTGTTCCCAGAGGAGTAGTTTACTATGTGGTCTACTGAGTCCAATAAGAAGTGAATGATAACCTTTAGTACATAGGGGGAACTATACATGCATTGCAAAAATTGGGAACAAGGGTATGTAGTGGACTCAGCCCCTTAGTCCACTGCATATGTGTCAGATGATGGCTGTGATTCACAGCAAGGATCTGCCTCTGACAGCAGCAGGCGGGGCTGAGCTCCACCCGGTGCTATTATTTATATAAATGCCACTGTCAGTCTGTGACAGAAGCATTTAAAGTGCGCAGATTGAGTAGAGGGAGTGCTGCATACCATTGTGACTGCCATTATAGTGCTTTTGTGAAGATCAGTCTGTGGCTGGGTTTCAAAGGAGACTGTGTTTTTTTTCCAAATACAGCAATAGTTTAACTATTGTTTTATATGGTATAAATGAGCAGACAATAGCAGGTTCAGGTCTATTAAGGTAGTGTAACAAACAAACAAAGTTTAATTAACCCCTTTTTCCCTATTAAAATTAAAGATATTGAAAAAAATACACATATGGTATTGCTTCATCCATAAAAGTCTAATGTATAAAAATATTAAATTAATCGACTTGTCTAGTAAACACTGTAAGGGAAAATGTGTTATTAATGAAGTGTTTTCTCTAGCATTTTATTTGTCATTATTGTGGTTGCTTTGCTTGCAGGCGGCTTTTTTTGTTAACTATATATAAAGTAGTTAGTTGCTTCCAAACAGAAGTCGCCAGAAAAATGGACTGTTCACCTTGAAGCCTGAAGTGGTTCATTCTTTCTAGGCATTCCTTGAGTGCTTTTTTAGGTGGATTGTAAGTGGATCCCACCTGAAAAAGATGCCATGTCCATATACAAGGGGCTGCTGATAAGTCTTTGGCTTTGTGATTTTTTTTGTTTCTATGGTAACGAATGTTATATCACATGAAAGCCTTATGTATCTAATATATGTTTTCAATATTTTGTGTTTGTTGCTTATGGCAACAGTGCTCTATGCACGCGGGAAAACAAAATGGCGGAGTCTAATGCGATATTCACAGCAGCTGAGAGCAGAGGAGTGATAAAATTCTTGTTTATGCAAGGAAAGTCCGCAAAGGATAGTCATGGTGATATGTCGCAGACATTGGGGGATCAATGCTCTTCATATTCCACAGTTAAGAACTGGGTTGCCAAATTTAAAACAGACCACTTCAGCAGCAATGATGAGGAACGTCCTGGACGACCGAGAATGGTTGTTGTTCCAGAGATCGTCAATGCTGTGCACAACCTCATTCTGGAGAATCGACGGATTTAAGCTAAAGCAATAGCAGACATCATGGGAATTTCCCGTGAACGTGTTTGTATCATTATCCATGAACATTTGGACATGAGGAAGCTATCTGCAAAGTGGGTCCCCAAATGTTTGACAACAGATCAGAGAAGCATGCGAGTGAAAACTTCCCGGTCCATTTGTCAGTGTTTCTGGACTGATAAGAGCTACCTGGATCGACTAGTCAATATGGATGAGACCTGGACTTATTTGTATGACCCTAAAAACCAGGTCAACCAGCAGTCAAAAAAGGGGAGGCACAGTGGTTCTCCTCTTCTAAAGAAGTTCAGGGTGCAAAAATCAGCCACTAAGGTGATGGCGTCTGTGTTCTGGGATAAGGAGGGCATACTGCTAGTGGACTACCTTCAAAAAACTTCCACCATCAATGCAAGGTATTACATTGAACTTTTGGACCAATTGAAGGCAGTTCTGAAGGCCAAAAGGCGTGGCAAGCTGTCCAAAGGAATATTGTTTCTGCAAGACAACGTCTCCGCTCACACTGCACAAGCGACCATGGCAGAGCTGGGCTTCCAGCTGGTTGACCACCCACCTTATTCACCAGATCTACATCCCTTACATCCCTCCGACTATCATCTGTATCCAAACCTGAAGAAACACCCCAAAGGTACGAAATTTCACACCATTTTTGATGCCATGGCTGATACGGATGCCTGGTTTGAGACACAACCGAAATCCTTCTTTTTGCTAGGCTTACAGATCTTTGAATACCGATGTAAGAAGCGTTTTGACAACAGTGGAGAGTAAGGAATAAATGTAAAGTTTCATCATCCTATCTCATTTCTTTCTGGGTAAAGCCAAAGACTTATCAGCAGCCCCTCGAATTGTATGAAGAAAAAAATATAATTGCTTTTTTTGGGGGGGGTGGAAGGGGTTATAAAATAAATGCGTTAAGAAGTGATCAAAGTGTCATATTTATCTCGAAACGGTATTACTGTAGAAGTCATCTTACTCCACATAAAAACAAGTTCTCACACAGCTTCTTCTATGAAAAAATATAAAAGGTACAGGCCTAGGAAAATGGCAACAGAAGCTAAAAAAGGTTTACAAGTTTACAAATTTCTTTGCTAAAATAAAAAAACTGGACAAGTTTGCTATCATCGTAATTGTACCAATGTGATAAATGACGTTACCGTGTCTTTTTTTTTTACCACATAATGAATGCTGTAAAAACTAAATCCAAAGGAACAATGGCATAATTACATTTGCACTATTTTCCCGTGTTGTGGTACATTGTGAGGTAAAATGAAGGGTGTCACTCAAAAATACAATGTGTCCTGCAAAAATCAAGCCCTCATACATTGATGTGGATGGAAAAATAAAAAGTTATGACTTTTGGATGAAGGGGAGGAAAAAACGAAAACGCAAAAATGAAAATTGGGTTCGTTGGGAAGGGGTTAAATAAAATGTAAACTCTGCATTGTAGTATAAGTGGCTGCAAAACTCTTACTAGCTGAATCTTCCATCATACTTGGCTCATTATTTGAAGCATTAAAACCTTCACGTTGCCCTTGTTGGCATGATTCCTAAACCAGGCCTGCACCTGCTGCTGAACCTAGCAAACTGGCCGCGCTTTAGCTATGAATATGTAATATAATGCTTCTATTTTTAATGACCATGAAACCCTACCTTGCTGATTGTGGGACTTCTCCAGTTCATTTTGCAAAAAACCTAATGGGCGCTAAGAAGAAGGAGTAATTGAAGAGAAGTAGGTGTTTAAATAAACCATTTACTAGCGAGTAAACCATAGCGCTACATTAGGCTGATTTGCTTACCATGCTGCTTGCTATATTACAATGGAAATGCAATCTTTACCTTGCCGTAATAAGAGTTTTGTGCTTATTAAAGAAAGGTTATAAACTAAAGGAATGCTAAATCCATGGACTATTGTGCAACAGAATGCAAAAAAATGGTTTCTCTTATTGGATTTTTCAATAAGCAACTTTATAGGCTTGATTCATCAAAGCTTTTACACAACAATTCTTGTGTAAAAGCTTTGACAAGTTGAAAAATGTTGGTGCAACTTAGGGTTGCACTTAAATTTTGCACCTTTGAACCTTTTTAAGGCAGTTTCTCGAGGCTCCAACAAAATGGGTGGAGCCATGGTAGAAGGTTGGCCTGGTGGGTGCATGATGCCACAGCTTGTCAAATTCATGATGAGCTGTGACGTTGAGCTCCAAAAATCATACCTAGCAAGAGTGAGCCTTCTGACAGCACACAGAGGTGCACACTACTCATCATACACTCCAGATTCATGAAGAGGCAGTCTTGCACCTCTTCACAAATCAGGAGTGTATGTGTAATGCCCGGGTGGTAGATCCTCTGGGCCGTGCACCAGACTCCCCCAGTGAGGCAATACAGGGACTGTCCGGTCACCCCACTAGAGGGCCTAGGTGCACGGTTGCCGGAGCACTAAGCAGGATAAGGTCAGAGTCCTTTCCAGAAGCTGGAATGAGGAAGTCCCTGGGGACAAAGAGTTCCTGGTGCCAGGTGTGATGACGGTGCCCGGGTACTGATGGCAGGTAGAGATGTCAGACGTGAACAGAGTCCAACCGGTAGAGGAGGCAAAGGTCACCGGGTGAAGCCGAGGGTAGGAGGCAGGTTCAGACTGAAGAAGATGGTAGCGTCTCAGCTGATAGTCCCCGTAGGACCACTCGGACAGGCTGTAGCCCAGGCCAGGATAGCTTGGCAGGACAGTCCCCGCAGGACCTCTCGGACAGGACCAGGTTAACTTGGCAGAAGTGGTTCTGTGGAAGACACAGTGTTAATGCAAGACACAGCAAGCGGGACCTGGACTCCTAGCTATAGAACTCGTAGAACAGGCGACGCCCTCCAGGCAGGAAGCTCCTAATATACCTGACCCTGACTGATGCAATATCCTGTTTAGGGAGTGCTGGGCCTTAAAGAGGAGGTCAGTGACCGCGCGCGCGCCCTAATGCGCATGCGCGACGCCCGGGTGCCGGAGGCCAGAGCAGGGAGCGGTGCCGAGGAGGACGTGTGACTGGAGGCGGGAGACCCGGGGACCGGAGCGGTGAGTGAGGAACGACGTCGGGACCCGGGGAGCGTGACAGTAACCCCCCCCAGGCCCCCCTCCCCGCAACCGGGACAGAAAGGCACGAATCAGAGGAGTACCCACATTCTCCCGGGGTTCCCAGGACCTATCCTCGGAACCATACTGCCGTCCCCTGACGGTCTTCATGGCCACGATATCTCTTACCGCATAGATGTCATCATCGGCTATGGGAGGAGGAGGACTGGCATCAGAAGAGAAGGAACCAAGGACAACAGGTTTCAGCAAGGACACAAGGAAGGAGTTGGGTATCCACAGGGAGGGCGGAAGCTGCAATTTGTAGGATACCTCGTTTATCTTCCTGAGGACCTTGAAGGGACCGATGTACCGCGGACCCAGCTTGTACGAAGGATTCTTGAGTCGGACGTACTTGGAGGCAAGCCAGACCAAGTCCCCAGGAGAGAAGCGAGGAGGATCAAGACGTCTCTTGTCCGCATGTTTCTTCATTCGTGCAGCAGCATGTTCTAGGGAGGTCTGGACTGAGGCCCATGTAGCGGAGAAGTCTCTGGCCACGGCATGTGCTGCAGGTACATCGGAAGCTGGAGAGACTGGTAACGGCACAGAAGGCTGGAGACCATAGACAACATGGAAGGGAGAACTGGAGGTGGATTCGCTGACCTGGTGGTTATGAGAGAATTCACCCCAAGAAAGGAGCGTGGACCAGTTGTCCTGGTGGACATTGACGTAGTGGCGAAGGAAGGTGGTCATTATCTGGTTGACTCGTTCCACTTGTCCGTTTGACTGAGGGTGGTAGGCAGAGGAAAAGTCCAGAGACACCCCCAGGTGTTCACAGAGAGCCCTCCAGAAGCGTGAGGTGAATTGGGTTCCTCTGTCGGACACAATATGGGCAGGAAAGCCGTGCAGCCGGAAGATGTGCTGTATGAAAGCGTCCGCAAGCTCTTGAGCAGAGGGCAATCCAGCCATAGGAACAAAATGAGCCATTTTCAAGAACCGGTCCACCACGACCCAGATGACCGTATGACCGGAGGACAAGGGCAAGTCCGTGACAAAGTCCATGGCTATGTGTTGCCAGGGAATGGAAGGAATCGGCAGAGGAAGAAGAGGACCAAAGGGCAGATGCTTAGGCGTCTTGTTCCGGGCACAGGAGGAACATGCAGAGACGAAGGTGGTGACATCCGTACGAAGAGACGGCCATCAATAATGACGGGCGATTGTGCCCCAGGTTTTCTTCTGGCCGGCGTGTCTGGCCACTTTCGAGGAGTGTCCCCATTGGAGGACCTTGAGTCGGTCGGTCTCCGTGACGTACGTCTTCCCAGGAGGGATCTGTGCCAGAGAGACGGGAGCCACCGGGATGACCTTGCTAGGACAGATGATGGGCTGGTTTGGCTCCTCCTCTTGGTCCACCGGAACGAAGGACCGAGACAGGGCATCCGCCCTTACGTTCTTGTCCGCGGGCCGGTAGTGTAGCTGAAAGTCAAACCTGGCGAAGAAGAGAGACCAACGTGCTTGGCGCGGATTCAGCCTTTGAGCTTATATACTCCAGGTTTTTTGTGGTCAGTATAGATGATCACCGGGTAAACCGCTCCCTCCAAGAGATATCGCCATTTATCCAACGCCATCTTAACAGCCAGGAGCTCTTGATCACCAGTGGTATAATTGCGTTCTGGGGCTGAGAAGATCTTGGAGAAGAAGCCGCAGGTGACCATCTTCCCGGTGGCGGACTTCTGCATAAGTACGGCCCCTGCCCCTGCAGAGGAGGCGTCAACCTCCAGGGTGAATTTTCGGTTCAACTCAGGTCGGTGAAGGACTGGAGAAGAAGCAAAGGACCGCTTCAGAGAGCAGAAGGCGGCTTCGGCCTCGGGTGTCCAAGCCTTCGGATTGGCCCCCTTCTTGGTCAAGGCGGAGAGCAGAGCAGTTAGGGTCGAGAAGTGAGGGACGAACTGGCGATAGTAGTTAGCAAAGCCAAGGAAACGTTGGGTGGCTTTTAGTCCCAAAGGAGGAGGCCAGTCGAGGATAGCAGAGACCTTCCCGGGATCCATCTGCAGACCGGTGTCCGATATTACATAGCCCAAAAAGGGAAGGGATGATTGCTCGAACACACACTTCTCGTGTTTGGCGTATAAGCGATTCTTCCTCAGCCTCTGTAGCACGATCTGCACGTGCTCTCTGTGAGTCCGTAAGTCTGGGGAGTAGATTAAGATGTCGTCCAGATATACGACTACACAGACGTAGAGGAGGTCCCTGAATACGTCGTTCACCAGCTCCTGGAAGACTGCCGGGGCATTGCAAAGACCGAAGGGCATCACGCAATATTCATAGTGCCCGTCCCGGGTGTTGAAGGCGGTCTTCCACTCATCTCCGGAGCGTATGCGAACCAGGTTGTAGGCCCCACGGAGATCCAATTTGGTGAATATACGGGCCCCCCGGAGCCGATCGAAGAGTTCAGGGATGAGAGGCAGGGGGCATTTTTTTTTTTTACCGTGATTTGGTTCAGTCCCCGGTAATCGATACAGGGCCGTAAGTCGCCTTCTTTTTTCTTGACGAAGAAGAAGCCCGCACCAGCCGGGGACGAGGACCGTCGAATAAATCCCCGTGCCAGGTTCTCGGTGATGTAGTCAGACATGGCCCGGGTCTCAGCAGGGGACAAAGGGTATATCCGTCCCCGAGGGGGTGTGGTTCCCGGCAGAAGGTCAATGGCACAGTCGTAGGGTCGATGTGGAGGCAATACCTCCGACTCCTTCTTATCAAAGACATCTGCAAAGGACCAATAGGCTGGAGGACGGCCCGGTAAGGAGTCCGGGGCCGGAGGACGATGGACGGGCTGGACTGACTGGAGGCAGTTCTCATGACAAGACGGACCCCAACGGATGATTTCTCCAGTACGCCAGCTAACCGTAGGTTCATGTACCCATAACCAGGGTAAACCCAGTAGAAGCGGATGAGACATGCGTGGCAGAACATGGAAGGCGATTTCTTCGGTGTGTAGCGCACCGATACGCAGTTTCACAGGTTTGGTGACGAACAGGACGGTGTCAGAGAGAGGTTCCCCATCCACAGAGGCTATCATAAGGGGTGTCTGCAGCGGGGTGACAGGTACCTGGTACTTGTCCACTGTGGCCTGGTGGATGAAGTTACCCGCTGCCCCGGAGTCGAGATACGCCTCTGCCGTGAAGCGGGTTTCTCCTGTTGTCACCTGTACAGTCCATGTCACTGGGTTAGAGAGCTTCCCAGTACCTAGGGTGGCCTCTCCTACCAACCCTAGGCTTTGGAGTTTCCCGGTTTCTCTGGGCAGGAATGCACCTGGTGTGGCCGTCTCCACAATAGAAGCATAGGCCCTTGGCGGCTCGTTCCGCTCGACGCTGCTCGGAGGACCGTAGCCGGTCCACTTGCATGGGCTCATGGATGGAGGAGCCAGGGAGCACGGATGAGGAGAGGATGGGCTTCTGTGGAGAAGCGGAGTGCCTTACAGGAAGCCGCTCGCGGGACATTTCTTTAGACCTTTCTTGAAAGCGGAGGTCTATCCGGGTTGCAAGGGCGATCAAGGCGTCCAAGGTAGAGGGGACGTCTCGGCCGGCCAGCTCGTCCTTGATACGACCGGTAAGTCCCTCCCAGAAGGCGGCAGTCAAGGCTTCATTGTTGCACCCTAGCTCAGAGGCCAGGGTACGGAACCGGATAGCATACTGTCCCACTGTCAAAGTCCCTTGTCGTAGTCTGAGTAGCGAGGAAGCCGACGTGGAGGCGCGTCCGGGTTCATCAAAGGTGGCCCGGAAGGCATGCAGGAAGTCTCGGATGTTGTTGGTTACAAGATCTTACTTCTCCCATAAGGGATTCATCCATGCCAGTGCCTCACCCTCCAGGTGGGACATTATGAAGGCTACCTTGGCCTGGTCAGAAGCGAAGAGGCGCGGCAGCAGTTTGAAGTGGAGCGAGCACTGGTTCAAGAATCCCCTGCAGGTCTTGGGATCCCCGGCGTACCGGGGCGGAGAAGCCAGTCGGAGTCTTGAGGTCTCGGTGGCGGCTCCTACGGAGGTCGTGGACGTGGCTGGTATTGATAGGGACGTGGTGGTTGCTTGCAGCGTGTTCAGGCGGGTGTCCACTGACGTCATGAAGGCCAGCATACGGGATTGGATTTCGCGTTGACGGACCAGCTCCTGCTGCAATCCGGCCAACTGAGCCGCTAAAGCTTCGGCGGGATCCATGGCCTGTTCTATCTGTAATAGCCGGGTGGTGGATCCTCTGGGCCGTGCACCGGACTCCCCCAGTGAGGCAACACAGAGCTAACCCCTATACAGGGACTGTCCGGTCACCCCACTAGAGGGCCTAGGTGCACAGTTGCCGGAGCACTAAGCAGGATAAGGTCAGAGTCCTTTCCAGAAGCTGGAATGAGGAAGTCCCTGGGGACAAAGAGTTCCTGGTGCCAGGTGTGATGACGATGCCCGGGTACTGATGGCAGGTAGAGATGTCAGACGTGAACAGAGTCCAACCGGTAGAGGAGGCAAAGGTCACCGGGTGAAGCCGAGGGTAGGAGGCAGGTTCAGACTGAAGAAGATGGTAGCGTCTCAGCTGATAGTCCCCGTAGGACCACTCGGGCAGGCTGTGGCCCAGGCCAGGATAGCTTGGCAGGACAGTCCCCGCAGGACCTCTCGGACAGGACCAGGTTAACTTGGTAGAAGTGGTTCTGTGGAAGACACAGTGTTAATGCAAGACACAGCAAGCGGGACCTGGACTCCTAGCTATAGAACTCGTAGAACAGGCGACGCCCTCCAGGCAGGAAGCTCCTAATATACCTGACCCTGACTGATGAAATATCCTGTTTAGGGAGTGCTGGGCCTTAAAGAGGATGTCAGTGACCGCGCGCGCCCTAATGCGCATGCGCGACGCCCGGGTGCCGGAGGCCAGAGCAGGGAGCGGTGCCGAGGAGGACGTGTGACTGGAGGCAGGAGACCCGGGGACCGGAGCGGTGAGTGAGGAACGACGTCGGGACCCGGGGAGCGTGACAGTATGACTCCAGCACGTCCCTTCATCATCATGACCGGTCTTGATGAATCGGGCTCTATGTTTCTCATAGCTTCAACAGAGTGGGTGGAGCTGGGGTGGAACATTGGCGTGGTGGGGGCATGATGCCACAGCCTGTCGATTTCATGATGAGATGTGGAGTTTTGCATGCCAGAAATCTCATTCCATTACCTGACTGCAGTGAGCCTTCTGACATAGCGCACAGAGGTGCACAATTCTCATCATACACTCCAGATTCATGAAGAGGAGGGCACCTGTTCATGAATCTGGAGTGTATGACTCCAGTGTGTCACCTCACCATGACGGTGTGAACAATGCTGGTCTTGATGAATCAGGAACTATGTTTCTTGTAGCTCCAACAAAGTGGTGAAGCTGGGGTGGGACGTTGGGATGGCAGGGGCATAATGCCACAACTTGTCGATTTCATGATGAGATGTGGCATTCTGCATGCCAGAAATCTCACGCCAATACTATTATTAAGGGGTCGGCACCTCTTCATGAATCAGGAGTGCATGACTCCAGAGCGCCATCTCATCATGACGGTGTGAGAAATGCCGGTCTTGAAAAATTGGGGCCTGTGTTTTTGTTTAGCATTCAGATTAGTTTAGCATTCAGATGCTATCATGGAAATAACACATTCACACAAAATACATTAAAGACATGTCTCAGGATATAAAGTCCATTATAGAGTGATTACATGGTATACAAATGACCATGGCAGTGTGGAACGATGTGCTCATGTTAATAACAGGTGACTGAGCTATAAGATATCAATAAATCGTCCTCCTTTGGCAGTGTCCATTAATTGCAGTTAGAAGTAAGATGTGTGTTTAATTGAGCACTGAATGCTTTGGACCAGTGGCCTATGTCTTGTTTGTTAGGCTATAAATGGTAATAACCATTGAATAAAGACAGATCTGTTGCCTTGAGATGTCAGCTTCTCAAAGTCAAACCAGGCAGTGTGTGCCGCTGTCCAGGGAGTCACAGAACACAGCCTTGTCTGGGAAGTCTTACTGATCACAAAGTGCACCGAGGGAAGAACAAATAAAATGTAATGTCACCTTTCAAATATAAAGATATACTGCAAATAACTGCAAATGTAAATGAACATTCTGAACCATAGTGGCAGGAGGACATTTTTAATGGATTTTACATTTTGGATATCTAACAAGTGCATTAAATTCTCTAACCCGTGCTGCGGTTCTCTTCAAAAGAGATGAGGAAATCAAAAGAGATTTAAATTGAGGAGCAAGGGATAAATTGCATTATGGAAATGGGCCCCTCCTGGTGAGCATCATAGGACATTATCAGTGGTGGCCTTATGGATAAAATTCAAATTACAGACCACTACCTTTGCTAGTCCATGGAATGACAACTCATCTTATTGGGGCAATGATTGCCATAGTGCTTATTTTACCCATACTCTTCCATCCAGTATACAATATGGCCGGATGACCATTCACTAGTCATACGAGATACATGCTAATAAGTTATAGAGTAAAAAATGGATTGACTTCAGCATTGCTCTACTATCAGCTTCAATAAGACTTGTTTCTCTGTTGGATTGTATTTGTCCTTTTGTGGATGGGCCCAGGCAAGGGTGGACTAGCATTGAGGCAACCTGTGTGGCCCTACAAGAATAAAAGAGCAATGGGGCTAACGGCCACCTCCAAATTGTGCATTATGATGATCACAACTGGAGTATATTTCTGAAGCTGGAGCATGGCAGCTGAAGAATGCGCCAAATTAATTAAGAGGCACATGACTACCAATAAATGTATTGCACTTTATTTCAGCACTCCCTGGATCAAGACTGGAGTACCAAACAATACCAATTTTGAAGGACCGGCCCCTATAGGTGCAGAGGTGTCATCTTCAAAAACCTTTTCAAATGATGTTTAAAATTTAAAGTCTGTGGATGACGATTAGGGGAAAAATATTTTTCTACACAAACTAGTGGTTATATTAAGTTTTTTAAAAAAGTTTGCACTGTCAGGGACAATCTTTGTTGAGCGGCTTGATCTGCATTGGATAGAGGTTGATTCGAATTTCCTGAAACTTGCAGTTCCTCAGGAGTTGAAACACTTTCCAATTCAATCCGTGAAGATCGAAAAAAACATGCCAGGTATCATTACCCACACTGCTGAATCAACAGAGAGCGTGCTAAAACACCAGAGAGCACTGCCATGGTACAACGTAGGTCTAAGTGCCATCTGATAAAGCATTAAATAGCACTCGTCCGAGTTATATGCTCTTGTCAGTGAGCCCTCTCTCTCGCTCTCATTTTCTTTGCAATTAAAAATTGTTCAGTATTGTGATTTGTGGCAAATTTGTTACATGTAAATCAAATTTTTATGGAAAATCTGACAAAATAAATGAAATTAAATTTCAAACGATCCACTTATGATTATTTGCGTCCTTTACTTTAAGGCCTAAGCCACATGGCATGAAAATCGGTGTGAGTGGAGTGCGATAAAAAATCGCATTCCACTCAGATCAATATTAGCCTGTGTGTCAGCACACATGAGTGATTATTTTCTCAGCCCTAATCGGACCGAGAAAACAATCACAGCATGCTGCAACTGTAATGTGAGACTCTTTCTCTTGCACCCATGCAAGTGTATGGGGCGATAGAAAAATTGCACTGCACTCGTGGTACACTGGTGTACCGTGAGTGCAGTGCGAGAATGGCAATAGCCGGCTACGGAGGAGATAGGGAGACAAAATCCCTCCCTCCCCTCATCAGTGCCGGCCCACCTCCGCAGCTGAGGTCTGCTCGCATGGTAGATTCTCAGTCGCAGTGACACTCGCATGACGGCTCTGCTGTACTGCCAGCGTGAGCTGAGTGTCATGCGAGGGGATCGCAGTAATCCCCGTGTGGCCCCAGCCTAATGGGTGTTGTATGTGTACTGTCCTCCAATCTATGTTCTAATACAGTAGATACAGACTGTTCTGAGGTGGGAGAAAAGGAAAAGCCGATAACAGCAATATACAGTTTCAGCAGCATAGCCAGCTATGTGTGGGATCTACAGCAGCAAAATAATATTACATTCTGACTGAGAATTAAAAAAGTTTCCTAATTTTGCAAATAAACAAAAAACAATCATGAAAATGTATACATTTTTGAGGTCAGCAGCCAATCTTAAAGGAGCCCTATTTATAAGTGGAAGGTAGCAATCAATGTGTTTTGCTGCTAAAAAGTGGAGCGCCTACAAAATGCAGGAGGTATAAAAACTTCTAGTGCAAGTAACTAGTATGATGAGGTTACAAGTATGATAGACTTTAATGAATATGAAACCTCTTGCATTTGAAAAACTATTGCAGCCAGTACGAATGCTGGGAGTATGCATCCTAGACCCATTCCCTGAATATGTGGCCTGGTGCCCAGATTCCCATGCAAATTTCAATTATACAGTATACCACAAAAGAGAGTACTCCCCTCACATTTTTATAAATATTTTATTATATCTTCTCATGGGACAACACTGAATATCTGACATATATTAAACACATCCCCATTCACACCTGAGACCTTGTAACACTAATGAGTCATATGGAAAATGTCTAATTGGTTACAATTTCGCTATTTTCACTTAGGCCCCCTTCACACGTCTGTGAAAATCATACACTTGTTTCACGGACGTGTCATGGTGTGTTTTCCCATCCGTGTGCTGTGGTTATGGCACTACGTGTGTTCTCCGTGTGTTATGCGTGATAACACACGGAGAACGGGAACTTTCTACTCCATGTCCCTGGCATTGCTGTCCGTGGTGCTGATATTCGGTCTCCAGCCCTGCCGACTCCCCGCTACTGCTGGCCGCAGTGAAGTGAATATTAAATGAGCATAATCAGCATCAGTCGGCAGCAAGTGACAGCATCGGCAGAGACAGGAGGGCTGGAGAAGGTGAGTAAAGTTTTTTTTTTCCTCAGGTGTGTTTCTCCGGCGCATGTCACACGGGACTGCATCCACACTACATCCGTGTGGTCCATATGCGGACTTTGTGACACCCCTGCTGCCGGAGAAAAACAAACATGCATCCGTGTGGAGCACACAGGCACACGTCTGCTCCACACAGAGGCACGGGCCAATGGCTGCACACGTGCATGCACATAAACCCATTGATTTTAATGGGTTTATGTGTGATCGTGTCTCCGGTACATGCGGGCATGGACCTAGCATGTACCGGAGACACGTGTGTGTGAAGGGGGCCTTAGGGTGTACTTTTGTTGCCAGTAGTTTTGACATTACAGGTTGTGTGCTGAGTTACTTTGAGAGCACACCAAATTTACACTGTTATACAAGCTGTACACTGTATTCAGATTTAGGTGGAAATTAGTATTTATCCACAAAGAGGGTCATCAATTTTGGGTGCAGGGTACAAAGAAAATTATTCTCACTGGAAACATTTACTTTTGGGTACTGGAAGACCACATCTCTACTTTAGGACGAAAGTGAGTGCATAAAAGTTTTATAACGGGATCATAGAGAGGAAGTCAACATTAATTTGTGATGGTGGAGTCACAACCCATATCTAATATATACAGCTGAGTGTGTGTGTGTGTGTGTGTGTGTGTGTGTGTGTGTGTGTGTGTGTGTATGTGTGTGTGTGTGTGTGTGTGTGTGTGTCCGGGATTGGCATCTGCACCGTCGCAGCTACAGCCACAAAATTTTGCACACTCACACTTCTGGACCCCGAGAGCATCATAGGCTATGTTTTGAGGGGAAATTTTAACCCCGCTCTTTAAAGTTATTCACCAAAAAACCTGCCTCCGTTAAAGCGAATGGAGCTGGGAGCCACAGTGCAGCCAGAACTTCAGAAAAATGCGCAGCCACGCCCTTAGTTGGAATGTTGGCGTGTCACAATGCAGCCAGGGAAAGAGACAGACACAGACAGGGTAAGAAACAGACATAGACAGAGTAAGAGACAGACACAAACAGACAGACACAGACAATGAAACAGACTGACAGGGAAAGAGACAGACAGGGAAAGAGAGGGAAAGTAACCACCAGCAATTAACTGAAGAAGCTTGAGAAATCTCAGCCACTGCCCCTCTCTTCCCCCTATTACAGATATGCACATGTCTGACCAAAGCATTTTCATCTCTGGCAAACAGAGCCCGTCTCCTTCCTGAGTGGTATGATGGCTGGACTTTCCCATCTTGTCTGTACTTGCGTATAATTGTTTCTACAGATGAACGAGGCACCTTCAGGTATCTGGAAATTGTACCCAAGGATGAACCAGGCTTGTGCAAATCCACAATTCTCTTCCTGAGATCTTGGCTGATTTCTTTTGACTTTCCAATGATGCTACACAAAGAAGCAGTGTGTTTCAGGTGTGTTTTAAAATACATCCACAGGTGTGTTTCTAATTAACTCTAATGTTGCCAATAAACCTATCAGAAGCTTCCAAAGACATGACATCAAATAGGCTGTCCCATATTATTTAAAGGATATGTGTATGTAAACCTTTGACTTTGCAGAAAGTAATAAAAATGAGTAAAAGAATTCTCTCGCTCATTATTCTGGCATTTGACAAATATAAATAATTTTGGTTCCTAATTCACCTAAAACAGGAAATGTTTATCCTGATTTCCTGTCAGATAGTGAGAAAAACATGCAGATGTGTCTTTTTAGATAGAGTATGTAAACTTCTGGTTTCAACTGTAAATGTCACCGTTTGCACATACCACAAACATTTTTTTTCTAGAAGATACCTACAGTGCCTACAAGCAGTATTCAACCCCCTGCAGATTTAGCAGGTTTACACATTCGGAATTAACTTGGCATTGTGACATTTGGACTGTAGATCAGCCTGGAAGTGTGAAATGCACTGCAGCAAAAAAGAATGTTATTAATTTTTTTATTTTTTTTTTAAATTGTGAAAAGTTTATTCAGAGGGTCATTTATTATTCAACCCCTCAAACCACCAGAATTCTGTTTGGTTCCCCTAAAGTATTAAGAAGTATTTCAGGCACAAAGAACAATGAGCTTCACATGTTTGGATTAATTATCTCTTTTTCCAGCCTTTTCTGACTAATTAAGACCCTCCCCAAACTTGTGAACAGCACTCATACTTGGTCAACATGGGAAAGACAAAGGAGCATTCCAAGGCCATCAGAGACAAGATCGTGGAGGGTCACAAGGCTGGCAAGGGGTACAAAACCCTTTCCAAGGAGTTGGGCCTACCTGTCTCCACTGTTGGGAGCATCATCCGGAAGTGGAAGGCTTATGGAACTACTGTTAGCCTTCCACGGCCTGGACAGCCTTTGAAAGTTTCCACCCGTGAAGAGGCCAGGCTTGTTCGAAGAGTCAAGGCTAACCCAAGGACAACAAGGAAAAAGCTCCGAGAAGATCTCATGGCAGTGGGGACATTGGTTTCAATCAATACCATAAGTAACGTACTCCATCGCAATGGTCTCCGTTCCAGACGAGCCCGTAAGGTACCTTTACTTTCAAAGCGTCATGTCAAGGCTCGTCTACAGTTTGCTCATGATCACTTGGAGGACTCTGAGACAGACTGGTTCAAGGTTCTCTGGTCTGATGAGACCAAGATCGAGATCTTTGGTGCCAACCACACACGTGACGTTTGGAGACTGGATGGCACTGCATATGACCCCAAGAATACCATCCCTACAGTCAAGCATGGTGGTGGCAGCATCATGCCGTGGGGCTGTTTCTCAGCCAAGGGGCCTGGCCATCTGGTCCGCATCCATGGGAAGATGGATAGTACGGCCTACCTGGAGATTTTGGCCAAGAACCTCCGCTCCTCCATCAAGGATCTTAAGATGGGTCGTCATTTCATCTTGCAACAAGACAACGACCCAAAGCACACAGCCAAGAAAACCAAGGCCTGGTTCAAGAGGGAAAAAATCAAGGTGTTGCAGTGGCCTAGTCAGTCTCCTGACCTTAGCCCAGTTGGAAACTCGTGGAAGGAGCTCAAGATTAAAGTCCACATGAGACACCCAAAGAACCTAGATAACTTGGAGAAGATCTGCATGGAGGAGAGGGCCAAGATAACTCCAGAGACCTGTGCCGGCCTGATCAGGTCTTATAAAAGACGATTATTAGCTGTAATTGCAAAGAAGGGTTATTCCACAAAATATTAAACCTAGGGGTTGAATAATAATTGACCCACATTTTTATGTTGAAAATTTATTAAAATTTAACTGAGCAACATAACTTATTGGTTTGTAAGATTTATGCATCTGTTAATAAATCCTGCTCTTGTTTGAAGTTTGCAGGCTCTAACTTATTTGCATCTTATCAAACCTGCTAAATCTGCAGGGGGTTGAAGACTACTTGTAGGCACTGTATTTTCTGATATCCCACACAGATTATTCTTATTAAACCATGGACTCACAGAGTTTTTAAAAGCAATCAAAATCAATGTTTTCCAGTGGAAGATGCTTCAGGAAACACTCCTTCTTTTGTAAGTTTTTGGAGGAGTTTCCTGTAGCTGTTTTGGAAATGTTTTTTTTCCCAGAAGTATTTTCTGTAGCTTTTTTAATTAAACAGTGCCCAGTTTGGAGTGGTTTCAATCAGGAGCCTCTTCACAGACATGAGGTGCACTTTTGCTCCACCAGACATTTTTGAAAAACTGTTGTAAAAAAAAATGCTTAAAAAGATTGAATATATAAAAAACAAGAGGATTACAACAGAATCTTTCAATCATTATTTAAGCGGCTGTTCAAATATTTTTTGAAAACACGGACATATTAAAAAAACTACTCAGAAATCTTGGAGTGCTCATATCCTAAGGATTGTCCAGCCATAAAGAATATTTCTAAAATCAACTTAAAATGTTACTAAAATAATAAAAATACCGACTTCACCAAACCCATGTCGCTCTCTATACTTCCCCACAGTTGATCGTCTGCCATTCAGCTACTTAACCGCTGCAACAAATCATTAGTCGGGTTTAGCAAATCATTAGTCGGGTGTCTAGATGGTAAAAGATCTTCTGCGGGGTGACATAGAGACTATCCGGGGACCGGTAAGTGTCAGAACAGAGTGGTGAGGGATTGATAAGGTGAAGTTTATTTATTTTTTTAACATTCTAAGCTGTTTGTTGATTTTTTTTGTGTTTTTTGCACATTTAACTTGACCTCCGCAACAAATAACAGACTGCTGTAAGACAGAAATGCCATCAACAACAAAGGGAAGACGCTAATCTACACATCACATACTCTTTCACATATTGAATGATATTACTGTAGGGAGTGCCTTAGTTGTCTGTTTTTCATACTGACTCACAGCATCATATAGTGTGTTTTAGGCTTGTTCATGTTGTTTGCCATTTTACAGCAATTTTCCACATAGGTTCTTTTCTTTTAGCACAGAAAAAGTCATTGTGAATAACATAAAGATACAATGAACAACACACTTCTTCCCTTCTGTCACCATCTGGTTTATTTATATTATAAATGGAGCAGATGGTAGAATAATTTAGTCACCTATAGATGCTTGGATTTTTGCATACAGTGGTAAAATACATTGTTTATATATTAAGGGGTAAGCCAACCTTTTAAATATTTGGACTATCCCTAAGATATATTCTAGGCACCCTCAGTAATCAGTGGGACTAGCCTAGGGATGTCGAGAGACTAGAAGCTGTCTGCGGAAGTGAGTGGACCATGAGGAGAGAAAAACAGGGGGAAGCAGCATAGGCACATCACCTGAAAGACTAGGTCCCAGGCATCGGGATAGGTCAGACGGAGTAGCGTGGGAAACAGCCGCAGCAGAACCAGATAAGTGTGGTCGTGTTTGTCGTAAAGGTGTAAGAATTAATAAACCATTTACAATTATTTTGCCAAGAGTTCTCTAGTGTTCTGTTTCTATCTAAAACATCCACGGTAGTGGCTGGCTGCAAGGTGAGGTTCGCTGCCCTGAAAAGTACAGTAAGTGTTGCACACCCCGCCCGAAGCGATCTACAAGCACTGGCCCTCTCTGGTGAAGAAATGCAGAACCCTAACGGCCCAGCATCTTCGCCTTCATTCATAGGCATGGCCAGGATGAGGGTTAGGCAGTGTAGGCCCCCACCTACGGAACTTCCTCTTGCGTTTCTTAGGGGCAACTTTAAAGTAAATTGCTGACTTCCTGTCATCTTCCCACTGCTCATCAAGCTCAGGGTCAAGGTCATTGCTCTGTCCCTGCAATCAATTGTATTTGCATCTGTAAGCGAATGGTCCAGTACCCACTGCTATCCTGGATAGGAGCGGAGACAGTGGCCGCTTTGGAAGGGGAGCCTGGATTAGGTGAGTATAAGTGTCACAACTGTACCACAACTTGTTCCTGCAATGTCTGCTTTTGTCATCAGGTATCGCCCTGTTCTTTCTGTGGGCAGTGCTGGTGACAGAAGAGATCTTAAAACAAGAATTTCTAAACAGCGCAGACTCTTTCCATCCACTAACGTTAGAGTGGCTGTGACCTATAGTACTTTCCAGCCGGACAGAATGGGTGTGTGTATTGTCCAACTAAAGCTATGAGTTCCTGGCTTCCATCTACTGAAAGGCACTATGCCCTTCTAAAGCTTCCAGCTGCAAGCTATAACTTCTGCTTCCCTGGATAGCTCTGTCTTTGCTTCTTAGGGGTACTTTACATGTTGCGACATCGCTGCCAATAAATCGTCGGGGTCACGTTGTTAGTGACGCACATCTGGCGCCGGTAGCGACATCGTAGCGTGTAACACAAATGAGTGATGATCAACAAGCGCAAAATCGTTGCTTGTTGACACGTCGCTCATTTCCATAATATCGGTGCTGCTGCAGGTACAATGTTGTTTGTCGTTCCTGCGGCAGCACACATCGCTATGTGTGATGCCGCTGGAACGACAAACATCTCGTTACCTGCGTCCACCGGAAAAGGAGGAAGGAAGGAGGTGGGCAGGATGTTCCGGTCGCTCATCTCCTCCCCTCCTTTTCTATTGGGAGGCGGCTCAGGTTCAGTGACACTGCTGTGACGTCGCTGTGACGCTGAACGAACCGCCCCCTTAGAAAGGAGGCGGTTCGCCGGTCACAGCGACGTCGCAGAGCAGGTATGTGCGTGTGACGCTGCCGTAGCGATAACGTTCGCTACGGCAGCGATCACCACATATCGGCCATACGATAGAGGCGGGTGCAATCGCGCTCGACATCGCTAGCAAATGCTAGCGATGTCGCAGCGTTTAAAGTACCCATTAGAATAGGTGTTTTCCTGTTTGACCCCAATTTGTTTGATCTCAGTGATGTCACCGCGCTAAGAAATTCTGGCTCAGGCACTGATTGGGCATGACCTCTAGAGTCACTGCTGGTCAGTGCCAGGCCCAATATTTCTCATAGGTTGAAGTAAATATTCAGGGGATTTCGTGGGACCACTACACCATTGATTGTGTCGGATATTCATGGGTTTATTTTCTATTCTTCTATTTTTGCCTTTATTCAAGTAAACTATATTATTCTGTGTGTGAGATTTTATTCCTATTATACTTATTGGGTCAGTAATGGGGGTGTCTACTAGACTCCTTTCCATTATTAACCACTGGGTTGGATGAGAGCTGACACTACGCAGCTGAAATCAACCCATAAACCGTTAACTCGATTAGCAATGTACCAGGGCAACTGGGAAGAGCTGCGGAAAAGTGTCAGAATTGGTGCAACTAATGTGATGCGTGAATTATGGGGTGCCTAGGCTATTTTAGGCTCAGTAGGGCCACATAACCATGGACCTTTCCAGCCGAGTAATGCTAGCCTGCAGCTGTCTGCTTTACCTTGGCAGGTAATCAAAATAAAGGGGGACGCCACATAATTTTTTTTTATTCTTTATTTATTGATTACAATAAACAAGGCTAAAAACACCTTTTGGTGCCACATGAAAGCCACTTAAAGATGCAAGTGTACAACCCTGCCTAAATGCCTGCTTTAATATAAGCTCTTCTTCCTACATCAAGTCTCTCTGAAGTGCAGCATGCTGGCCAATTATAACAATACCAGTAGCCAACATGCCTACGGCATTGCTGTGGTTGGCACGCAATCCCGCTTGTTTGGTGGCTGAAAAACAGTTGCAGAGAGGAAAAGCAACGGTGAAGGAAACGGAGAGCTGCTGAGGAATGGGGGCATCGGTTAAGTAAGGATGTACTCCATTGGTAGGCAGGAATATATTCCAAAAGGGTAACAATAAGGAAAAGTTAACAAAATCTTTTTTCCCCTTTATCTGTGTCGATTGTCTAAGCTATTTGAATAACAAGCTTATGTACCCCTCACCTCTCTAGTGTTTCATGGAGATTGATTAGGAAACTAATGGTATTTCGGCAACCTTCACTTTGTGAATTTCTTTGTTTTGAGTTTAGCTTTTAATGCATATCAATAAAATGTAAATTTTAATAATAGGTATAATCTGTCACATCGTCTTAATGAAAACCTCTCACAAGGTCAAAAATTGCCAATTTTTACTATTATGTTACTCTTGCTGCTCCCATGCGTATTTTGTAGATTTTTTTTATTTTAAATCCACCATGCAGTTGCAGAGATTTTGGCCATTTTATTTGGTGTGCTCATTATACTAATTTTTATGGTCTTTATCAAAGGGGTGTTGCTCATAGGATTCCCTGGGGGATGGGGGTGAGTGTCTTTAGACTACTTTGCATAATTACCCTGTTAGTAATACCCATCTAAGTGAAGACCAAAAAATATAGACTATTTGGATACAATGAATAAATAGGTTCAGATTTTTAAACCTGAATGGAGGACAAAAAAACAAAACGGAACCTTCAAAAGAAAACATTTTTATTGCACTGGTTTCTCATTTTTCTATAATTAATACTGTTAAATTGTTATTCCCGTGGTCACACAATACAAGTCATGTACTTATTGTTCCAATGTGGTAAATTCCTATTGCCTGCAATGACCGATGAGCTCATTATCAGGTCTCAGTGACGCTGCCGGTGACATCACAGAACTTAGAATATTAGGTTTCCCCAGTGTTCCATCTCAGACATTCACCTGGTGAAGAATTTCTGTTAGGATGTTTTCAGGAGCTTCTACTAATTACAACATGGACAATCCTGGTTTATATTCTAGTGATGAAGAAGCCTTCAACACCGAGAGTTTGCGTCTACTAAAAGAGAATGCGAAGCTGCGTAAACTGATGGGGCTAATGCAGGAGAACGTGGAGCTTCGCTGTACTTTAAAAGAGCATGAAAGAAAAGCTCAAATTATAACACCTCCTGGACAACACAAGAAAGACCACAATGGTAAAACTGGGATAACACAAAGGAGTTTCCACCAAATCAGAATTTGTAATGGGCTGATGTTAACATTTCCTAATGAGATTGGTAGAATCTGGAGAAACAATGTATAGAATGGTTTTGATTGGTGAACACATTTTTTACCTTCAGTTCATTCTCTTGTATAAGTGATAGGAAGCCAGACATGGAGATACAGATTACTATTTTTTGTATTCTAGGCATGAAAGAGAAAAAAAATACAGAAATATCACAACATCATTGTGAGTTATGTTTATTACTTTAGTATTCTCTTGATATTTGATATTTCATATATTACTCCACATTTTTGAACAATTGCATTTGTCCAAGAACATAATTATGATGATTTATGACCATGAATTGTTTAGATAGAACCTGAAATGTTTAGGTAGATCTTATCATTCAGGGTTTATCATGGATTAACTATAAGGGGGATGTCCACCATATCTATTCATGATTTGTAGGTCTAGTTTTGTAGCAGTAAAACCTGTCGAGCGCCCTCAGGCTCCAAGCCCCGGGTATGACTGATACCTGTTTATCACATCCCTGGTGTATGGTTATTATCAAGGGAGTTTTATCATTAATGTTTATTACGTACAACTAATTTTAATATTATTTATATGTTCTAGACCTCAGAGAAGAAGCACAAATGGTCAATTCAGGCCCACACCTAGGTGACAATTCTTATATCTATATTCTCAATATATGTCATTGTAGGGATTTCACTAACCCTAATTCTACTATTGAACTTTTATAGACCTTGAAAACATTAAGAAGTGTCAGCGCATTGTCGGAGAGCTGGCCTTTCAGCTGGACCGCCGGATTCTGAGTGCCATCTTCCTGGAGCAACAACGAATGTATGGATACCGAGTACCAAATATAAAGGAGAAGATTATACAGGTGAGAAAACTAAAGTTACTATTAAAAAAATGAGATTTTTATTATATTTTTTTATTTTTATTTTTTTTAAAATGTAGTAAAGTGGTCACTGTGTGAATTCTTCAAACAAAATTGCATCTACATGTAGTAGAATATGGAAAAGTAGACAAGGCCTTCATTATGGCTGATGTTTTATTATGTGGACAAGGTCAAATATACTTATGGCTTATAACCACAAGGGTTCTCCTCCCAGTGTTGGTTACCTTATTTACCAATTCCTCCTATGTAGGAAAAAAAGAACTCAAGTGAGTACACGCCAAATCCTTTATCCCAAGAAGTGAGATAATTATTTTCAAAGCCTACAACCTACAATAACCATCAGTCCAGAACAGCACTGCGCAACCAGCTCTGTCCTCACCTATTGTACCATCACCCATCCTCTGTAGACTGTGAGCCCTCGCGGGCAGTGTCCTCTCTCCTCCTATACCAGTCTGTTTTGTATTGTTAATGATTGTTGTACGTAGACCTCTTTCACTTGTAAAGCGCCATGGAATAAATTGCGCTATAATAATAATAAATAATAATAATAATCTAAAGCATCTTTCATCTGCAAAAGTAAAACTTGCTATTTGAAATCCATGTTTGGAGCACATTTTACAAGTTCCTTATAGAATTATAGTACAAAAAAAGATAATTATGCAATAAAATCCCATGATTGGGTTGTATTGGTCCCAAGTCACAGTCTGTACTATAGTTCAGAGCTATATTAATAATTCTGCAGCCTCTGAGCTGAAATCTCCCAGCATTCCTTATTTTGTTGTTCAGTTTTTGGACAGATTTTATGATAGATTGCATTTTTGGAAGTGTACTCTTTACATCAAGCACTTACTTCTCCATAATCTGATGGAAAAATTGAGCCATCACCTTGAATAATAAAAGCTTAGCCAGGCAGAAATGTGTTTGTCAATAGATTTGCCGATTTTAGCTATAATAGCCAATCCATATTGTGATTACCCCAGTATATTAAAGGTCTATATTATGATTACAGGTGACCACAATTCCAGCGACTGGAAAAGTTGATGAGAAATTAAGATATGAGTTGTACCAGCGCTACAATCACACCATGGATGAGCTGAGGAAATTTGGCTACAACCCAACAGTGCACCCACACTTTACAGAGTACATAGTCAACACTAGAGTTGAGCGCGGTTCGTGGTTCGAGGTTCTCCAGTTCGGGGCTCGAGTGATTTTGGGGGCTGTTCGAGATCGAACTAGAACTCGAGCTTTTTGCAAAAGCTCGATAGTTCTAGATACGTTCGAGAACGGTTCTAGCAGCAAAAAGCAGGGCTTTTTACAGCTACAGAGTGCAGGAGCCATCGCTGGCAGCTTGCCAGAAGCTGGTAACCAAGATAAACATCGGGTATCCAAGCAAAGCGCTTTGGTTAGTAACCCGATGTTTATCTTAGTTACGTGCAGGAAGCCCACACTTCCCCGCTCAGCTCGCTCCGCCCCCTCCTGCCCGCGGCATGTACACATACATACACACACACACACACACACACACACACACACACACACCCACACCCCCCCCCCGCTCGGCTTACCTGCGGTGATGAAGTCCCGCCATTCCGACCTCAGCGCTGTCACTGTCCTCCATGGCCGCCGCTTGTCACATCACCTCTCGCTTCCGACCCGAGACTGACTAGCGGTGACGTCACGGACCTCTCGCGATACTTGGTGTGAAGCCGGTCATTGAACTCAGTGAAAGGGGCTGTCAGTGTGCTGGAGATCAGCGCAGGTAATGTACCTCGCTCCTGACAGCAGCACTTGTCATGCCCTGCAGTGACCTGGGCTGACCCATTGATGTTAGCTCAGGTCACTGCATTGCTCTCCCAGCCAATGGGGAACATCCTGCTCTTCATTGACTGGGACAGTGTGGATCGTCATGGCAACCCCTTGGATTACACCAGACCTGGATTTGTTTTTCATTCTAATAAATTGGTTAAAGAGGGAATGTTTTGGGGAGTGTGTTTTCAAATAAAAATGTGTTTGTCGTCTATTTTTTTTTATTACTGACTGGGTTGGTGATGTCGGGTATCTGATAGACGCCTGACCTCACCAACCCCAGGGCTTGATGCCAGGTGACTTACACATCTGGTATTAACCCCATATATTACCCCGTTTGCCACCGCACCAGGGCGCGGGATGAGCTGGGGCGAAGCACCAGGATTGGCGCATCTAATGCATGCACCACTTCTGGGGCGGCTGCGGCCTGCTATTTTTAGGCTGGGGAGAGTCCAATAACCATGGACCTCCCTAGTCTGAGAATATCAGGCCCCAGCTGTCTGCTTTACCTTGGCTGGTGATCCAATTTTGGGGGACCCCTACGTGTTTTTTTTTAAAATTATTTATTTAATTTAAAATAACAGCATGGGGTGCCCTCAGTTTTGGATTACCAGCCAAGGTGAGGTTGCCAGCTGTAGTCTGCAGGCTGCAGCCGTCTGCTTTACCCTAGCTGGCTACAAAACTAGGGGGAACCCTACGTCATTTTTTTTTTCATTTTTTTGGCTAAATACAAAGCTAAGCACCCCTTAGTGTCACATGAAAGGCACCAAAGGGTGCTCCACTTTTTCTCCACTTTTTCTCCACTTTTTCTCCACTTTTTCTCCATTTTTTTCTCCACTTTTTCTCCACTTTTTCTCCACTTTTTCTCCACTTTTTCTCCACTTTTTCTCCACTTATTCTCCACTTTTTCTCCATTTTTTTCTCCACTTTTTCTCCACTTTTTCTCCACTTTTTCTCCACTTTTTCTCCACTTTTTCTCCATTTTTTTCTCCACTTTTTCTCCACTTTTTCTCCACTTTTTCTCCATTTTTTCTCCACTTTTTCTCCACTTTTTCTCCACTTATTCTCCACTTTTTCTCCACTTTTTCTCCACTTTTTCTCCACTTTTTCTCCACTTATTCTCCACTTTTTCTCCACTTTTTCTCCACTTATTCTCCACTTTTTCTCCACTTTTTCTCCACTTTTTCTCCACTTATTCTCCACTTTTTCTCCACTTTTTCTCCACTTTTTCTCCGTTCTTGTTCTATGGTCGGTCTACCCATTAGCTCTGCCATGCACACTGTAGCTCTACACCTACTGCACATGTTACTTTATGATTGACATCTCTTTCGTACCAGAGCTGTCTAAGCCTACTCTGACCCCATATTTGTCATTACTATATTGTCCTTGTACTGTATTATGACATTTGTATCATGTGTTTCATTTCTTGCTGTGTTGCAATTTTTTTGCTGCATCCCAATTGTACCTCTACATTGTTCGAGTTTATGTTATTGTTCTCTCACTCTTATGTGATACTGATTATTGTCATTTTTCATAATTACATGCAGATAAGTCCAATCTGACGAAGGCTCAGGCCGAAACGTCATTTGTAACTTGTTTTGGACAAAAACATATATGCTTATGAAAAAAATTTTTTTCTTAATACGGACCAATAAAGAGTGATTTTGCATTACTATCCGTTGTGACTTACTGACTTAGTCTGGGAGATTTAGAGTGCCGAAGTTACTCACTAATTTTATCTATTATTACCTCTGAGCACCTATATACCAGTGAGCAGAGCTTCCTCTACAGTAGTTCTCCTGATTAGGCATGCCCTTACCTCATGAGCAGGGCATTGCAGCTTTGGTAGCAACCATTACGACATGGACTCTGCTGCTGTGGAGCCGAGAAGAGTGAGTGCAGATTCATTGCACCCACACTCCTCACATGAAGGGTCCGCACTCCTAGAAAATGGGGGATACGTTCCCTGAGTGTCTCCCCCCATATTCTAGATGGTCCAGAGTCGTCGTGGGACCCCTTTATTTTTTTTCTTACAATAAATTGGTGAAAGAGGAAATGTTTTGGGGACTGTTTTTTCAAATAAATTTTGTCGATTTTTTTTTTTTTGTTAGTACTGACAGTTTATGATGTTGAGTATCTAATAGACGCCATGA
The DNA here is from genome assembly GCF_048569485.1 of Anomaloglossus baeobatrachus. Taxonomy (NCBI): domain Eukaryota; kingdom Metazoa; phylum Chordata; class Amphibia; order Anura; family Aromobatidae; genus Anomaloglossus; species Anomaloglossus baeobatrachus. Next base: position 408,365,300 of record NC_134354.1, on the reverse strand, counting down.
CATCACAAACTGCTGGGCTTGATCTCAGGTTACTTTACAGCTAGTATCAACCCGATTTATTACCCCGTTTGCCACTGCACCAGGGCACGGGATGAGCTGGGGTGAAGCGCCAGGATTGGCGCATCTAGTGGATGCGCCACGTCTGGGGTGCCTGCGGCCTGCTATTTTTAGGCTGTGAAGGCCCAATAACTATGGACCTTCCCACCCTGAGAATACCAGACCACAGCTGTCCGCTTTACCTTGGCTGGTGATCCAATTTGGGGGGGACCCTACTTTTATTGTGTAATTATTAATATTTATACAATAATTATAAAAAAGAGCCTGAGGGGACCTCCAAATTGGATCCCCAACCACGGTAAAGCTGCCAGCTGTGGTTTTCAGGCTACAGCCGTCTGCTTTACCCTAGCTGGCTATCAAAAATGGGGGGACCCAACGTCATTTTTTTTTTAACTATTTTTTAAATAGAAAAAATTAATGGGCTTCCCTGTATTTTGATTGCCAACCAAGGTAACGGCAGGCAGATGGGGGTGGCAACCCATAGCTGTCTGCTTTATCTGCGCTGAGAATCAAAAATACCGCGGAGCGCTACGTCATTTTTTTAAAGATTTATTTTTACAGCACTGTGATGTCCAGCAATCAAAATACAGGGAAGCCAATTTTATTTTTAGTTATTTAAATAAATAATTAAAAAAAATATATATGGGCTCCCGCTGCATTTTTTGTATTGCTAGCTAAGGGTAATCCAAGCAGCTACTGGCTGCTAACCCCCACTGCTTGGTGTTACCTTCACTGGCAATGGAAAATCCAGGGAAGCATTTTTTATTTTTTTTGCCAAAAAACTACAAAAAAAGGACGTGAGCTTCGCCATATTTTTGTATGCTAGCCAGGTATAGCAGGCAGGTGCTGGAAGAGTTGGATACAGCGCCAGAATATGGCGCTTCTATGAAAATGCCATTTTCTGGGGCGGCAGCAGACTGCAATTCGCAGCAGTGGGGCCCAGAAAGCTCAGGCCAACCTGTGCTGCGGATTCCAATCCCCAGCTGCCTAGTTGTACCTGGCTGGACACAAAAATGGGGCGAAGCCTACGTCATTTGTTTTCTAATTATTTCATGAAATTCATGAAATAATAAAAAAAGGTCTTCCCTTTATTTTTGGTTCCCAGCCGGGTACAAATAGGCAACTGGGGGTTGGGGGCAGCTGTACCTGCCTGCTGTTCCTGTCTAGCATACAAAAATATGGCGAAGCCCACATAATTTTTTCAGGGGGCAAAAAACTTCTGCATACAGTCCTGGATGGAGTATGCTGAGCCTTGTAATTCTGCAGCTGCTGTCTATCTGTATGGAGAAGAGCAGACAGCAGCTGCAGAACTACAAGGCTCAGCATACTCCATCCAGGACTGTATGCAGAATTTTTTTGCCCACCAAAAAAATGACGTGGGCTTCGCCATATTTTTGTATGCTAGCCAGGTACAGCAGGCAGCCACGGGCTGCCTCCAACCCCCAGTTGCCTATTTGTACCCGGCTGGGAACCAAAAATATAGGGAAGCCAGTTTTTTTTTAATTATTTCACTTATTTCATGAAATAATTAAAAAACAAATGACGTGGGCTTCGCCCCATTTTTGTGTCCAGCCGGGTACAACTAGGCAGCTGGGGATTGGAATCCGCAGCACAGGTTAGCCCAAGGTTTCTGGGCGCCTCTGCTACGAATTGCAGTCCGCAGCCGCCCCAGAAAATGGCGCTCTCATAGAAGCGCCATCATCTGGCGCTGTATCCAACTCTTCCAACAGCCCTGGAGCCGGGTGGCTTGTTGGGTAATCATGAGTTAATACTGGCTTTGTTTTACTAGCCAGTATTAAGCCAGAGATTCTTAATGTCAGGCACGTTTGACCCGGCCATTAAGAATCTCCAATAAAGGGTTAAAAAAAAGACACCACACAGAGAAAAAATACTTTAATAGAAATAAATACACAGACACATTAGAGACTCCATCTTTATTACCCCCTGTCACCCCTCCACGATCCTGCTCTTCTGTCTTCTTTCTTTCTAGTGTAGTAGTAGTGACGATTGTAGTGAGGATGAGGTTCACCAGCCCATCACTTGGGGCTGGGGCATCTCATCCTCACTACAATCCTCACTAGTGTAGTAGTAGTGACGATTGTAGTGAGGAAGGATGAGGTGCACCAGCTCATCACTTGGGGCTGGGGCATCTCATCCTCACTACAATCCTCACTAGTGTAGTAGTAGTGACGATTGTAGTGAGGAAGGATGAGATTCACCAGCTCATCACTTGGGGCTGGGGAACCTCATCCTCACTACAATCCTCACTACAATCGTGCAGCAGCGTGCAGCCTTCACTCCGTGAGTGATCAGTGCTGGCTGTCAGCGGTAACAGCGGTAACGCTGACAGACGCGTTACCATAGCAACGGTGCTCTCGGAGCCGCGGTTAGCGGTGACGTCACCGCTAACTGCGTTGCTATGGCAACGGTGATCTCCGTTAATGACCGGCTGTGTCAGCCGGTCCCTAACGGAACGGGGAGTCGACCGTGTGCTAGAGCATGTCGCCGGTACACGGCGATACACATATGTGCACCGTGTACCGGAGAGATGCACTCGCAGGTCCTACATGACGTGTCATAGTCATGTGACCAGTCTGTAGCCAATGAGATAATAGCCACGTGACTGGTCACATGGCTATTTTGACGTCACGATAGGTCCTGCATCTCTGCTGGCAGTGCAGGTCACCGGGAGGATTAAGCAATCATCGGATGGAATAGCGGCAGGAGACAGAGTGCAGAAGGGATCGCGGGGACCGGTAAGTGTTATGGCAATGTTTATTAACTGTTTGTGTACATTTATAATGCATTTTTATGTGTTTGTGATTGCCTCCCATTGTAGCCTATACGTTCGAGTTCGGTTCGTCGAACGTTCGACGAGCCGAACTCGAACGGGACCCCCGTTCGGCGAACCGGCCTCGAGCCGAACCGGGACCGGTTCGCTCATCTCTAGTCAACACCTATGGGATAACGAAGGATAGACATGCAAAAACCGAAGATCTTTCCTCCTATAATGACCCCCAATACCTAAAGAAGATGATAAATGAGTGCATGCCAAGAGACATAGTGGAAAACATCATAATAATCCTCAACTGTCTCGTATATTTTGCCAGAGAAGATGGAAAATCTCTGCTCATCTAACCATAGAGTAGTCATTCATCTCTATAACCAAATCACAAATAATAAATGGTTTCATCTGGAAAAAGAAGTGTCTAATTTGATCTAATAAAATATACACAAATGGATTCTGCTCATTAAAAAGAAAAATAATCTTCAGGCTTTGTGCTCCAGTAGGAAATGGAAACCTTACTCAGATTGTTGCCATATTGTCCTTAAACTGCTGTTTCACATTATGAATTTTGCTTTTTGCAGACTATCATCTAGTGATTATGTCTGGTATTGCTGTTTATCCTCATTTACTTGAATTTATACATACATGGCAATGCTCATGGATAAGAATTGAAATCTTGCTAGGATTTGGTGGGGGTTTGATGGCTCTTTAAGATGGCCTCCTGTTGAGAGTTGGGTGCACTGACGGCCCCAATGTACAACGTAGGATTATAACAAGGCAGTATGAGGTCTGGGTTCAGCTAAAAGTGGCCCTGTTATTAGTGTCACTTTGGAGTTTGAACCATAAGGGTCCCAAACAGATATTAGCTTATTATGATCAGTTGTTGGAGAAAGACTTCATGCCTGGATCGGTCAGTAGCCAAAGAAGAAGAGGACGGCCAAGAACCTGCTATATCGACACTGTAGCAGGACTAGCGCCAATATTAATTATTATCGCCAATAAGCCGGCTTGTTAATAATATAATATAGGCTAACACCTGATATTAATTATTATCAGATTTGACTAACAATAATATATGATTAACATAAAAACGCACTTAATGTTATATATTTCTTTGCTGTATAATATTATATATACCCTCAGCGACTAACTGAAACGAAACCGTGTACTAATAAACAATATTTATTAAACACATTCAAAAGTCTATAGTATATATATATATTGCTACTCACTACCACAACAAAAAGCACAATAGCCAATAACACAAAACCCACAATATTCTATGAATTCCCACCCACGTCACACATACACGAATGTCCACCCAAATTTCCTATCACTAACTGTCCCTATGAGGATAAAGGGGTTAATACCGCAATGCAATCTGGAGGGAAGCAAAGCAAACGTTAATGATACTTAGGGTACAGTCTCACTAAACGACGTACCAGCGATTCCGACCACAATATGACCTGGTCAGGATCGCTGGTGCGTCGCTACATGGTTGCTGGTGAGCTGTCAATCAGGCAGATCTCACCAGCGACCAGTGACCAACCACCAACCAGCGGCGACTCATGGAAACGATGCTGCGCTTGGTAACCAAGGTAAATATCGGGTAACTAGGCAAAATGCTTTGCTTGGTTACCCGATATTTACCCTTGTTACCAGCGGACACCGCTTAGCGCTGGCTCCCTGCACTCGAAGCCAGGGTACTCATCGGGTTACTAAGCAAAGCGCTTCTCTTAGTTACCCAATGTGTACTCCGGCTACGTGTGCAGGGAGCCAGCACTGGCAGCCTGAGAGCGGAACCAAGGTAAATATCAGGTAACCAAGCAAAGCGCTTTGCTTAGTGACCCGATGTGTACCTTGGTTACCAGTGTCCACAGCTTCCAGACGCCGGCTACCTGCTGCCTGCACATTCAGATAGTTGCTCTCTCGCTGTCAAAGACAGCGATGTGTGCTTCACGGCGGGAGAGCAACGAGCAAAAAATGAACCAGCACTGTGTGTAACGATCAGCAATTTCACAGCAGGGGCCAGGTCGCTGCTTAGGTGGGCTTTGCACACTACGACATCGCAGGTGCGATGTCGATGGGGTTAAATGGAAAGTGACGCACATCCGGCGTCGCAGGCGTTATCGTAGTGCAAATCCTAGATGATTTGATTAACGATCGCAAAAGTGTCATAATCGTATCATTGGTGTAGCATCGGCGAATTCCATAATTACGCTGACGCGACGGTCCGATGTTGTTCCTCGCTCCTGCAGCAGCACACATCGCTGTGTGTGAAGTCGCAGGAGCGAGGAACATCTCCTACCTGCGTCACCGCGGCTCCCGTCGGCTATGTGGAAGGAAGAAGGTGGGTGGAATGTTTACATCCCGCTCATCTTCGCCCCTCCGCTCCTATTGGCCGCCTGCCATGTGATGTCGCAGTGACGCCACACGACCCGCCCCCTTAATAAGGAGGTGGGTCGCCGGCCAGAGCGACGTCGCAGGTCAGGTGAGTCCATGTGAAGCTGCCGTAGCGATAATGTTCGCTACGGCAACTATCACAATGATATCGCAGCTGCGACGGGGGCGGGAACTATCGCGCTCGACATCGCAGCATCGGCTTGTGATGTCGCAGCGTGCAAAGTACCCCTTAGTGTCACACACAGCGAGATCGCTGATGAGGTCACTGGTGCGTCACAAAATCTGTGACTCAGAAGCGATTTCGCTAGCGATCTCGCTATGTGAGAAGTACCCCCTAGTCTCCAGGACTGGCACCATGAGCTGTTCCAGATGATGGGACACTGCAAAATAGGCAGCAAGAGAGAGAGAGAGATATAAAGAGAGGGACAGAAAGAGGGAGAGAGATATATGTATCTGGAGAGAGAAATAGTTTAGAGCTGAGGGATAGGAGGATGAGAGTTATAGCTCTGAAACATAAGTGAAGAGTCAGAGAAAGAAGACTGTCCAGAGAGAGAATGAATAGCCTATACACTCCAGTGGCCTCATATTTAAACACAGGCTGGGGTATACATGCCTCCTGTATCTGATTGAAGATGGTTTCATATCTGATGGTCACTATGAAGTGTCTAGAGTTTGGTGCCTCTGTTAATTAAATCAGGCCACCTGCAGGCATCATCTCTTAAGGCCCCGCCACACTAAGCAACATCGCTAGCAACATCGCTGCTAACGAACAACTTTTGTGACGTTGCTAGCGATGTTGCTGTGTGTGACATCCAGCAACAACCTGGCCCCTGCTGTGAGGTCGTTGGTTGTTGCTGAATGTCCTGGGCCATTTTTTAGTTGTTGCTGTCCCGCTGTGAAGCACAGATCGCTGTGTGTGACAGCGAGACAGCAACTAAATGTGCAGGCAGCAGGAGCCGGCTTCTGCAGAGGCTGGTAACCAATGTAAACATCGGGTAACCAAGAAGCCCTGTCCTTGGTTACCCGATATTTACCTTTGATACCAGCCTCCTCCGCTCTCACTGTCAGTGCCGGCTCCTGCTCTGTGCACATGTAGCTGCAGCACACATCGGGTTAATTAACCCGATGTGTGCTGTAACTAGGAGAGCAAGGAGCCAGCGCTAAGCATTGTGCGCTGCTCCCTGCTCTGTGCACATTTAGCTGCAGCACACATCGGGTTAATTAACCCGATGTGTGCTGTAACTAGGAGAGCAAGGAGCCAGCGCTAAGCATTGTGCGCTGCTCCCTGCTCTGTGCACATTTAGCTGCAGCACACATCGGGTTAATTAACCCGATGTGTGCTGTAACTAGGAGAGCAAGGAGCCAGCGCTCAGTGTGCGCTGCTCCCTGCTCTCTGCACGTGTAGCTCCGTGCAGTGGTAACCAAGGTAAATATCGGGTTGGTTACCCGATATTTACCTTAGTTACCAAGCGCAGCATCTTCCACGCGGCGCTGGGGGCTTGTCACTGGTTGCTGGTGAGCTCACCAGCAACTTGTGTAGCGACGCTCCAGCGATCCCTGCCAGGTCAGGTTGCTGGTGGGATCGCTGGAGCGTCGCAGTGTGACATCTCACCAGCAACCTCCTAGCAACTTACCAGCGATCCCTATCGTTGTTGGGATCGCTGGTAAGTTGCTTAGTGTGACGGTACCTTTACTATACCTGATAGCCTGATCTTATCTAATGGGTACAGTTGTCTATTTGTGTGATACACCCTAGTTATCTATGCTAGCAAACAAAAGGTGAATCAGGTGACAAAAGCAGACTTGTAAAGTTTGGGGAATGCATTACAGTATGTGATTGGACAATTTATACTTCACAGAGATATTTTGTGGGAACTCATATGAAATCTATCCCATCATCTAATATATAAAGCTGAATGTGTGTATATGTGTGTGTGTGTGTGTATGTGTTACATCTCGTGGCTCTCCTGAGGCAAGGACTGAGGCAGTCTCCCATTCCTTGTCTGCCACGAGCGCTCCTGCTCAGCAGCGCCGAAGGTCTGCCAGACTGCGAAGTGTGCAGGAGATACCTTCTCAGAGAGGCAGCAGAAGGGCGACACCTAGTGGTTCTCCTGTTACAAGGAGTGAAGCGGTCTCCCATTCCTGGCCTGCCGCAGGTCCTCCTGCTCAGCGGCCCCGAAGGTCTGCGAGGTTGCGCAATGTGCAGAGGTTTACTGCTCAGGGAAGCAGTGAGACTCCCGTTATCTCTGCACATTGTGAGACCGAGGATCCCGCCTCTATTTCCCAGAGGCAGGAGGGTGAGCATGTGCTATGCGTGGTGGGTTCTGATTCGCCCACTGACGTCACACGGCTTGATGACAAGGCAGGTGACGTGGTGAATCCTGACTGGCCAGGCTGGGACGTCGTGGACCCTGATTGGGTCAAGTCCGTCATCTCCGCCTCGCGCCCGCCCTTGGGTGGAACGACACCTCCTTAAAATCTCCTCCTGCCATCATGGCGGCGCGCGACCGTCCTTCTATGTTTGGATGTCTGGCAGCGTGCTGCCACGCCACTGCTCAGGCATTACTGTCTTCTGTGGGCTTGGCCCTTGCTGCTTAGGCAGTACCTCGTTTGCAGGCCGTGTTCCTGCCTTGCTGCTCCGGCAGTATCCCCTTCAACAGGCCGTGTTCCTGTCCCAGGTGAGCTCCTCAAGCCTCCACCGGACTCACCTGGTTATTGAAAGCACACGTGCGTGGGCACCTCTGTGCTACCCTCGTGCCATATTCTCGTGACTTCCACTGGCACACGTGCGTGGGCACCTCTGTGCTTCCCCGTGCAACAGGTACACCGAGCCGTGAGATCCCTGCCATACAACCCTCACGGGTTAGGGCAGATCGGTGTACATAGATCGTCTGTGACATTCCAGACGATCGCTAGCAGCAACCCGCTCACTCTTCACCCACCATAGCGGCGGTCCCTTACACCGCACAGTGGACCTTGACCGGCGGAAGCTGTCCATTTCCCATCTTGGCACGCTTCCCCGGGTCCCCCTCGTAACATGTATGTGTGTGTGTATGTATGTCCGCTAAAGGAATTTGCACCGTTGCATTTACAATCACGAAATTTTGCACAGACTCTCCATGTGACTCAGGGAACGTCATAGACTATGTTTTGACAGGAAAATGTAACCCTGCACTTTACAGTTTCTCTCCAAACACCTGTCTCCAGTAAAGTCAATGGAGATAGGAGCTACAGCTTATTAATAGGAGCTGTGAGTGGTTGCTATCGGAACAAAATAAATTGTTAGTATAAAAAGCTTATGTGTGAGGTAATAAGATGTCAGTGGAGAGATGGATAGAGAGAGACAGAAAGACAGACAGACATAAGCACAGACAGAGACTGAAAGACAGGGAACAAGACAGAGAGAGACAGTCAAAGAGACAGACAGAGGCAGGCAGATAGGGAAAGAGATAGACAGAGTTGAAAAGAGACAGAGGGGGGAAAGAGACAGAGAGAAAAAAAAGAGGGGGAAATGAGACAGATGGGAAAAGAGACAGGGGGTGAAAGAGACAGAGGGTGAAAGAGACAGAGGGGGAAGAGACAGAGGGGGAAAGAGACAGAGGGGGAAAGAGACAGAGGGGGAAAGAGACAGAGGGGGAAAGAGACAGAGGGGGAAAGAGACAGAGGGGGAAAGAGACAGAGGGGGAAAGAGACAGAGGGGGAAAGAGACAGAGGGGGAAAGAGACAGAGGGGGAAAGAGACAGAGGGGGAAAGAGACAGAGGGGGAAAGAGACAGAGGGGGAAAGAGACAGAGGGGGAAAGAGACAGAGGGGGAAAGAGACAGAGGGGGAAAGAGACAGAGGGGGAAAGAGACAGAGGGGGAAAGAGACAGAGAGGGAAAAGAGACAGAGAGGGAAAAGAGAGGGGGAGAGAGACAGAGGGGAAAGAAAGACTGGGAAAGAGACAGAGGGGGAAAGAGACAGAGACAAGGGGGGAAAGAGACAGAGGGGAAAAGAGACAGAGAGGGAAAGAGACAGACAGACACAGAGATAGAGAGACAGACAGAGAGACTGATACAGAGACAGACAGAGAGATAGACACAAACAGACAGACAGACAGACAGACATGGATAGAGACTGACATACAGACAGACAGAGAAAGAAACAGAGACACATAGACAGAGCCACACACACAGACACACACAGAGAAAGACACACAGACAGAAAGAGATAGACAGACAGACAGACACAGACAGACAGACTGGGAGAGAGACAAAGAGACAGTTACTATCTCGGGCAACGACCGGGTACTACAGCTAGTAATAGGTAAAAATAAAACACATTATTTTATTAAATATGAAAAGACAAACAAATAGATGCTTGCACATATCTCTGTGTGTGCCAAATTGTAAGCCTGCAGCTCGATGTGCATCTCACTTGGGCTTCCTCAGGGGGCTGTATCCAGATGCATTTGAGTTGGCCTGATATATGTCTCCTCACAGATGAATGTAATCAAGTCGCAGAGACAGTGCATGCGTACCAGCGCCCAGCACTCCCATTTAGATGAGTATGTCGTGTGTAGTTTATATGTTTACTGATCAATACTAATATACTGACCTCTGTTTGTATATGTGGTTACTTTCACACTTTGTGCTTCGAGATTCTCTTCAGCTATACACGCATGAATGCAATTTTTTAGCATTTAAGCGTGCAACATATTTATTCTTGTGATTACATCCTCCAATAAGGCTGCTGCCCCACTGTCCGGTGTGTCTCAATGTGTCCAATACTTTTGAATCTTTACCTCTGACCCTGAGTGTTTTTTAACTTTGGATTGTTGCTTGATCTTTTAGATTTAATAAAATGATATATATATATATATATATATATATATATATATATATACTGTATATACAGTTAGGTCCAGAAATATTTGGACAGTGACACAAGTTTTGTTATTTTAGCTGTTTACAAAAACATGTTCAGAAATACAATTATATATATAATATGGGCTGAAAGTGCACACTCCCAGCTGCAATATGAGAGTTTTCACATCCAAATGGGAGAAAGGGTTTAGGAATCACAGCGCTGTAATGCATAGCCTCCTCTTTTTCAAGGGACCAAAAGTAATTGGACAAGGGACTCTAAGGGCTGCAATTAACTCTGAAGGCGTCTCCCTCGTTAACCTGTAATCAATGAAGTAGTTAAAAGGTCTGGGGTTGATTGCAGATGTGTGGTTTGGCATTTGGAAGCTGTTGCTGTGACCAGACAACATGCGGTCTAAGGAACTCTCAATTGAGGTGAAGCAGAACATCCTGAGGCTGAAAAAAAAGAAAAAATCCATCAGAGAGATAGCAGACATGCTTGGAGTAGCAAAATCAACAGTCGGGTACATTCTGAGAAAAAAAGGATTTGACTGGTGAGCTTGGGAAATCAAAAAGGCCTGGGCGTCCACGGATGACAACAGTGGTGGATGATCGCCGCATACTTTCTTTGGTGAAGAAGAACCCGTTCACAACATCAACTGAAGTCCAGAACACTCTCAGTGAAGTAGGTGTATCTGTCTCTAAGTCAACAGTAAAGAGAAGACTCCATGAAAGTAAATACAAAGGGTTCACATCTAGATGCAAACCATTCATCAATTCCAAAAATAGACAGGCCAGAGTTAAATTTGCTGAAAAACACCTCATGAAGCCAGCTCAGTTCTGGAAAAGTATTCTATGGACAGATGAGACAAAGATCAACCTGTACCAGAATGATGGGAAGAAAAAAGTTTGGAGAAGAAAGGGAACGGCACATGATCCAAGGCACACCACATCCTCTGTAAAACATGGTGGAGGCAACATGATGGCATGGGCATGCATGGCTTTCAATGGCACTGGGTCACTTGTGTTTATTGATGACATAACAGCAGACAAGAGTAGCCGGATTAATTCTGAAGTGTACAGGGATATACTTTCAGCCCAGATTCAGCCAAATGCCGCAAAGTTGATCGGACGGCGCTTCATAGTACAGATGGACAATGACCCCAAGCATACAGCCAAAGCTACCCAGGAGTTCATGAGTGCAAAAAAGTGGAACATTCTGCAATGGCCAAGTCAATCACCAGATCTTAACCCAATTGAGCATGCATTTCACTTGCTCAAATCCAGACTTAAGACGGAAAGACCGACAAAAAAGCAAGACCTGAAGGCTGCGGCTGTAAAGGCCTGGCAAAGCATTAAGAAGGAGAAAACCCAGCATTTGGTGATGTCCATGGGTTCCAGACTTAAGGCAGTGATTGCCTCCAAAGGATTCGCAACAAAATATTGAAAATAAAAATATTTTGTTTGCGTTTGGTTTATTTGTCCAATTACTTTTGACCTCCTAAAATGTGGAGTGTTTGTAAAGAAATGTGTACAATTCCTACAATTTCTATCAGATATTTTTGTTCAAACCTTCAAATTAAACGTTACAATCTGCACTTGAATTCTGTTGTAGAGGTTTCATTTCAAATCCAATGTGGTGGCATGCAGAGCCCAACTCGCGAAAATTGTGTCACTGTCCAAATATTTCTGGACCTAACTGTATGTTGTATGGGTTATATATTGTATGGGCTGTGACTCCATTTCTGTGTAGGATTAATAGTTGTTTTCGTATTTTTTTCTATATTTCTGGATTTTTTGGGGGGGAATAGGTGAATTACACATTGCCCTTTAGTAGCTTGTATATTGCTACCCATGTTCAGAAGTTTTGTATAATATTTCTGTTCTGTGTTTTCACAGCTTGTTCCTCTGAACAAATGGATTTTAGAGCACGCAAAAAAGCGTGGCTCACCAGCCAAGTCTGGTGAGGGCTCAGATCTTGTTTTAGACGCCAATCATAAAGACATTACTCACCTTATTAAAAAATATAAGCATCTTTTGAACAAAAGAACCCGGTTTTGGGGAACAAGGTGTTCCTGAAGTGGAATTTATTGAAAAGACTGTTAGTGAGAGGCTTGCGTATCCAGGTTCTTTATCTGTTTAAAAATCGTTGGCAGGAATTAGCATCCACTTGCTCAAGAGGCTTCATGAAACTCCTTATCGAGCCCAATGATACTTCATTGAAAGACATTGATACGGAAATGAGTGTTGTCCATGACATCATTAATATACAGATTGCCCCTAAATTAGTCTCTATATTTAGTAGTGTACTGGAGAACGAGTTTGAGAAATAGAAAAAGGAGATTGTTAAGGTAAAAATGAAAAAATACCAATGTGACCTATTGTATTCTCAGAATAACTGAGTCTATAAGTGGAGGAAGCCCTATGTCAAAACGAGATCCATCTCGTGAACAAATTCAGGTTCATTCTCATCCCTCTCTTCAATTGGTGATAATATGCAAGTGGAAGAGACAAGAAAAACTGTAGCGAATACATAATACACTAGGCACTCCTACATAAAAATTAAAATTAACCCCTGCATACCCAGAGAAGAAAAACATCTAAAAATAATATGAAGGTAATAAATGTATCCTTTCATAATCTACTTGATACGCAGCAGTTTTTGAGTACCATGTTATCCCCTGATGACCTTATCATCCTGCTTAAGTTGCCTTGACCCAGAAGTGCTGGAGGTTAGGGCTTCAATTGTACTTGCGTCTGAAAGACCGGAGTACAATTGATAAGTTGGAGCCAGGAGCCTTCTCTGAGTCAGCTGTCAACTTGCCAATTGGCTCAGAAAACAGCCAACTATTACTACAGGGGAGGGGGGGCAATATTCAGCTGCAGGGGAGACACCTCAGTCTACTGCATCAAGCAGCCTGATAGTACCTCACTGCCAGCTGCGCTGAGGGCAAATGCTTCACCTACTACCCCCCCGGTATGCTACTGAAAATGCCAATGATAAATACGTACTGTATGTCTCAGTATCAAGCCTTCCTATTAATTACTGTACATATGTGTAATCGAGTCATTTTCAGAACAAAGACTTACTCAAAACAATGGATATACAGTAGTTATATCCAGGTAGGTTCAAGGAAAAATCATAAATTATTGCACTAGCACCCCAAAAAACAGAAGCAATTAAAATATATTGTCTATAAAAGGTACTAAAATGTAGATACCAAATTGCATCGTTAGCTAATTTGTGTTTTGCATCTTTTATTTTATAAAAATCTAAAGCAGAAGAAATTCCTACTTTTTCTTATAGTTTTAACAAACAGATCCACAACTTTGTTCTCACTGGGGGGACAACGAAAAAACCATTCTCTCTCCCAATTCTGCTTAAAATAGAAGCAGATAAAGTATTGTATATTTCTATATTCTGAAATGTTTGATTTTTTTTCTTATCAACAAGCTAAACTGGTTCCAATCTTAGGTGTAAAACACATGTCTTTTGTTGCAGTTTCAGAGCAACTCCTTATCAGATTCCAAGAAACTCCAGGGTTGTTGGTAACCTTGGTCAGGAAACACTGCACAAACGTATGTTCCTGTTTCTACTACTCCTGTCCCCTTGGTCATACTGACATAACTGTTCAAGCTGTGATTTCTGTGAGAAAATGCAGCTTAAAAGTGTCTTCATGGATATAGAACATGCTGGGTGTGAACAAAACTGACCTGCACTGACAACAAATGCTTTGAAGAAGAATTAGTAAGAAGAAGGGGAAGAAAAAATGTATCAGTAATATAAATGGTTGAAAAGGTAGACACATCCTTTAAAGGGAACCAATCAGCAGGACATATAAAGTAAAGGCAGAGCCATACTGGTGCTAGGATGGGGAAAAAAATCATACTTTAGCTTAGAGATTGAATGTTTGGTTGCAGAAGAAAAATTATCAAAGGTCCAGAAATTAGTACATTGGTTGAGTGGCATGTGTATCGAGGTAGGACTTTGTGGGTCGGGTCTTCAGTAATGATTCCTCTCCTGGCTGGGTGCCTCCCCTTTATTTAATTATCCCCCCTCTGCTGTCGTGATTAACACTATGGCATGTACAGTATTGTGTCTTGGTCGTCTCCTTGTTTTTGGAGACTAGTGGCAACTTGAGGACTGGAGCCCCTTTAAATGCAGAGTCCCCTCTATCTGGGACTCTGCATTTATAAGTTGTTTAATTTCTTTTGGTACTGAAGTAGTTAAATGCCAGTTTTTCAGCCAGCAGATTTCCTGCAGTTAAGATCGGCTGCACCTGCTCGGTAGACACACACCCTTGTGCTTATATAGCTACTATAGGTCTCTTAGCAAGCTTTGCTGACTATACAATGCCATTTCTATGAAAGCCACCTTGGTGGAAGTAGCTGCTGTGGATTCTCCAGAAGACGTATCTTCTCCATTTTGTTTATTTGTCCCCTTTTTGTCTCTCCTACCCTCTTGTTTCTTTAGTGCAGCTGGGAGTATAGTGTACCTCACCTGCTTCTCACTAGTCAGGGCATCTATAGGGTTTCTCAGGAACCCAGGGTGCTGCTCGGCAACTGTTGCAGAGACTATATAGGGACTAACTAGGAGAGTAGGGACAGCTCAGGTGATGTTAGGAGGTGTCCATCTACCCTCTCACTAGTGTCAGGGCCCACCAATGTTATTGTGTCCCCAGTGTTACCCCTTTGTCTGTTGTGTTTTTTAGGTGTGTTTTTTGTTGTGCGTCAGATCTTGGTTGGTCAGAATGCGCTTGCCACGCTTGTTGCATGACATTTTGTTTTCAAGTTTTTTTCCAACTCTTCAATAAAATGGCGCCATAATCAGTGCATGTGCTTACTGCGATCTTCAGAACCATCTTACTGAGGACACCATGGAGATGACGATTAACGACAATGGCTCATGTACTGGTAAAAAAATTTAATCTGCACATGCGCCGCTGCTCATATTCGTCTTTACAGTGTCTTTAATAAAATGGCACCGGAGATAATGGTGCGCGCATGCGCTGATTCCGGGGCCACTTTATTGAAGAAAAACTTGAAAATACATGCACGCACCAGCCATAGTGTTAATCCCAGTGGCAGAAGGGAGAAATTTAAATAGAGGGGAGGCAGGCAGCCAGGGGAGGGATCATTACTGAAGACGCGACCCACAAAGTCCCACCCCGATGCGCATGCCTCTCAACCAATGCACTCATTTCTGGAACTTTGAATGACTGAGCAATTCTGGCAGAGAAAGAATCAAATTTGTCTGATAAGAAATATTACAGAGTTGCTTATTTTTATGTATACTATTTTGATTTATGAAATAAAAATTAAAATGATGTTTACACTTTAAGTCAGGAAGGAACTGAAGAAGCAGAATATCTTTCATGGCCGTCACATGAAGACATTGTCGTTTCTTCAACATTAGAGTGACAATTCTTACTTTTTTCTACATTGGTGTTTATCCTGCAGGAGGCTTGAATGAATGCTTTGAAATTAGATTACACTGGTGTTTCTCTTTATCAGATTTCTTTTCATGCCCTTTACTATTCATTAATGACAGAGAAATTAGGAGAACAGAAGAACTCTGTCATGTGATTAAAGCACTACTAAATCCTGATTATAGATGAACCCGCCATCTCCATCTTATGTAGTAGGCATTTCTGTTGATTGGATAAATCACAGTTTCCATTTAAGACGAGGTGACTGTTTTTTCATTCATTATCAGGAACAAAAGAACAATTATCACATATTATTGGAGGTATATACATTAATCTATAGACTAAATGTAATTGTCAGTATTTAATTTGGTGACAGAAGGTTATTTGTTATCTAATCTACAGTAAACCATACACTAAAAATCCATGAATACAGGTCAGTTTATGATCTGATTTCTCATTTCAAAGTAACAATAATTGGCCAATGTTAGGCTACATTCCCACCATCAGCTTTTGGTGAGTTTTTTTATGTTGCAGAATTTCTGCACCACTTTTGCACCTATTATGTAAAGCAAAACCAAGCAATAGAAGAGGTAGAGACCTTGACGTATCAAACACTCAAATAACTCCCAGAATCCTCACTATCAGGTAAAGTAGATCAGCAGAAATTAACTGCAGACCCTCTAGACATAAACTGAATAAACTAACAGTGGTCAGTCAAAGACAACTGTCTGCATCACCATTGACTTAAATGTGAACTAATAAAAAATGCAATAATCTCACCCATCTGTCAATATCCCAGGGATGGGGTCCTTGTATGCACATTGGTCCTACATTGAGCCGTCCACCCACTGAGCGGAGCTTGTAGATTACTCTGTTAAACTCCATCATTACTACAATGGCCCTTCTTGCCCCAATACTCCCACCCTAACAAGGGCAGTCCACATCTAACAATATGCATTGGTCTTACAGAGAGCTGTCTATCCAACTGAGGGGAGCTTGGAGATGACCCTGTTGAGCCCCATCAATACTACAATGTCCCTTGCTGCCCCTATACTCCTGCCCTAACAAGAGCAGTCCACATCTAAGCTGATACACATCCATCCAACCAAGCAAAGCTTGAAGATTGCCCTGTTGAGCCCCATCACTACTACAATGGCCCTTGTTGCTCCAATACTTCCACCCTAACAAGAGCAGGCCACATCTAGCCCTATGCATTGGTCTTACCGAGAGACGTCCATCCAACTGAACAGAGCTTGGAGATTACCCTATTGAACCACACCAATACTACAATGGCCCTTGTTGCCCCAATACTCCCACCCTAACAAGGGTAGTTCACATCTAACAATATGCATTAGTCTTACAGAGAGCTGTCCATCCAACTGAGGGGAGCTTGGAGATATCCCTGTTTAGCCCCATCAATTCTACAATGGCCCTTGCTGCCCCAATACTCCTGCTCTAACAAGGGCAGTCCACATCTAACCTTCTACACATCCATCCAAGCAAGAAAAGCTTGGAGATTAACCTGTTGAGCCCCATCACTACTACAATGGCCCCTGTGGCCCTAATACTTGCACCCTAACAAGGGTAGTCCACAGTTAACCCTATGAATTGGTCTTACAGAGACCCATCAACCAAGCAGAGCTTGGAGATTACCCTGTTGAACCCAATCAATACTACAATGGCCCTTGTTGCCAAAATTATCCCGCCCTAACAAGGGCAGCTCACATTTAACCCTATGCAGATAATGCCACATAGTTGCCCTGAGTGACTTGGATGCTATTCTCCTTTTCAAGATCATCAGGGGATGGCAATGCACACTTTAAATCCAATAAGGACTAAGGTACCAGCATCCCAGTTTAACTGTAAGATGCTGCGTTTTTGACACAGAGGGAATACGCAGCATGAAAAGTTCATAAAAAAATCTTTGTGGACAGAAAGCCTTAGAGCAGAAAACTGCAAAAAAATGAAAGCTATTGTTTTATTATAGATTATGATTGTTCATGCTAATGTAAAAATGATTGATATCGATGGCATAATGAATAAATGCAAATGCCACTATACTAAGGAGTGCGCCAGAGAAAAGAATGGCATTTCTTGCTTGGTGGATATTAAAATCTGTAGCATCCAGAAGCATAAAGCAGATATTACTGCTTATATCAAAATCTATTATGACTCTAGCAAAACCCATCACTGGAAAATAATGATGCTCCCCGCCAGCAGCCAAAATGGAAATGACCATAAGATGCTTGTAAATTGACTTTTCAACCTATTAATTGTCCAGCTAAAGTTCTTAATAATCATAGTATACATGTATAAATAAAAAAAATATATATATTTTTGCTAGTAAGTAATAGCATTAGTTAACATACTGGACAATGGGGTCACTGTGCTGTTAAAGGGAATCTGTCATCAGGTTTTTCCTATGTAACCTGAATCCAGGGTTAACACAGAAAATGTTCTTTTGTTTATTTACTATGCTTGTTTAAGCAGCAGGATCCTTACCATTGCAGGACTAGAAACTCACTTGCATGGCAATCTGACATGCCCCTGCTGTGACTGACATCTCATTGTCAATGTACAATCTCTACAGAGAGCCTGGTGTGGGCAGGACAGCTCTCTCAGCTCTGCTACATGACTAAATCTAAAACTTCTGATTGTGTCAGAACAGCTGCAGCCAGTAATAAAAGTGATACATCGTTGGATTCAGGTTTCTTTGCCTACATCATGCTGCTTTCAGATGAGGTAGCAAAATCCTGCTGACAGATTCCCTTTAAATCTTGCATTTTGCAATCTCATATTAATAAACAAAGTCATCTTCATCAAAATAAACTGAATTAATATCTCCATGCTGCCAATGTCATTGGTTCAGCCACCAAGGCTAATTTATCAACTCTAATTTGAAAATGAATATCTAGTTGTTTACTTCATACCTCCAGTAGTGAGCATATGGTTACCAAGGATATCTATAGAATTCACAGACATGGTAATATTGTGTTCTGAATCAGACTTTTACTTCCCTGTACCTATTTAAACCAATATGATAAGAAAAAAAATGAAAAGCTTTATTCCAACATCAGTGATTTTTCATCAGTGTGACTGTTTTTCATTAGTGATGAGCGAGCACTGCCATGCTTGGGTGTTCGGTACTTGAAATGACCAGGTTGGATGCTCAGACTTAAGCTGGGTTCACACATAGCGACAGCGACAACAACGTCGCTGTTACGTCACCATTTTCTGTGACGCAACAGCGACCTAGTAAGTCGCTGTTATGATCGCTGCTTAGCTGTCAAACATAGCAGCAGCGATCATAACGACTTGCGTCGCTGTGGAAGCCATGCTGCACTTGGTAACTAAGGTAAATATTGGGTAACCATTACCCGATATTTACCTTGGTTACCAGCGCACACGCTTAGCGCTTGCTCCCTGCTCTCCTTGCCAGGGTACACATCGGGTTAATTACCCGATGTGTACTCCGGCTCCGGCTACGTGTGCAGGGAGCCAGCGGTGTGCTCTCACGCTGCCAGTGCCGGCTCCCTGCTCACGTAGCTGGAGTACACATCGGGTAATTAACCCGATGTGTACTCTGGCTAGGAGTGCAGGGAGCAGGGAGCCGACACTGGCAGCGTGAGAGCAGCGGTGCTAGTATCTAATGTAAATATCGGGTAACCAAGGAAAGGGCTTCTTGGTTATCCGATGTTTACCTTGGTTACAGCTTACCGCAGGCTGCCAGATGCCGGCTCCTGCTCCCTGCTCGCTTCAGTTCGTCACTCTCTCGCTGTCACACACAGCGATGTGTGCTTCACAGCGGGAGAGCAACGAGCAAAAAATGAAGCAGGACATTCAGCAACGAGCGGCGACCTCACAGCAGGGGCCAGCCCGTTGCTGGATGTCACACACAGCGACAGCGATGGGACGTCGCTGCCACGTCACAGAAAATGGTGACGTAGCAGCGACGTCGTTGTCGCCGTCGCTGTGTGTGACACCACCTTTACTTGACTTGTGTACAGAGTATAAAATAAGTTAATGGGGAACAAAGATCTTTGGGAAAAATGATTGAGTTTCCCATTGACTTCCATTATACTTGGTACTCAAGTCAAGCCCATCTGAGCGTTCAACCTGTTCTTTTCAAATACCATGCACCCCATCATGGTAGTGCTCACTCATCACTACTTTTCATCTATTTCTGGTCTGTGTCTATTTTATCATCCATTTGTTATTAATGTCATTTTGTTTTGCTGCACAGGTCTCCCTATAATGACCTGCAGTTATCACATCTTCCAGATTATCATACCTTGTACAGTGGTGGTCAGTATTTGGGCCGTCATAGATCATCAATTCCCAGTGGAGCACAGTTTGGTCAGTAGATTGGTTTTCCATCTCCAGAGTCAATGGGTCACTGTACAGTGTAAGCTTTAATGAACAGCTGGGTCCTCTCTCTCACCTCTAGAGTATAAGCTCTTATGGTTAGTGGGGTCCGCTCTATCTCTCTCCTGTAGAGTGTAAGCTTTTATGGTCTGTGGGGTCCGCTCTATCTCTCTCCTGTAGAGTGTAAGCTCTTAAGCTGGTGTCACACTAAACGACAGCGACAACGACGTCGCTGTTACGTCACCATTTTCGGTGACGTAACAGCGACCTTGTAAGTCGCTGTTATGATCGCTGCTTAGCTGTCAAACACAGCAGAAGCAGCGATCATAAGGTCGCTGTGCTACATGTTCAGAGAGCAGGGAGCCGCGCTTAGCGCTGGCTCCTTGCTCTCCTGCAGCACACATCGGGTTAATTAACCCGATGTGTGCTGCAGCTACATGTCACAGTTCAGAGAGCAGGGAGCCGCGCGCACTGCTTAGCGCTGGCTCCTTGCTCTCCTTGCTACAGTATACATCGGGTTAATTACCCGATGCATACTGCAGCCACATGTCACAGTGCAGGAGCCGGCACTGGCAGCAAGAGCGGAGGCTGGTAACCAGCGTAAACATCGGGTAACCAGGGAAAGGTCTTCCCTTGGTTACCCGATGTTTACGCTGGTTACAGCTTACCGCAGCTGCCAGTGCCGGCTCCTGATCGCTTCATTTCGTCGCTCTCTCGCTGTCACACACAGCGATGTGTGTGTCACAGCGGGAGAGTGACGACCAAAAAATGAAGCTGGACATTCAGCAACGACCGGCGACCTCACAGCAGGGGCCAGGTCGTTGCTGGATGTCACACACAGCGACAGCGACGGGACGTCGCTGCAACGTCACAGAAAATGGTGACGTAGCAGCGACGTCGTTGTCGTCGTCGTTATGTGTGACACCAGCTTTATGGTCAGTGGCGTCCTCTCTATCTCTCTCTTTTAGAATGTAAACTCTTATGAACAGCAGAGTCCTCTCTATCTTCACTCCTATAGAGTGTAAGCTGTTATGGCCAGCGTAGTCATCTCTATCTCTCTCCTGTAGAGTGTAAGCTCTTAAAGTCAGTAAAGTTCTTTCTATCTCCCCTGTAGAATGTAACCTCTTATAGTCATTGGGGTCCTCTCTATTTCTCTGCTGTAGAGTGTAACCTCGTAGCATGTAATTCTCTTATGGTCAGCAGGATTTTCTCTATCTTTATTTTGTACAGTGTAAGCTCTTATGGTCAGTGGAGTCCTCTCTTTCTCTCTACTTTGGAGTGCAAGTTGATATGGTGAACAGGGTCCTCTCTATCGCTCTCCTGTAGGGTGTAGGATCTTATAGTCTTCTCTATCTTTTTCCCATAGCGTATATCCTCTTATGGTCAGTGGGGCCCTCTTTCTCTCTCTCTATCTTTCTCCTGTAGAGTGTAAGCTCTTATGGTGAGTGGGGTTCTCTCACTGTCTCTCCTATGGAGTGTAACCTATTATGGTCAGCGGGGTCCTCTCTCTCTCTCGATCTCTCTCCTGTACAGTGTTAGCTTTTATGGTCAGTGAGCTCCTCTTTCTCTCCTGTACGTTGTAAGCTTTTATGGTCAGCGAGGTCCTCTCTTTCTCCTGTACGGTATAAGCTCTTATGGTCAGCGGGTTCCTCTCTCTCTCCTATAGAGTGTAAGCTTATATACAGTGGGTTACTTTCTATCTTTCTCCTGTGGAGTGTAATGTCATATGGTCAGTTGGTTCCTCTTTATCTCTCTCCTGTAGCGTACAAGCTCTTATAGTCAGTGGGGTCCTCGCTCTCTCTCCTGTAGGGTATAAACTCTTATGGTCAGCGGAGTCCTCTCTTTCTCCTGTAGAGTATAAGCTGTTATGGACAGTGGTGTTCTCTTTCTCACCTTAAGGCTATGTGCACACGTTGCTTTTTTTTCAGCGCGGAAAAAAAACGCACCCTCTGGCAGAGGGGAGAATTGTAAATAATGCTTTTTGAGAAAAACGCCTCAAAAACGCATGCGTTTTTCATGCGTTTTTTTAGGTGCGTTTTTTAAGACTTGTCAGTGTTAATAAAATTGGTTGAACACAGACCTTTGGAAAAAAAAACCTGTGATGTCATTTCCTTCTTTTCCATATTCTGTTTGGATAAATGGGAGGGCTTGGAATGGAAGGAGCACCATTTGAATTTTGGAAAAGTTGAAATAAACTTCGCGCACCATGTCACATTAGCAGGGCCCCTTGGGTACCTATACGTCAGAAAACCCCCACAAGTGACCCCATTTTGGAATCTGCACCCCTCAAGGATTTTATTCAGGAGTATATTAAGCATTTTGAATCCACAGCTACTTCACCCAAAATGTTGCTGTAGCAACAATATTCTCACTTTTAGGCTATGTGGCCGTGATCCAGCGACACGGCGTCTGGTACACAGTGCCAGCCTTCCTGCAGAGATGTGAGTGTTGTCCACGGGAGAACGCAGCTGCCCATGCCCACAATTTGGGTTCAGGCTGCTGTGGACTTTAGCTCTATTCTACCTGCAGAGAGCACTCTCGTCTCCACAGCATTAATTAACATGCTGAGGCTCGGGAAGCCACGCCACCGGTCAGTTTATGCTGCGGAGAAAAGAAGCACAGTGGTCATGGGATCTCCAAAAATCCTTCCACTGTGCTTCTACTGCACAACGCAGCGTTATGGACGCAGGGAAAACACTCAGTGCCCAAATCACTGCAAAACCTGATTGTGGGCACACAGCCAAAAAAGCGTCAATGGATGAATGGATGTCAAATATATATAACGTCCCACCCCCGCCTGCATATTCTAAGCTGAAACCTTTAGTACCTTTCATGTGGCACTAAAGGGTGCCTAGCTTAGTATTTATCCAAAAAAAAACAAAAAACAATGAAAAAAAATGGCGTGGGGTCCCACCCAATTTTTGATAGCCAGTCAGGGTAAAGCAGACAGCTGTAGCCTGCAAACCACAGCTGGCAGCTTCATCTTGTCTGGTGATCAATTTGGAGGTTTCCCAGGCTTTTTTTTTTAATTTATAAATAAAGAATTAAAAAGAAAATAACGTGGGGTCCCCCCAAATTAGATCACCAGCCAAGGTGAAGCTGACAGCTGGGGTCTGGTATTCTCAGGGTGGGAAGAGCCATGGTTATTGGACTCTTCCAAACCTAAAAATAGCAGGCCGCAGCCACCCCAGAAGTGGCGCATGCATTAGATGCGCCAATCCTGGCGCTTCGCCCCAACTCATCCTGCGCCCTGGTGCGTTGGCAAACGGGGTAATAAATGGGGTTGATACCAGATGTGAAATGTCACCTGGCATCAAGCCCAGCAATTAGTGATGTCACGGCGTCTATCAGATACCAGACATAACTAATTGACAATAAACAAAAGCCAAAAAAATGACAAAAAATTTTTTATTACAAAAAACACTCCCCAAATCATACCCTCGTTCACCAATTTAATCAAAAAATTTGAAAAAAATGGGTCCGCAGAAATCCATTTGGACGTCCCACGTCGGCTCTGGACCTTCTAGAATATGGGGGCACGTTCAGGGAACGTATCCCCCATTTTCTAGGAGGGCAGACCCTCCATTTGAGGAGAGTGGGTGCCAAAAATCTGCACCCACTCTCCCCGGGTCACAGCTGCAGAGTGCAAGCAGCCAGCACAGCTCTCTGAACACAGTGCTGGCTGTCAGCTGCTCTGCTCATGTGACCGCACTGACCGGCGTCTGCTGTGAAGGAGGAGGGGGCCGCGGGGGATCAGCGCTGCGACCGGACAGGTAAGGGGGAATACCGGGGGGAATAGGGGGTAACCTGGCAGGGCCTGGGGGGCATTTTTCTGTCGCATGTCTCAAGGCACATGCGACAGAAATCATAGGAGTAGGTTGCGGCCGGTGCGCTACTGTGTGCGCGGCCATGTTGGATTTTCGGGAGGGGGGTCGGGGGTCGGGGCAGGCACTTTGGCGACACCGGGGGCTTTCCAGGACTTTGCCAGGAAGTGAGGTCAACAGGAAACCTCTTGACCTCACTTCCAGGTAAAATGCCTGCGTTCTGTATGCCGACAAAGCCCGCGGACCGCAACAAAAAAGCAGCTCACTGCGGTGTAGCTGCGTTCTGACCCGCATCATTGATTCAATGGGGGAGAGAACGCAGCCACAACGCACAAAAGAAGTGACATGCTGCTTTTCTTTCCGCACCGATTTTTGGCATCCAAAATGCTGCGTTTAGAAACGCAGCGTGTGCACTGATTTTTCGGCTTTCTCATACACTTTGCTGGGAAAGCTGAACGCATGCAATTTGCCACTGAAACGCTGCGGTTCTAAGCGCAGTGTTTCCGCGGTAAAAAACGCAACGTGTGCACACAGCCTTAGAGTGTAAGTTGATATGGTGAGCAGAGTCGCCTCTCTTTCTCCCTATAAACTGTAAGCTTTTATGTTTGGGAAGGTCCTCTCTCTCCTGTAGGGTATAAACTTTTATGGTCAGCAGAGTCCTCTCTTTCTCCTGTAGAGTGTAAGCTGTTATGGACAGTAGTGTCCTCTCTCTCACCTTTAGAGTGTAAGTTGATATGGTGAGCAGAGTCGCCTCTCTTTCTCCTATATAAACTGTAAGCTTTTATGTTTGGAAGGGTCCTCTCTCTCTCTCCTCATCCTCGTATTTTCTAAATACAAGGTTTCCAGTATTGAGATTTGCACAAATTTATTAACTGCAAATTCCATTTTTGAGAACGTTTGACAAAGTTGGAGAATCCAAATTTCAACAGATCAGCTCATCTCTATTAACAGCCTATCCTAGGATTACGCCATCAGTCTCCGAATGCTGAATAAACTCCATCAGGTTTTGAACAGTAGGCAGTGAATTTATGGGTAAATAAAACATATCAGTGTTAAAATTGAATCCCCCACTTTACGAGTTTACTTGAAGTTTAATATTAAGTCCACGCAGCCTTCACACAAGGAGGACATTTCTAATTACCAAACATGATTACTTTGTACTGTACACCAGCACATTTATTTCAACTTAATTAAAATCCTTCATGTGTCTGAACATTGCAAAGCGTCTGTACAAATGTACAGCACCTCTGAATTTATTACAGATTTCTCCTGCTGAATCCGCACTCTTCTGAATACATGGAATATTTGCTATGATAATGATGCAAGGTCTTTGGAAATGACTAATTGTCACCTAACCAAGATACCATCTGTTTACTTCATTTGTGTAACAAAAAAAGGCAGGTGCTATGTTATTAAAAATGCAATTAGAGGAGCTTTTTTTTCCATGATTTGTGATGACTTCCAATGTAGCGTGTGCATATTTTTTTTTTTATACACATTATCATTTAGAGTGAAAAAATAAATATTTAGACTGAGGGGTCCCAGCTCCTATCTAGACAGTACAAAATGAGCAACTGCAGTTTGTGAATGTAAACCTAGCCGTCAATTAAAGACAAAGAACAATCATTTCTCTTACCCCAGTTGCACTTTTCCCAAGCTTCAGCTAAAGCTTCCAATGCACTACTAATAGTATATAAACGCCGCCACTTATTCTGGCCTTTTATCTTAAAGACTGCAGTTTAAGCATCTCCATATATCTGAGCTGAACTGCACGATTTATTTTCTGCTTTCTGATTGCAATCTTCCGTTTTCAAAGTCTCTTTTTACTCTTTGATGCTTGAAGTGTAAGTTCACCTTTCATCACCATTTTAAAGTTTACATATAGAATGAACCTGCACAAAAAGACTTTAAATGCACTAAAAAAAGCCCATCTCGTCCTAATCCTGATCTATAAGAAGTAAATGGCACTTCCTCTGTGCTGATGGTAATAGATGTAGGGGTGCGCTTCAGGTTCCAAGGCCTTTTGTCAATAGAAGAATACAAGGCACTGCCAAGATTGGCTGCAACGTGTGATTTATTTAATGTGCGTAACAACAACAGAATGTTTTCGGTCCGTAGACCTTCCTCAGTAAGCACATTCGTGAAGAGGAGTTCAGCGTGGGTGATTAGTGCGGTGTCCTCCATGCAACGGTGGACACCGCGCTAATCACCCACGCTGAACTCCTCTTCACGAATGTGCTTATTGAGGAAGGTCTACGGACCGAAAACGTTCTGTTGTTGTTATGCACATTAAATAAATCACACGTTGCAGCCAATCTTGGGAGTGCCTTGTATTCTTCTAATCCTGATCTATAGCCCATACGATAGCCCAGATTTGGATTTCCATTTCTGCATGGTGCAGAGCAAAAATCTTCAGCATTCTTTAATACAATAGTTTGAAGAATCGTTTTAGGTGAAGTTTTAGAATAACTTTAATGTGTGTTTCATGAGTAATAATGCTATATCTGATTAATCAATAACTTGTATCCTACTTTTGTTTAGCAGTTTTACATTTAGTAGGTAGTGATGAGCGAACTGTTGGGTGCTTGAGTGCTCGTAACGAGCATATTGATGCTTGGGTGCTTGGTACTTGTTCATCGAGTACAATAGAAGTCAATGAGGAATTGAAGCATCTTTCGGAAAAATGCTCAAGTTCCCCATTGACTTCCATTATACTCGGTAACCCGCACATCAAACTGCTCGTTACAAGCACCCAAGCACCCAACAGTTAGCTCATCACTATTTGTAGGCTCAAATTCTAATTTGAAATTAAATTGTTCTAATTAAAAATTGTTATTTAGAATGTTATTAACATTGTTATGTTAGAAATAAATTAAAAATCTAATTGTTATTTTTTCTG
This sequence comes from Anomaloglossus baeobatrachus, assembly GCF_048569485.1. Lineage (NCBI taxonomy): Eukaryota > Metazoa > Chordata > Amphibia > Anura > Aromobatidae > Anomaloglossus > Anomaloglossus baeobatrachus. The sequence continues at coordinate 408,338,692 of NC_134354.1, read as the reverse complement.
AGATAGTAAGTAGAGACTAACTGCAGTGATGTCTTCTAAACACTGCAGGCATAGAAAAGTGGAGATCCTACTCTCCTGTCTCAGAAGCTACACCAAGGCCATCATACAGAGCAGCGGTGCCATCAATCTAGCTCTGAAGTCAAATAACACATTTACCAAAAGCTTCAGTCGGTCTCTCAGCCCTGTCTTCTCATGCTCTTCCTATTATAAAATGTCTCATCTTTACAGACACTATTGACGTAGGCTAGGGCTACACGACGAACCAAAAATATCTATGCAACTTGTCCGTGGCTTGCTGTTGCACTTTTTTTTTAGAGATATCATTTGGCTGTAAGAGTCACTGACAAAGAGGTCAATGTGCACCAAATGTTTGAAACTTGCAATCTTATATCGATATTAGCAAAGGCATCTTAGCCACAATGAAGTCAACGCTGCCAATTGTCATTGCTTCTTATATCTGCCACTTGATTTTGCATCCATTTTTTGAACTGCAATTTGGCTGTTAAAGAAACAGCCATATGGTAAACAGGTCTCATTACAAGTGCAAGATGCATGCAACTTACATCAGTCTTTTGGGCAAATCCACTTACAACTTGTGAAGAAAAATCCAACAGGGTTACATCACAATTCATGTAGGCGTGGAAATCAGTTTATGTGGTGTTACAATGCAACATTACCCTGAAAGCAAGGTTCTCATATACGAGCTCAGACAAGCCACATGGGGTATAGAACCCAAACTTTGATCACAAACTGATGCATCGTATATTATAATAAGCATACCCTGTTAATTAGTTTCACATGTGTCTGAGTTGTGCAATTTCCCAGCAATTACACAGAAATCTGATACAGGAAAAAAAATAGAGCAGTCCCAGGGTGTGAACACAGTCATATTGAGGTTGTTCGCTACCCTGACTCAGTTACTGATTTTGCCATAAATGCCTAACCCCTTCACCTCCGGGCGATTTTCCATTTTTCCTTTTGTTTTGCTCCCCTTCTTTTAAGAGCCGTAACTTTTTTATTTTTCCGTCACTCTTGCCATATGAGGGCTTGTTTTCTGTGGGACAAGTTCTACTTTTAAATAAAACCATGAATTTTACCATATAGTGTATGGGAAAATGGCAAATATTTTTGAAGTGCGGAAAAATTGCAAAAAAAGTGTGATTACTCAATTGTTTTTGGAGTATTTTATTCACTGTGTTTACTATATGTTAAAACTGATGTGTGGGTGTGTCTGAGGTTGGTGCGAGTTTGTAGACACCAAATATGTATAGGTCTACTTTTATCTAAGGGGTTAAAAAAAATTCAGAAGTTTGTCGATAAAAGTTCCGCCACATTTTGTGCCATATTCCGCGACCCGTGATATGGGGCTCAGTGATGGCTTATTTTTTGCTTCTCGAGCTGATGTTTTTAATGATACCATTTTTACGTTGATGCTACGTTTTAATCGCCTGTTATTGCATTTTGCGCAAAATTTGCAACGACCAAAAACCGTAATTTTGGTGTTTGGAATTTTTTGCCACTACACCATTTACTGATCAGATTAATTGATTTTATATTTTCATAGATTGGCAATTTCTGAACGCGGTGATACAAAATATTTGCATACATTTTTTTAACCCTTTAATTGTCAATGGGGCAAATGAGGGTTGATTTAAACTTTTAATTTTTTTTAATTTTTTAAAACTGTTTTTTTACTTTTCTTCTTTATTTTACTAGTCCCCCTAGGGGGCTATAATGATCAACAGTCTGATCACTTGTTCATTTCTCCTGATCAGAGCAGCATCGCTCTGATCAGGAGAAATGCTACGTTCTTCTTACATCTGCTGCTCTGTCGGCTATAACAGGAAGTATGTCATGATAGCAACAAGAGAAATCACATGACCCTGGGCTACCATGGCAACGATTGGCTCCCTGTGATCACGTCACGGGGCCTTCGATGACAGTGAGGAAAGGCATGTTCCCTGCTGCTGCGCTTTAAATTGTGCTGTCCCATTTTGACAGCGCAATTTAAGGGGTTAACAGGCATGGGTGGATTGCAGATCCATGTTCGCCAGGAAGGCCCACATGTCTGCTGTTCAAATCAGTAGACATGTGCAGGGATCACAACCAGCTCACTGTAGCAGCCGGTGGTGATCACTCCTTCATGATTTAGGATGTACCATTACGTCCTAGGTTGTGAAGAGGTTAAGGATAATGCCCTAAAGACCTCAATATACCTTTTCTGCAAGGTTTCATGTTTTTTGCTTTTCTGTTTCTTCTACTCTGGCATCAGCTCTGCTATCACAGCCATTACTTCCTCTTCAGATTCTTCTGCTCTTTTTGATGGCAATTCCCATAATTATTTTTACAGGTCTGGAAATGAGCAGTGAGCACACTCAATGTAACTCAGCTTAAGCTTCTCCCACTCCTCTTCCAGCATCATACACAGCCCTAGCATGGTATCTATAAAAGCATGATAATGTTACAGGGATTAGAAGTAATGCACAAAGCACAAGAACACCAACCACTACTCCCTCTCACTGACTCTAATGAATGAATGGAATGGAGAAAGAGATATATTGATAGATAAATATAGGATAGATAGATAGATAGATAGATAGATGATGAATAGATAGATATGTGCCACCCCCCTCGACAGCCGATGGGCTGCTCGGACCCGGATCCACAGTGGCTCGAGGGGTCTCCAGATCTAAGGCGGGGTCGTGCGGCTACCTCGGAAATAAAAAGGGGGTAGCTATTGTTTTGGGTGGTGAATAAGATAATGTTCGTGACACCACCCACGGTGTGTGGTAATGTGAGAGACCACCGCAGCCGTTTGGGGGGAAGACCGGGGACGATAGTGTGTGGCATTTCGAGATGTTAACCCTTCCGTGGGCAGGGGGAGTGGTGTCCCGGGATCCGGTGATGGATGGAGTGGGGAACCCGTTGGGTGAAAAGGGATCTCGGGTACTCACACAGTCGAAAGTCACTGACACCAGGTAAACCAAACTCTTGAGTATCCTGCTCTCTCTGGGTGGGTACGCTGGGTCCGTGCCCCTTTGGTGTTGCAGGTTGGTCTGAAGCCTTGTCCCTTGGCACTGTGTGTCCTACGTGTGGATCCCTCTCACATGAAGCGATTCGGGTCCCGCTCACCTGCGTGGCTAGCAGGGTGAGCTTGCTCTCAGGGTTCACGCTTGGGATTTTCTGGACGTTTGTGGGAAGTCCTATTCCCCTCGTAACGCTAGTACCCCAATTCTAGAGCGGGTGGGGAACGGTTCCTGAAGATTCCATTCCCGTCGGGTAAATTACTGAGCTGCGTGAAGCTTCTTCCCAGCCTAGGGTCCGCGTACCCCATCGTGCCCTGGCCCCTCCCCAGTTGTAGCACAAGGCAGCCAGCCTGCTCTCTGTAGCAGCACCGTGCCCCCTGTCACTACCCCCTGCGACCGGGTTTCCAGCTCCTACTGGCCAGGCCAACGTCTGGCACCTGAGAGGGGTACAGGAGCCCAGCTCCACAGCATGACCTGTCTTGTCACCGCTGCTCACTGCTCAACTGCTACTCTACAACTGACATCTCTGCCCTCCCTCTTCCATCCCCCATCTGGGTGGCCCTATTCCCCTCAGGCTGCCCAATGGGTGGTTGGTGGGTGTGGTGCAGAGTGTTCCTCATGATTTGTGTACACCTGTTGAAAGCAACACCAAATTGATAGGACTCGTAACCAAGGAGGAGCGGGTACCATGCAGAAGGGCAGATTGCACGGCACCCTGTGATGACCTGATAGGCCAGGGTGTAACAGATAGATGGATAGATATAGGATAGATAAATAGATAATAGATAATGGATAGACAGATTAATAGATAGATGGGTGTACATTTATATATATTCTCCTGTATACATACAGACGTAATAGAGAGCTGTGTCTGCAGCAGCATATACCACAACGGTGAGAGCTCTGCTAGTCTCATGCCAACGCGCATAAATTGTTAAAACCCACACAATAAGCCCTACTCACCCATGTTTAGCCCCACTTATCATTTTCCTGATCCCAAAACTGAGGGAGTATCTGACATGACATCACAGGAAGTCGGAGATTGTCAGCCAGAGATCATGTGACCAGAGGAGCACCTCAAGTTACTGCAGTATTCACGGTCATGTGAAATGGCACAAAACCTGCTTTCTGCTTTTCTAGTGTTGGATGTTGTCCTTCTACAATCTCTCTTTATATCAGCTGCTTCACATTCAGTTTAGAAATTGGTCTGTGCTGCTTGTTGGCTGGACGCACAGCTACCATTCATGTCTTCATCCACCGACTGTCAGGAAAGCATTTTTAGCAGAAGCCGAGTGCTCATTCTAGTGATTTCGATATTTCATAATGAATAAACACAATCCATTTAATAACAGAATTTCAACAAATTCTGTTAAAGTTTATAAGATATCTTCTTCTCCTCCCCTACCTCTTCCCATTTGCAGGAATTAATAAAATGAGGTGATAATTGAAAAGTGCAAAGATTATTCTATTTTCTGAGACACAAAGAAAACTTTGAAATCACAGCTGTGAGATTTGACTGTGAATTAAAAGCATGAAATTAATATCAGTCTCTAATCCATAGAGCATGCTCTGAGTTTGATTAATGCAGAATCAGCCATTAACAGCCTGAAATAAGAATTATTTGACATGGTTATTAAAATGTGTCAGTACTCTTCAAAATACCACTGCAAATGAACCTCTTAATCTTACATTATATCTTACATTATTTTTTTCCATTGGGATTTTTCTGAAGGGGCAAAAAATGAAGAAGATGTTATGATTTACTGTTAATGGTAAAAGCGAGGAAGATTTGTATAAGGTGGGAAATGTCACCAAGTGTCAATGCTTCTACTTAATTTCATACATACAATTGATTTTATGCAACTTCTACTACATATTATATGTACACATACACACATGCATATACAGTACAGACCAAAAGTTTGGACACACGTTCTCATTCAAAGAGTTTTATTTATTTTCAGGACTCTGAAAATTGTAGATTCACATTGAAGGCATCAAAACTATGAATTATCACATGTGTAATGAAATACTTAACAAACAATTGTGAAACAACTGAAAATATGTCTTATATTCTAAAGGGGGCTTTACACGCTACGACATCGCTAATGCGAACTCGTTGGGGTCACGGAATTTGTGATGCACATCCGGCCGCATTAGCGATGCCGTTGCGTGTGACACCGATGAGCGATTTTGCATCGTTGCAAAAACGTTCAAAATCGCTCATCGGTGACATGGGGGTCCATTCTCAAAAATCGTTACTGCAGCAGTAACGAGGTTGTTCCTCGTTCCTGCGGCAGCACACATTGCTCCGTGTGACGCCGCAGGAACGAGGAAGCTCTCCTTACCTGCCTCCCGGCCGCTATGCGGAAGGAAGGAGTTGGCGGGATGTTACGTCCCGCTCAGCTCCACCCCTCCGCTGCTATTGGGCGGCCGCTCAGTGACGTCACTGTGACGCCGCACAGTAGCCACCTTTTTCTTTGATTACTGCTTTGCACACTCTTGGCATTCTCTTGATGAGCTTCAAATGGAAGTCACCGGAAATGGTTTTCACGTCAAAGGTGTGCCCTGTCAGGTTTAATAAAGTGGGATTTCTTGCCTTAAGGGTGCTTTACACACTACGACATCGCAAGCAATTGTCGTTGTAACGATATGTGGTGATCGCTGCAGTAGCGAACATTATCGCTACGGCAGTGTCACAGGCACATACCTGCTCTGCGACGTCGCTGTGACTGCCGAACAATCCCTCCCTCAAGGGGGAGGTGCGTTCGGAGTCACCGCGACGTCACAGCGACGTCACTAAGCGGCCGCCCAATCAAAGCGGAGGGGCGGAGATGAGCAGGACGAACATCCCGCCCACTTTCTTCCTTCCTCATTGCTGGCGGACATAGGTAAGGAGAGGTTGATCGTTCCTGCGGTGTCACACGTAGCAATGTGTGCTGCCACAGAAACGAGGAACAACATTGTTACTGCAGCAGCAACAATAATTGAGATTGGGGGGATGTCACCGATTAGTGATTTTGAAAGTTTTTGCAACGATTCAAAATCGCTAATAGGTGTCACACGTAATGACATCGCTAACGCGGCCGGATGTGTGTCACAAAATCCGTGACCCCGACGACATCGCTTTAGCGATGTCGTAGCGTGTAAAGCCACCTTTATAAATGGGTTTGGGACCAACAGTTGTGTTCTGCAGAAGTCTGGTGGATACACCGCTATTAGTGCTACTGAATAGACTGTTAGAATTTGTATTATGGCAAGAAAAAAGCAGCTAAGTAAAGAAAAATGAGTGGCCATCAGTGCTTTAAGAAATGTCAGTCAGTCTGAAAAATTGGGAAAACTTTGAAAGTGTCTCCAAGTGCAGTGGCAAAAACCATCAAACGTTACAAAGAAACTGGCTCACATGAGGACCGCCCCAGGAAAGGAAGACCAAAAGTCACCTCCGCTGCGGAGGATAAGTTTATCTGAGTCACCAGCCTCATAAATCACAGGTTAACAGCAGCTCAGATTAGAGACCAGGTCAATGCCACATAGAGGTCTAGCAGCAGACACATCTCTAGAACAACTGTTAAGAGGAGACTTTGTGCAGCAGGCCTTCATAGTAAAATAGCTGAGAAAAAACCACTGCTAAGGACAGGCAACAAGCAGAAGAGACTTGTTCGGGCTAAACAACACAAGGAATGGACATTAGACCAGTGAAAATCTGTGCTTTGGTCTGATGAGTCCAAATTTGAGATCTTTGGATCCAACCACCGTGTCTTTGTAGAAAAGGTGAACGGATGGACTCTACATGCCTGGTTCCCACCGTGAAGCATGGAGGAGGTGGTGTGATGATGTGGGGGTGCTTTGCTGCTGATGCTTTTGGGTATTTATTAAAAATTGAAGGCATACAGAACCAGCATGCCTACCACAGCATCTTGCAGCGCTGTGCTATTCCATCCGGTTTGCGTTTAGTTGGACATGCATTTATTTTTCAACAGGACAATGACCCCAAACACACCTCCAGGCTGTGTAAGGGCTATTTGACTAAGGAGAGTGATGGGGTGCTACGCCAGATGACCTGGTCTCCACAGTCAGCAGACTTGAACCCAATCGAGATGGTTTGGGGTGAGCTGGACTGCAGAGTGAAGGCAAAAGGGCCAACAAGTGCTAAGCATCTCTGGGAACTCCTTCAAGACTGTTGGAAAATCATTTCCAGTGACTACCTCTTGAAGCTCATCAAGAGAATGCCAAGAGTGTGCAAAGTAGTAATGAAAGCAAAAGGTGGCTACTTTGAAGAACCTAGAATATGACATATTTTCAGTTGTTTCACACTTTAAGTATTTCATTCCACATGTTTTTGATGCCTTCAATGTGAATCTACAATGTTTAGAGTCATGAAAATAAAGAAAACTCTTTAAATGAGAAGGTGTGTCCAAACTTTTGGTCTGTACTGTATATGCATGTGTGTATGTGTACATATAATATGTAGTAGAAGTTACATAAAATCAATTGTATGTATGAAATTAAGTAGAAGCATTGACACTTGGTGACATTACCCACCTTATACAAATCTTCCTCGCTTTTACCAGTAATAGTAAATCATCATAACATCTTTTTCATTTTTTGCCCCTTCAGAAAAATCCCAATGGAAAAAATAATGTAAGATATAATGTAAGATTAAGAGGCTCATTTGCAGTGGTATTTTGAAGGGTTGTTTCACACTTTAAGGCTATGTGTCCACGGTAGAATGTTGCTGCGGATTTTTCTGCATGAAAATCCGCGGCTTTCCCGCAAAATCCGCACCTTTTCAAAGGTGCGGATCTGCCGCGGATTTACCGCGGAATTGCCGCGGATTTTGGTGCGGATTTTTTTTTTCCCAATTCTGAAGCCAAAATCCGGATCAAAATCCGCAACAATAATTGACATGTTGCAGATTTTTCCGGATCAAAATCCGCACCAAATCCGCCGCGGAAAAATCCGCAGCGTGGGCACGGCATTTCCAAAATGCCATAGAAATGGCTGGGAAGTGCCGCTGCTGCAGATTTTCGGGAAATCCGCGGCTTTTCCGTGAGAAATCCGCGGCAAAATCCGCGCATTTTCCGCAGCGTGGGCACATAGCCTAAGTATTATATTCCACATGTTTTTGATGCCTGCAATGTGAATCTACAATTTTTAGAGTCATGAAAATAAAGAAAACTCTTTAAATGAGGAGGTTTTGCCCAAACTTTTGGTCTGTACTGTATACACACACACAAAAATAGCCCCCACACACATATAAACACACACACACACACATATACTGTATATATATATATATATATATATATATATGCACACACACACACATATACATACATACATACCCCCCACACACATATACACAAATATACACACATATACATACACATAAATATCCACACATACGCACACAAACATACACACATAAACATATATATACACACACACACATATACACACACACACACAAACATAGCCCACCACACACATATAAGCACATATATACACATACACACACACACATACAGGCACACACATACTTACCCACACATATATATATACACACATACATCATACATACCCCCCAGACACACATATACACACACACACACACACATACACATAGCCACACCCACATACCAACACACATGAAGACACCTTTACTCTGGCAATGCGTACACGCCGCCAACAGCAGTAATGGTGGCATAGCGTGATATTTATATAAAGAAAAGGGGGCAAGCCATAGAGGACACATTAGGAGGTATTTACAGTGAGGACCCAACCCACAAAGGTCCCGGCCCCAAAGCACATGTCAGTCAAAGGTGCAGTGCAGTTCTGTAACTTAATTACAGAGATTTCAGCAACCAAGCATCTGATCTTTCTACAATAGGTATGCCTGGATTCAGTATGGCACTGCCTTTACCTCATATAGCAAAATCCTGGTGGTTGGTTCCCTTTAAGCATTATTTGGGTAATTCAATACAGCCACTTTTAGTCTCAACATTCAGCAACAGTGCTGACATCATTTTGTAATGAAAAAATGACCTACTGTTTAAATCAGGTTTTTATGTTAGATGTATTCTAAAAAATGATATATTTTTTTTTTTTATAAAAAGCTTTTGATATTATGATTTGTATTAAAAAAAAATTAGAAATTTGTCAATTTAAACATTGGCCACTGGGACATGGTGGACCGTTTTATCAGCTAAATTAATACATTTTACCTGTCATTGTCATCCTGCCTGTGATGATAATAAGATTTCTGAAAAGCATGTAGTATTTCACACTTTTGTAATAGTAATTGTGAACTGTGTTCAGCGGCAGGAGGGGGGACAGTAGGCGAAATAGAACCCGCCCATCTGGCCAGCCAAACTAATTTGCATTTGAAAAGGTAAAATTTTATAAAGTTGTTTTGAAGGTCTGAAAATGGGGCCAGCAACAAGGTGCACCTTCATAGAATGCAGCCCAGGAGCTGCAGAAGGTGGTATTTTTGGTTTAATAGGGAAAAATGTGGTGACAGGTTCCCTTTAACAAATGGTATTCCATGAAATATAGGAATCATTCCTGATCTTATACAAAGTAGCACTGTGCAAATCATTGCGTGTTGAGAAAGGCTCATGAATTGCAGGTGATGGAGACGTTTCCTGATTTTTTTTCAGTCTTTAATCTACGGAGCATATTTAGCAGTGTTAATGCGCATATTTTAAAACCACTTTGGTAATCAGATCTCATCTTTCAATGTGATGTCTTAGCTGAAGTTAAAGCGCACCATCACTTGCTATAAGCACTGCATGTTGTTTTTTTTTCCAAACGTGATCCTGGAGAAGATGACCACAGAGAAGAATTGAGGACCTTGTCCCTTGGCTAACAGGAGGTAAACAAAGCAAGAGGTGACCATATCTTAAGAACAGAGAGGTACAGGAACAAGAAAAAGATGGATTCAGGATTGGAGTCGTCTAATTTACCAGAACATTATCACCATACCACACAGCAATGTACACAGATTATTAATACAGTACGCTCTATCCCAGTTTAAATGCCAAATAAACCTTTCAGTATATTTTTGAAGCACGGGAGGTAACTGAATATGATTGAAAGAAACCCATACAAACTCCAAGCAAATATTGACAACTTATGGAAACTGAGCTACATTGAGTCACCACTGAGCCATCAAGCTGTGTTGTACACATATTAAGAAAAATAACACTCAAAAGGCCCTGTTACACACAACAACGTATCTAACAATATATCGCCGGGGTCACGGATTCCGTGACGCACATCCGGCATCATTAGCGATGTCGTTGCGTGCGACACCAACGAATGGCTGTTAATGATCAAAAATACTCACCATATCGTTGATCGTTGACACGTCATTCATTTTCTAAAAATCGTTGATTGTTGCAGGACAGAGGTTGTTCGTCGTTCCCAAGGCAGCATACATCGCTACGTGTGACACCTCGGGAACGACGAACTACAGCTTACCTGTGGCTGCCAGCAATGAGGAAGAAGGTGGGCGGGTTGTTACGGCCGCTCATCTCCGCCCCTCCGCTTTTATTGGGCGGCCGCTTAGTGACGCCGCACGAACCACCCCCTTAGAAAGGAGGCAGTTTGCCAGCAACAGCGATGTCGCTAGGCAGGTAAGTCACATGTGACGGCTCCTAACGATTTTTTGCACCACGGGCAGCGATTTGCCCGTGACGCCCAAACGACGGGGGCGGGTGCTTTCAGTAGCAATATCGCTGCGTGTAAAGCCCCCTAAAGGGAGCCTTTTGCTGTACGACCCTAAACTGACCAACATGTCTTGTCACATTTCTTTCAGATCCAGGAAAATGTAATAAAATAGTATATCAAGCAGTGTAAGCTTTAGACTTATCACCTGTAATAAATGAACAGGTGTATACAAAAATCAGGCAGTTTTGTGTCCACCTCCGCTTCTCCAATCTTCATGATGGACAGCTAACTGTCGAGGTCATCACAAACCTACTCCTATTTTCTACATGGGCGGACAATTTGTGTTCCATAGGTATGCACAAATCAATCTTTATGCTAATGATCTTGGAAAAGTAATTGAGCATTAACACTTTACTGAAGTGTCAGGTGTCTAATGCAGCTTGTCCAGTCTAGATTAACATAGCAAGGGCCACTGTAGTCATACTGTCATATTGTGTTTCCTAATTATGTAAAGAACTACAAGGAATATTGTGTCCAGCTTCATCACAGTACACCTTATTACACTTCCACGTCTAAAGAGTATAGGACAGCACTGCACATGCAAGACTTGAAGAAAGTTAGTGGTAACCACAACAGCCACCAATCCAGACTGGAGAGGCAGGGTGGAACATCTGCTTCCTGAGATATCAATGCCCTCATAACTCCTCATAAGTCAGTCACATACAATGCCCCATTTTAAAATTGATTTGATTGATTTTGCCTCCTCTAAGAAAAAACAGACAAGGGAATATTTGGAAATATTGTCAGAACACGTGATGGTGCCGGTTTAGGGTTTGAAAAGACTTGACAAATTCCCTTTAAATGGAAACTATGAATGAATACAGTTGTATATTGACTGTTAAGAAGGCCAGCAAATGACATCATAAAACATAATGTATGAGGGACTGTTGATAAGTCTTTGGCTTTGTGATCCTTTTTTGTTTTTGTGATAACTAATGTTACATCACATGAAAGCCTTATGTGTCTAATATGCTGTATGTTTTCAAACTTTTGTGTTTGTTGCTTATGGTAACAGTGTTCTACACACGCGGGAAAACAAAATGGCGGAGTCTAATGCGATATTCACAGCAACTGAGAGCAAAGAAGTGATAAAATTCTTGTTTCTGCAAGGAAGTCCACCAAGAATATTCATGGTGATTTGTCGCAGACATTGGGGGATCAATGCCCTTTATATTCCACAGTTAAGAACTGGGTTGTCAAATTGAAACGGGCTACTTCAGCACCAATGATGAGGAACGTCCTGGACGACCGAGAGTGGTTGTTCCGAAGATCATTGATGCTGTGCACAACCTCATACTAAAGAATTGATGAATTTCAGCTAAAGCAATAGCAAACATCATGGGAATTTCCCATGAATGTGTTTGTGTCATTATCCATGACCATTTGGACATGAGGAAGCTATCTGCAAAGTGGGTCCCCAAATGTTTTACATCAAATCAGAGAAGCATGCGAGTGAAAACTTCCCAATCCATTTGTCCGCATTTCCGGACTGATAAGAACTTCCTGGAGTGACTGGTGATGAGACCTGAATTTATTTTTATAACCCTGAAAACAAGGAGCAGTCAAAAAAGTAGAGACACAGTAGTTCTCCTCATCTAAAGAAATTTAAAGTGCAAAAATCAGCCACTAGAGTGATGGCGTCTGTGTTCTGGGATACGGAGGTCATGCTTCTAGTGAGCTACCTTCAAAAGGGTTCCACCATCAATGCAAGGTATTACATTGAACTTTTGGACCAATTGAAGGCAGCTCTGAAGGCCCAAAGGCGTGGCAAGCTGTTCAAAGGAATCTTGTTCCTGCAAGATAACACCTCAGCTCACACTGCACAAGCAACCACGGCAAAACTGTCAGAGATGGGCTTCCACCTGGTTGACCACCCACCTTTTCACCAGATCAAGCTCCCTCCGACTATCATCTGTTGCCAAACCTGAAGAAACACCTCAAGGATACCAAATTTCACACCGTTTCTGATGCCAGGCTGCTACGTATGCCTGGTTTTAGGCACAATTGAAATCCTTCTTTTTGCTAGGCTTATAGAACTTGGAATACCGATGTAAGAAGTGTGTTGACATCAGTGGAGAGTATATGGAATAAATGTAAAGTTTCATCATTCTATCTCGTTTATTTCTGGGTACAGCCAAAGATTTACCAGCAGCCCCTCGTATATGGTTGCCCAATCAACCAGTCAATATCTACTTGACGAAGAGAATGAGCTATCCTATGTAACCAATTTATCTTCCACCATTAAACCTTTCATTATGGAACATTACAATGATTTACAAAACAAACTTTTTAAAGAGGACTTGTCAGCAAGTCAAAAGTGCCCAGATATTCCTTATATTTTCTTCCCGTTGCTTTCCTGAGTATTATTTTTTTTTTTTTTCATTTAATCAGCCCTAAGTTTTTAGAGATATGGACCTTTTTCCAGTTTTTAAGTTTTTAATGGAGGGCAGCCCATAAGCATCTGGACAGAGAATCCTGTGACCAATGCCGCCTTGGTAAAGACCATAAAAATTAGCACTATATAAAATGGCCCATATTTCTAGAACCTTATGGCAGATTTAAAAATATAGTTAAATATTTAGGGGAACTTTCAGAATAAAATAGGGGCAAAACCTGACCAGGTTTGCCTTAGGGCGGCTTTGCACGTTGCAACATCGCACGTGCGATGTCGGTGGGGTCAAATCGAAAATGACGCACATAAGGCGTCACTTTCGACATCGTAGTGTGTAAATCCTAGATGATACGATTAATGAGCGCAAAAGCGTCGTTATCGTATCATCGGTGTATTCTCCGACATTTCCATAATGCGGGTGCAGAGACAGGTACGATGTTGTTCCTCGTTCCTGCGGCAGCACACATCGCTGTGTATGAAGCCGCAGGAGCGAGGAACATCTCCTACCTGCCTCCCGGTTGCAATGAGGAAGGAAGAAGGTGGGCGGGATGTTTACATCCTGCTTATCTCCGCCCCTCCGCCGCTATTGGCTGCCTGCCGTGTGACGTCGCTATGACGCCGCACGACCCGCCCCCTTAGGAAGGAGGCGGGTCGCCGGCCAGAGCGACGGTCGCAGGGCAGGTGAGAGCATGTGAAGCTGGTGTAGCGATAATGTTCGCTACGCCAGCTATCACAAGATATCGTACCTGCGACGGGGGTGGGGACTATCACTTGCGACATCGCAGCATCGGCTTGCGATGTCGCAATGTGCAAAGCCCGCCTTAGTGCTCTTCAATGCCTCTCCTCCATAGGAATTACTTCATGTAGACTGTTGGCACTAAGCAAGGACTTACAAGCCTATGTGAAATATTGATACAACATTAGATCTAGGCCAACTATATTGCATAAAAAATATTAACAGTAAAACAGGAAGATTTGTGATGACCACAATGGATAAAAGAGAAACACCTTCCCACCCATTTAATTTTATTTTCTGATACAGCTTTACACATCTCCTTCCCTACATTGGTACAGTAGCAGATGAAACATCAGATAATTAGGGAACTGTCTGGGTTCTACACTCCACAGGGACTATTTAGGAAAACGTTTTGTACCGGTTTCTCAGCCACAACATAAGGCTGCAGCACATAAAATGCTCATTATTCCCTCATCACTTTATCTCAAACTGAAAATTTACTTTCCCACATGGTTGGAAATCACAAAGAAGGGGGTGAGAAGTTAGTTGTAAAATACAATATAGCTTCCTGAACACATTATTATGCTCATAGTGGTTAAATATGCTTTTATCACAACAGATTTGTAAGTATAATTTTTCCATACAAAAACACCTGAGTTTAATCATGTTGGCAGCTACACAATGCCAGCATGCAATGGCGCTTACCCAAATTTGGTGTAACGTACATAAAAAATTGAAGACATAGGCTGAGGCTCTTCCTTTATAGTACATGATTTCTGAAAGTGCCACATGACTCATTCATGAATAGAGCAGAACGGCCAGTGAAATATCTAGTTCCTGAGCTGGTGTGGTCTTACAGTGGCCTATAGCCTATATAGGGTATGTAAGTACAGACTGTAAATACAAGTTTCATTTTCTTTGCAGCAACACTGCAGAAATATATTACTGAGTACTGATGACTAACAAATGGCTCTATGTAGCCAAGTGATATGGACCCTCCAGTAGAAGTCCTGAGTGGGGATCCTCATTGTGAACCTGTTGCGGACGGTAGACAGACCACTGCAGGGGGACTGCTCGGAACGCTCGGATCCGGGATTATTGCTGTGGCTCGAGTGACAGCTGGACCCGGGCTAATGCAGCCGTCCGTCCTCACAACTATATAAAAGGGGTTATTTACAGGGGAGAGTTTGTCAGTGACGCCACCCATGGGTTGCGGTGATGGTTGGTGACACCGCCACTGCCTTGGTAATGGAGAACTCCACTCCCGGTGATTTTTTTGAAACATAGAGCTCCACTCCCGGTGATTTTTTTTGTGTAGGGAGCTGTGGCCCGCAAAAACTGACCCGTGGGATCTTAGCAGGCAATTGCGGAGCCCTATCCCCCTTGTTGGGCTTCCGTCTCGCTCTATCTGGGCTTCCTGTGGGACAAGACTTGGAATCTTGTCCCCAGCTGGTGTGCACGGCGTCCGGACCGAATTCTCGCTGCCCGCACTGGCGGGCTACAACCTTGCCCCGGTCCACTTAAGGTCTCCTGCGACCGGATCTCCACAAACCCATCTGTCAGAACGTTTGGCCAAATGTTACCTTCCCTTTTTCTAAGTTTTCATATAGTTCATATTGCCAGGTCAGGTAGATCAGTATTTGAATTGATAGATGAAAGGGGTTGTCGACACATGTAGTATTGATGTCAAGAAATTGGATTTTGCCTGTTCATGTGGGTTCTCTAAGGAAATTCGATTCACAGACAAGTTATTCTCCACAAATTCAGTGTCCCTTACTATGCTCTATGGACTGTCCACATCACAGAGCATAATAAAAGTAAGATATAAAAAATAATAAAACACCTCACTGTCACCAGTATGGTCCTTGCCGCATCTTCTTTTCACTGCCAAGATGGCTGAATCCCCATGCTAGACTGAGACGTCTTGCTCTGATGAAGCCCAGGACAGTTATTTGCAGGCACACTTAAGACCATGGTGTCACGGCATCATGACATGTGCCTTGACCTTGCGCTCACATTCACATAACCGTCCCAGGACTTATCCAAGACAGAAGTCTTGGCCTACTGTGAGTCTCAAAGTATCAGCACCTGTGGCAGTGATTTGAAGATGTGGGGAGGACCAGATAGGTGAGGAGGAAAGGGGCCAGAATGGTGGCCCTGGGTGGGGAACAGAACTGGAGTGACATAAGCTTCAGATTTGTACCCTCATTTACATATCAATTCTTGTAATGATTTCTTAGTCATAGAGGAAGGCTGGCCATGTAAAGGTATTGCTAGACTTGTCTTTGAAACAGCTAAAAGGACATATAAATAGTTTGTGATGTGAAATTCTGCTGACAGATTCCCTTTAAGAGAAGAACAGCCTAACATGCTGCTTAGAATGATTAACCAAATAATGTTATCTAAATCTGTTCATAGGCACTTACCATGGGGGTTCATATTGAGACTTCTCCACTCTTTCCTACTTATTAATCATAGTTTGCGGGATAATTTGGCATTATAAATTATATAGAATACTAATTTTAAAGGTATGGTTCATTTTCATAAAAATAATGACTTTTCTGTTGAAGCCCCCATCACTACAGTACTGCAGTTTTGCTGTTCTCAGCTGGTCTTTAACGGTGCTGCTGTGGTGACACCCTACCTCCAACTCAGGACTATGGCAGCTCATTGTGCTTGTGCCATCTAACTCCGTCACTTGACCAGAGCCCAGTAATTTGCAAGTCACTTGGTTGGACTGAGCAGTTGAGACACAGTACTGCAGCATCGGGAACTTCATCATTTATGTATTGCTTATTTGTTACCTTCCGTTTCTCCATTTATTCATTGAAAATGAACAACCACTCTCATTTATCTTTAGTTTCAAGTGAGATCTATGTATTAATAGTGGAAAAAATATGTTGAATTTTGATGTACAATGTAAATACGGTTTTAGATAATCTGCAGTGGGGAAAGCGGCTTGGTACTTTACAATGATCCAGTGCTGGGGAAAGTCTCAACACTCCATTGCCGAAAAGCAATAAATGAATAGCGAAAAGACGAAAAACGCATTTAGAGTCAAGTTTTCCTGTGATAAATCTTTCACATCTGTTCTGATTTCTAATTAAAGACACCGCACAACAACGGGAACTCACATATAAGCCTTGTTTCCATTTCTCCTACTTAGGCTAGTGCTGACATAAATGCATTTCCTAGCTTCCCTAATTCAATCGAATGCACATTCTGTTTTTTTTTCCTACAGATTGCTTGAAACAAAAGCGAGTAGATCGTCACTGATGCTGTAAATTTGCAGATTCACTCCTGTCATCAACAATCATATTAAGTAATTCTAACACCTTCTGTCCAGCGAAAGGCAAGTAAACAATTCATTATCATGAGCTCCAGCCCACGTCTTAAGTGGGCTTTACACGCTGCGACATCGCTAGCATAGGCTAGCGATATTGAGCGTGATAGCACCCGTTCCCCTCGTACGTGCGATATTGTGTGATCGCCGCCATAGCGAACATTATCGCTACAGCAGCGTCACATGCACATACCTGCTCTGCAACGTTGCTCTGGTCGGCGATCCACCTCCTTTTTAAGTGGGCGGTTCGCGCGGCGTCACAGCGACGTCACACAGCAGGCGTCCAATAGAAGCGGAGATGAGAGGGACGTAACATCCCGCCCACCTCCTTCCTTCCGCATTGCCGGTGGAGGCAGGTAAGGAGATGTTCGTCACTCCTGCGGTGTCACGACGACCTCTCCGCGGCAAATGATTTTGACCGCTTTTGCGATCGTTTAAGGTCGCTCATAAGTATCACATGCTGCGATATCGTTAATGACGCCGGATGTGCATCACAAACACCGTGACCCCGACGATAATTCATTAACGATATCGTAGCATGTAAAGCCCGCTTCAGTCTAAATTCACATGTTTATTAATCATCCGTTAGAATTAATTTTACAGCATTCTGTTGTGCAAAAACATCTTTTCTGTCCTTTTTATAAAAAAAAAAAATGATTTTTGCAGGATCTGTTTTTTTTAACATGGGAAAACGGATTTGTTAAATGATTGCTATTAGAGATGGGAGGACTCACAGATAACAGGGACCAGTGGATCTATCTGAATTAAAAAAAAAAATCTGATTCCAGCCCGTAATTGATCCCAGATATTTGGCCGGATGCGGTCCTCATATAAGTCTATGGGGACCAGAATCCAGTGCGCAAAATTGGTTGTAGAAGGGATAGAGGGATTGGAGGAAGCACTTCATCCTCACTGAGTTTCCAGCGTGGCTGTTACTGCTCCTGCCACTGCTCATTCTTCTTTGGGGGCAGCTCATTATTGCTCATCCATATTCACTGCTTCTTTCACCCACAGGCAGTCCTGGCATTTATGGTTGATTGCAGTTAGACGCACCCCCAGCCTGTGTGACAGCGTGTCTGGCTGCTAGCAATTACAGACCCTATTTGTAGGTCACTGTAGATTGTAGAGTAAAAATAAATAAAAAAAATTGGCATAGGATCCCCCCATATTATGACACCAGCACAGATAATGCCCATGGACACAGGCTGCAGCCCCGAGCCGTGCACTTATCTTGGCTGTGTATCAAAATAAGCGGAAAGGCATGTGACTCTTTTTAAAATGATTTAAATAAATAACTTTAAAAAACGGCTTGCAGTCCCCCAAATTTTGATACCCAGCCATGATAAAGCCCGACAGCTGGCGGCTGGTATTCTCAGGCCGATGCTAGCGATGGCGAGCGTGATAGCACCCGCCCCTATCGTTATGGCGATCTGTGAAGATCGCTGCCATAGCGAACATTATCGCTACAGCAGCGTCACACGTACTTACCTGCTCGGCGACGTCGCTGTGACCGGCGAACCGCCTCCTTTCTAAGGGGGCGGTTCGCTCGTCGTCAAAGCGATGTCACTAAGCGGCCGCCCAATCAAAGTGGAGGGGCGGAGATGAGCGAGATGAACATCCCGCCCACCTTCTTCCTTCCTCATTGCTGGCGTGTGGCAGGTAAGGAGAGGTTCCTTGTTCCTGCAGCGTCACACACAGCGATGTGTGCTGCCGCAGGGACGAGGATCAACTTCGCCCAAGCGACAGCAGCGATAATTGGGAGAGGACCCCCATGTAAACGAGGAGCGATTTTGGACGTTTTTGCAACGATCCAAAATCGCTCCTAGGAGTCACACACAACGAGATCGCTACAGTGGCTGGATGTATGTCACAAAGTCCGTGACCCCAACGCGATCGCTGTAGCGAAATCGTAGCGTGTAAAGCCCACTTTAGGGAGACATCTATGAGATCCCCATTACTAATCTGTGAGTGAAAAGAAATAAGCACAAACACTGAATAAATCCTTTATTTGATATAAAATACAAAAGAACACCCTCTTTCACTCCTTTATTAACCTTCAAAACACCCAGGTCTAATGTAATCCACACAAGGTCCACGATGAGTCCACCTCTTCTAAATGTGAAGCCACAGAAAACGGCTAAAGAACAATGACTGCCTGCTGTGAGCTTCATATAAATCAAATAGAAAACCGGTTTTAAATGCCGCGCTAAAAACCACAGATGCTGTAGATAAAGAGATTTCCTTTATTTCACAGTTCTACGCGTTTCAGAGACATCTCCGTCTCCTTCCTCAGGAAAAGAAATCATATTCTCTGTGAGCTTGAAGCTGTGAGCTTCAAGCAGAGAATGAGCAACAGCGATGAGCGTTGACATCACTCAGGTTAGTTGTGGTCACAGCTGGAGATTCCAATGGTCTTCCACTTGTGATTGCAGATAACCTGACCTCAGCCGGCCTCAGTAAACTCAGTGACCTCACTTCAGGTAAGACCTACATCTCCTGGCAGAAAATTAAATTTTTTTTGCCAAGAGATGTAGATTTGGTGCTGAAATTTTTACACCATATTCATGCTGTTACGGGCGCTGTCGGATAATAAGGGAATGGAAGGCTATCCGACAGTCGGGTCCACCGTGCAGAGATCTGCTGCAGAGTATGGCAGAGGATAGGGGAAACCTGTACCACCAAAGCGGTACTGACACTGTTGTGTCACAGTGTTACCAAGACCAATAGCGGTGTATACTGTTTAAGTCACAGTGACTACCTTATTAGAATAACATAAGAGTGGAAATGCAAAAGAGTGAGGAATACAACATAAAAGTGCATAGAAGTCTCACAGTCTGTGAGCGTGAAAGCACCTGTCTCAGTTAACAGTCACAGAGACTAGGTGTAGTGTGTGCAATATGGCACCTACCTATGTCCACTCCACTTGTGGTGCAAGGATATGGACAGCAGCAAGGCTGCTAGCTTGAAACTCCTGCCTATGACCGCTCCCCTAGTGTGCGAGGATACGGACTGCTGCAGGAGGCAGCGTAGTGGAGCGTTATCCTAGAAGGCAACGACCACCTAACCTACCTATGTCCGCTCCACTAAGGTGTGAGGACACGGACAACAGTATGGCTGAAAGGTACAGGAGCGCTACCCTACCAATGGCGCTCACCTCAGAGTAGAACCACAAGGCCCAGTCAGACCATGTGCAGCAAGCACCTGCCTATGTCCGCTCCACTAAGGTGCGAGGATACGGACCACAGCATAAGCTGCAAGGTACAAGAGCGTTACCCTACCGATAACGCTCACCTAGATAGAATAGGTGCTGCAAGGGACATGCACAGAGCGTCTACTCCTATGCAGGAACCAAGAGGACTGAGCGCTGGGCGGTGTGCGTCAGGGTCTTATATAGACTCTGTGCCTCATCCAAGATGGAGGACACCAGAGCCAATCCGCTGCCAGAATGACAGCAATGACATCACACTGGCCTATCACCGAGCAAAGCGTCACAAGCACATGACCTGCGACCAATCGGCATAGAAGGTGTCAGAGACATGTGACCACGTGTCACAAGCACATGACCAGTGGCCAATCAGCTTAGAAGGTGTCAGAGACATGTGACCTCGTGTCAGCGATGATGTCACCCGCACATGTGCAATGGCTCCAAGATAGGACTTAGTCTCCAGTGCTTGCACATGTGCAGTAGCAAGAAATCCGAACATAGTCTCCAGTGCCACAGCAACCGTAACACATGCACCCAGTCTACACCTCCTTGCAAAAAGCTTCATCACTACCACATGCGGTTTTGATGCGTTTTTTTTGCCAGGAGGTGTAGATTGGGTGCAAGAATATGGTGAAAAATGTAATCACCAAATTTGCATCACTTGGCCCAAAAATGCAAAAGAAGGTTTTGATGCCATTTCGGTGCAGTTTTCTGCCAGGAGGAGAAAATTTGGTACTGAAATGTCTGTGTCCCACCCCAGGGCTATTATGGTTATGGAACCGTCGCTGCACAGTTTCTCACCACTGGGGTTGGTGTTAGTGTCACCCTGGATGTTGGACCCTTCGCAAGTAGGGCCGGGGCCCCAGGGTGGGTAGGTAATAGAGTTAGGCATGGAAAGAAGGTAGGCCACAGACAGGATTGCAGTGTAACTGGGTTCTTTACTCACAGTGGTTTGGTGGCTGGTACCCAGAGGAAGGCTGGTCTTTACCACTGGTCCCCTTAGTCCCAGTGCCGGTTTGGTGACCTGGTGGCTTCTTTCTCCTGCACCCTTTTCTAGTTGTGGGTCCCCGTGACTTGGAGCATCTTGGGGTCCCCTCCTTGTAGTCTCTCAGTCTTTAGTCCATATGGTGGGAAGTTTGAACCTTGTAGGGTCGGTGTTTTGTTCCGGTCCCTAGTTCTCCCATCACTGCTGATGCCCCCGAACTTTACGGTCAGTGAGGTTCTGGATGGTCCCCTCACTGTGCAGATTTTATCAGGTCTGCCTGGAGCATTTTCCTGACCTAGGATTCTCTACCCTATCGGTGCTATGGTTCCGGGAGCACTTCACCGTACTCCACCGGCAACCACATGCCTGGGCCCTCTGGTCACCATCACACACTCCCGTCAGGTGCGGTCACGCCCATCTCCTTGCTCTTCCACTTACAGACGCCAACTCTCTGTCTGACCCCTCCCACAAGGTTGTCATCTAGTGGACTGTATCGCCTCCACCCCTGGTGGTCATCCACTGGGTCCAAGTCTAGTCTGTCACCAGTCCTTGGGGAAGGGAAAAACTGGGATTATAATGTGTTTTTCCATTACCGTCACTGGTCTTCCATGTTCCTGGGGGTAGGCACTGCATCTTTGACAGGATGCAGTACCTTGTAGCTTCTGATCGCTTCGGAGGTGCTACATCTGCAGGAGATTTCAGCAGCAAATTTACACCTCCATTCAGAAAAAAAACTTTTTTTTTTTGCATTTTTGGGCCAAGAGATGCAAATTTGGTGATGAAAGTTTTACACCTTATTCATGTACCAAATCTACACCTCCTGGTAATAAAATGCATTAAAACCAAATCTGCATCTCTTGGCTAAAAAAAATGTGCTTTTCTTCCAGGAGATTCAGGTCTGTGAATCTAAGTTTACTGCAGACACCTGAGGTCAGGTTACCTGCGATCACAGGTGGAGGACCATGTGAACCTCCAGCTGTGACTGCAAATAACCTGAGTGATGTCACTGCTCATCCTGTGGCTGATTCATTCTCTACCTGAAGCTCACAGCGGGCAGTTATTCTGCTATGACCACTCGGTGAAAATTCAGATGGAGCAGAGCTGGAATCGTTGTGGGACCTTGTTTGGATTATGTCAGACCTGTGTGTTTGGTGGGTTAATAAAGGGGTGAAAGAGGGTGTTTTCTTGTATTTTATTTCAAATAAAGGATTTTTTCAGTGTGTTTATTTCTTTTTACTTACAGATTAGTAATGGGGAGGTCTCATAGATCCTTCTTAATTCTAATCTAGGGCTTAGGGACATCTATGAGCTGTTATCAACCTTTTATTACCTCGATTGCAACTGCACCAGGGAAATCAGGATGACCTGGGTAAAGTGCCAGGACTGTTGCATTTAATTACTGCAGCAATCCTGGGCAGCTGCAGGCTGCTATTTTTAGGATGGGTGGACAAATAAGCATGGGCCACCCAAGCCTGAGAATTCCAGCCTCCACTTGTGGAGCTTTATCATGGCTGGGTATCAAAATTGGGGTAGATCGTGTGCCGTGTTTTAAAAATTATTTATTTAAATCATTTTTAAAAAAAGCCATATGCGGTTCCTGTTATTTTCATACACAGCTGCAGCCTGTAGCCATATGCTTTATCTGGGCTGGGTATCATAATATGGGAGGACCCTACCCCAATTTTTTTAAAACTAATTTATTTTTACACTATAATAGTGACCTGCAGACAGCGCCTGTGATTGTTTGTGGTCAGACAATGTCACATAGGCTGGGGGCGCATCTAACTGCAACCAATCGCAGATGCCAGGATGGCTGGTAGTCGGGGGGAAGCAATACATATGGATTAGGGATAATGAGCGACGCCCGAAGAAGAATGAGCAACCCGGAAGCAGTTACAGCCGTGCTGCAGACTCGGTAAGTATGAAGCGCTTACTTAATTCTTATTTTCTTTCTTTTTTTAATTTTCCGAGTGTTGGATCTAATCATTACCCGGAGTTCCCTGAGAATTTTGGGCCCGGGTCCGCCACTTCGGTACCTTTGAAAACCGTGCGGATCTAGACTTTTATAGTTCGGGTCAGCCCATCACTAATTGCTATTTATCTTTCATTTGAAATGGATCCTGTAAGAAAAAAATAAATCCTTTACAACGCAAGAAAAATGGATGGCTAAATTGCAATAAGTTAACCGATCCATTTTCCATAGACTCCCATGATAAAAAACTGGATCCTGCAAAAATCATTTTTTCTCAAAAAGTACAACTTTTTTTGCCAACGGACTTCTACTAGAGCCATTCTAACGGATGATTACTGGACATGTAAACTCAGCCTTAAACTTACATTCAAAGTTTCATTGTGACAAATAAGGGAAAGAAATGATCAAGATTAGTGGCTTATATGGAAGATATTTGCCTTTCAAATACAGCTCTATTCTTTGCATTCATTGTCCTATGGGTTTCATGTGTCCGTAAAAAGATATTGTATCAAACACATTTATATTCGTTTATTTTCATAAATGTAATTTTTATTAATACATGTCTAAATTAATTTAATAAAATAAATATTAAAACCCAAAAAGCAGCCTGTGAAATATTTATCATGAGCCAATGCAGACAGTTTTGTGACTACCATTCTCATAGAATTTTATTTATCTAGTAACATGAGTATAGTCTAGAAAGTCGGACAACAGATATTTTATCTCTACAGGGTACAGCTCATTTCAACATAGCGCTATCATTAATTTCTCTCTGACATTCTTTCCACTAAATTTATTCCTAACTTATGCTTTGAAGTAACATTCTTCAAATATAATAAATAATAATCCTATGTAATCCATTAAACACCAAAGCATTAGTCTACTCAGACTGCTTTCAATTTATTCACATTATATCTTGGTAACTGTTTTTAGAACATTGGTCTTAAAGGGAATTTGTCAGTTTGGATAATGCTATCAACCTGCAGTTATGGGGTTATTCTACAAGCTTATATAGTTACAAAAGAGCCTGGCCACTGTACAAAGAGTACAGCACCCAGGAGAAATTCAACTCTATTTCTCCAGAGGGCCTCATCTTTCAGTCATGCAGGTGGTGATCGCTGCCATAGCAAACATTATCGTCACACGCACATACCTGTTCAGTGACATCGCTGTGACCGCCGAACAATCCCTCCTTCAAGGGGGAGGTGCGTTCGGCGTCACAGCGACGTCACAGCGGCATCACAAAACAGCCGCCCAATAGAAGAGGAGGGGAGGAGATGAGCGTCCGGAACATTCCTCCCACCTCCTTCCTTCCTCCTTTCCGGTGGACGCAGGTAGGATGATGTTTGTCGTTCCTGCGGTGTCACACAGCGATGTGTGGTGCCGCAGTAACGACGAACAACCTGCGGAATGAAACACCAATGACATTATGATTAAGAGCGACGTGTCAACGATGAACGATTTTTGCCGTTTTTGCCATCGTCGCTCCTAGCTGTCACACGCTGCGATGTCGCTAACGACGCCGGATGTGCATCACAAACACCATGACCCCGACGATATATCGTTTGCGATGTCGCAGCGTGTAAAGCACCCTTTATGAATCTGCACAGTGCACAGCTGGCTGTAAGTCAAAATGTCGAGGCATGGTTACAGCCACCGCTCTCAGTGTTGTGAGTAATGACTGTAGCCTCACATGCATGACTGAAAGCCAGCAGCTCTTAGGAGAAATAAAGTTAATTTTCTTCTGGGTGCCTGCTGCACTCAGAGTGGCCTGGCACCTCCATAATGATATTAACCATCAAATTAACTCATATCTTTTGGTTTATAGCGTTATCTTTAAGCTCATATTAATTTGATTTGATTTACTTAAAGTGGTTGTCCACTACTTGGACAACCCCTTCTCATTACCCATGTTTACCCCCCATAAAAACCAGCTTGTATTCACCCCCCATGCCAGTGTGGTTCCAGCAGTGTTGGAACTTGCGTTCCTGGGGCTTATGTGACATTGTTATGACAGGCGATCCCTGCAACAATCAGTGCGGGCTTCTCTTTCCCCTCCTTTGTACATGTAGTTAACCTTTAAGTAAGCGGAAGCCGGAGCTCTCACTTCCCGTTAATTACTTAACTGCTTGAATATGGGGAGGGAGAAGCCAGTGGTGATTGGGTGCGGGTGAATATGTCATAACAATGTCACGTAAGCCTCAGAACGTGGGTTCCAACACCGCTGGAACCATGCCAGCACCATAGGTGAGAATAGGCTTTTATATTTTTTATGGGGTGAGCATGGGCAATGAGAATGGATTGTCCAAGCAGTGGACAACCCCTTTAAAGGCAACCTGTCAAGTGTCCCATACCAACAGAACCACCAGCAACTGTCTGTGCTTTCCTAACAATTCCTTTGTTACAATGCACACAGCTCTTTACAGGAAGTATTTATAAAGTCATTTTATGATATCCCCTTGATTAGTCAATGGGGCATTAGTTCTCCAAACTAATCTGCCACCTAGTATGTTATCACACCCCTGTGGGCATAATAATATGACTTACAAGAGCTGGTGTCATCGCCACCTCTATACAAAGCTCCCACATGTTCCCTCATATCATTGAACTAGTGAAGCCAGATGTATACATCCCGGCTTCAGAGAGGCACACTGTGCATGACGGGAAGTCTGCTGAAGACTTCCAATTTATGACAAACATGGCCTCCAGATTGAAAGTCACTCCTTGTAACTGTTTATGAAGAGATGAGAATATATCTTCCATAAATGAAAATTGCCATTGATCTATCTGAAAATTGATTTTCTAAAGTAGCCAATCTTTTAAAAGCAACCTGTCAGGTCCCTTATACCCTACAACCCTGCAGCATTCATACCTGAATAATGCCCTCCCTAACCCGCCCTGTATAATGCTATTTATTATAATATGAATGTTTAAAACAACCACTTATAAACCTGGCTATCCCTATGCTAATTATGCCTGTGACTAGTCAAAGGGGTGATAAGTTGGCCCTCTATCCATATTATCACACCCACAGGGGTATGATAAGATGGAAAGAGGATCGACTAGTCAGGGGAACTAATGCCCTTATGACAAGTCTCAGGCCTATTTAGCATAGGGACAGTGAGGTTTATGAGTCTTGTTTTAAACATTCATATTAGTGAATAGCGTTATACAGGGGTGGTTAGGGAAGGAATTTCGGCATACAGTTATCAATGTTACTGGATGGGAGGACATAGGGGATCTGACAGGTTCCCATTAAGGCTGATCTGACTGTCTCTACTAAGCTGTTGGTGGTGATAACTCCTGGTCAGAATAATTCTTTGCAATCTAGGTGGCAGGAAAATATAAGTATATATTTACTTGGTCATGATGTGATCAACCCATGTGTAGTCCTGATCACAGAAACAATACGGGTAACCAGTCATTTAATTCATGGTGTTAAATCCATTGGCATAATGAATCAAAGCATGGCTGTATAATTTTATATATATACTGTACATAGACAGTATATATATATATATATATATATATATATATATATATATACATATACAGTATATATATATATATATATATACATATATATATACAGTCATATTTTTCTCTAACATTCAGGAACATTATAGTTGGAGGAGCAAGACTAGTCACATCTATGGCTAAGGATTCCAATCAGTGTTGCTCCCAGAGATTGAGACCTTTCTTGCTATGGGAAAGGATGCTGGGAGGACTACCGGGTTCTGACTCATTGATAAATTAAATGCTGCCCCTGGACTCAAGTGATAGTTTCTCTCTAACATGTTATAAGCATAGTATTCTAGTTGGGTGAATGGTTCCTTTTTGTCGAAGAATTTCTAGATTGATAGGAATGCAACAAGCTTCCGTCTTGATATGTGTATTACCGGCTTGCTCTTTGAAATCACGGTTGACGATATTTTCCCTTTCTACTTTACTGTAGCGCTTAGGCTGCTTTTGATGGCTTTTCTTGTAAATATTTCCAAGCTGTAGCACATCTTCGCCTTGCTTGTGTATGAAGGTAATTTTATTTAAATCGTTTTCCTGCCTGACAGCTGGATTTCATTACAATCTTTAGCTTCACTTAACTTGGTTTTGTTTTAATAAATACAATACCCAGGCAAATTAAAGAGAAAAAAGGACATAAAGCAGATAACAGAGCTGGTGTCTTGCAGCGTATGCATGAGTTTATAGCCTCCATATGCTGTTGTAGAACCGCAAAGCATTTTGTTTCATGTGAAATGGTTTACTTGGGCCATGAAATCTTTCGCCTTGTTCATGCATTGTTAATGTGCCTCCGTGGAGTTAAATTAAAATTAAAAATATTGAGCCATAGACATGATGAAAATTCTAGCTAAAAGGCTAAATTCACACTTATATTGGACTCCAAATGGATGAAGAAAATTGCACATTTTCATAGTTATTTTCCTGGCATCAGTTTGGTTAAAAAACAAAAGTAATAACAGATGCTATGATGGTCTCTTGTCATGAGCCTAATGAAAAATAAAAAAGCTATGTTAGCGTACTCTGGTTTGGATTTGCAGAATAATTCTACATTGTGATCCTGGATGTGTAAACACGGATATACATATGCATATCGATGTCGGATTTGAATATTAGACCCATTCAGTATGACATGCAATCATTTAAAGGGATTGTCTAAAACAAGCAACCCCTAATAGGATGTTATAAAGGGGCAACCTCACTTCACATTAAATTCCAGTAAAACGCAGCACTTCGTCTTGAAGATCTGTTTCAGCAATTTTTATTATGGGAGGATATAAACAGGGGTAATATGGTCGCAGATCCAAGGATGCATATTCAGCTGAAATGGTTTATGACACAGGGACTTGCCAGGTCACTGTGCTGCAAAGTAGTTATGTCATGCGTCTCCCATAGTAGGCTCGACAAAGTCAGGAGAGAGAGGGAAGGTGAGAAGAATTGTTTTATTGTTTTGTTTTTTTAAATGTGTTAAAGAACAGTTGCAGAACAAGGAACATTATTACAGGATGGGCCCAGGAAGCGGGACAATATACCCAGAAGAGGCCAAGAATGAAGGACATTATTTCTGGAAAGGGCCAAAGATAGGGAGCATTGTACCAGGAAAGTGACATGATGTGGATATTATTCCAGGAAGGAACCAAGATCTCAGGAAATTTGACTCCAATTTGATCTTCTGCAGATCAATCTGCTTATCTCTACATGCAAATCATCAAGGTCCACTGCTGGCAGCTCCTTTAAAATTAATGACCCATGGTGTCCCAGATGTGCTCAATCAAAGACAAGTCCGAAGATGCTGCAGGCCAAGGTAGCATATACAAGTATAGTAGAAGCAACATGAGACTTTGCATTGTTTTGTTGAAAAACGCCTCGAGCGACATTTTGAGTAAATGGCCATATTACTGGTTCAAATATCAAAATCAATTTAATACTGAGCTCTTAGTGTACCTCTAATAAAGATTAGGAGAGTGAGGCAATAGTAAATTATGTCACTTAATGCTATAATCATGGGAGTTGGACCAATGTGCAGGTGTCTTTATGATGTTTCCCCCATGGTCTCAACAGCAATCTCATGATATTACTGCATGAAAAGCAATAGTAGGACTCATTGCTGAAAGGATAAACTTCCATTCCAGCTTTTATTGCTATATCCCAGCCTTCAGTCTCAAAAATGGAGACCACATAGGCAAAAGCCATAAAGAGGCCTTCACGAGGGAACGTCACACTGGTCCCATTTCTCATAAGAATTGTCTTTGTACCACTGAATGTATACTTTTGCCTTCTCCAGGAGTTAGGGGTAATTGATTTAGGTTCAGAAGTCTTAGAAAAGTGAGCTACCTTACTAGATTAGATGTAACATTACACTGGTCATACTTCTCATATACAGTAGTGTGGGGTAGAAAAATGGACAATAGCCATACTCCTCTAGTCTTCATTTCAGGTACACTGGTGTGGGGTAGAAAAATGGACAGTAGCCAGACCCCTCAAGTTTTCATTTCAAGTACACTAACAGCTTGGCATTACATTGATTTGGTGTTGGAAAACTTGGTACAACCATTGCTCCAATGTGTCCCAGGAGCTGTTTTTCAACAAAACAACAGGCCACATGTTGCTCATGCTACTATGAGCAGAATCTGTGACCTAAATGTGCTACCATTGCCTGCAATGTCTCCAATCAATAACATTTGGGATCTCATTGATTAGCAATTGCAAAGGGAACTACCAGACATGAATCTTGATGGTTTGTGTGGCCAAGAGCATTCAATGTGGCATAACATTCCTCAGACAACAAATAATACCTTAATTGATAGTATTCTAATGAATGTAAGTGCATGTACTTCTGCGTGTAGTGCTCATACTCAATACTGAATAAATCGAGATGTTTTAAAAATGTTGTATTCATTTTTTTCATCATTTGCATATCATAAATATATCTATTGATCTTGTGATCTCAATACTTTTACGACTTTTCCTCCCTGATATTTGAATTTCAATGTTGAGAAGTATATTTTTAATGTTAAAAATATGCAACAAATTCCAATATTATATGTGGATTTTTTCATAGGCATTAAGACTTGTCTTTGTACCACTGTATATACTACTGCCTTCTCCAGGAGCTACGAGTGATTGATTTAGACTCAGAAGTCTCAGAAAAGTGAGCTACCTTACTAGATTAGATGTACTTTCTGTAATGTCATGAGGAAACTTGTTTTTTAGTTTGGTAAAAAAATAGTATATAATTGATAAACAATAAAATCACACCAGAGAACATGTTGTGTTAGCAATATAAAATATATATGATGGAAGTAGTGAACTTGGTTTTCACTGAAGAGAATGACAACTGCTCAGAGAGTTTTCACTGGCACCCAACCAAAAATGAAAAACGTTTGAAATATTATATATACTTCTTAATAACATAAAATGGGGGCAGCACTGGTTCTCTGTAAAGACCCAATTAAATTTGAAGTATTTCAGGCAATGCTCAATAGGACAAAGTTTTAAAATGTAGATATTTCGCATAATAAGTAAAACACAAGTACCACCTAGGACAGGTAGCTACCCAATAACCCTTTATTAATCTTTGTAACATGTTTCTTTTATTCTTTAGTTCCGCAACAAACCTATTTGTATAGTAATAACATAAATACACATTTTTTTTCTTTCTTATTCATCCACTAATATATTATAGTTACATTTCAATAAAGAAAAGCCCGGATGCCTGCCCTGAAGGGGCTCAAGGGAGGGCAACATGACTGAGGAGGGATGCTAGGCCTGAGGGTTAGCAAGGGGTAGGGCATTTTGTGTGGGAAAAGTGGAAGGTGGAGTTATAAGGGCTCTGGGGCCATATAATTGGTCAGGGGGTTGTCAGTGGTAGGGGGGGTAAATATAAGGCCGAATGATGAGGTGGGAGGCTCATTCACTACCTGGAAGACGTCCGGAATTGTCCCGCCCACCCGCCCTATTTCAGGATTTCTGGAGATCGACATGAAAAAATGAAGAGGATTGACCTTGTCGCAGCAGTTGGCGGAAAGGAGGGGGGTATTTGAAGTCGATGGATTGCACAAAGATCACGAAGGAACGGGTTACTCCTCGTGGTGCAATGGTATGGTTGGTGGGTCCCTGCTGTGCTCGGTCACAGCGGGACATGTTAACGTGGGACCCTGCTGTGCTGGGTCACAGCAGGGCATGTTAATGTGCTGGGTGTCCTCGAGTCGGTGTGGTGCGGCTGAGGGCACATGGTGGAGCAACACTCTGCTGGGTGTCCTCGAGCCGGTGT
Organism: Anomaloglossus baeobatrachus; assembly: GCF_048569485.1. Lineage (NCBI taxonomy): Eukaryota > Metazoa > Chordata > Amphibia > Anura > Aromobatidae > Anomaloglossus > Anomaloglossus baeobatrachus. The sequence continues at coordinate 408,307,513 of NC_134354.1, read as the reverse complement.
GGTGCGGCTGAGGGCACATGGTGGAGCTGGTGTTGCAATCATGTACAACGGGACTCTTCACTTACCCCTCCTCCTTTTCTGGTGGTTATGTTTTATGGAGTTATTACTATATTTATGAATAAAATGTTATTGATTATTTTGGTGATAATAAACAAGGCTGCTGTGGCCTTTTACATCCAATGTCACGCAGTCTGTGTCTTATTTGGGTTGAGAAGCGGTAAAAGGTGGTTAAATGGTTTTGGTTGGTACGGCAAGATAGGGCCGACAGTCAGTCTTTCCTAAGTCAGGTAATATTTGTGTAAGCTAGTTTTTATCAACTTTAAGGTCATTACTTTGGAATTTGCTCCTGAACTGTGATGCTGTGTAGAACAACGTTCACGGAGTCTAATAACCTCTCAAATTTAATAGCACTTAGCATTTTGCTCCTGAGAATAATTGGAGAAGAGATGCAATATATTTTGAGCCATTTTCATATCAATAATCTATTCAGTCTTCAGGAAAGGATAATTATACATGCTTCCCTTGCAGCAAGCAGCTAAAACTGCACCCACCAATGATGGCAGCTGGCCACCTCACATAAGTGAGTTTATGGCAGTGGGAAGAATCTGAGCTGTGTGTTCTTACCCCCTAAGAGAAAAAATCTGCAGCATAATAGGTTTATCCAGAGGTAACCTAAAATGTATATTATAGATCCTATACTGTAAATGGCAGACCAAATGCTGTGCTAAAATATTTCACCTTTCATGAGCAAATATCCTCTTTGGAGAAGTATAGTACTGAAAATGTAGTGTTAACTATTTGGAGTATCAACCCTAAAAGTCAATATTACTAGGGATGATCGAATACCTCAAATATTCGGCTTCGCGAATGTGACGCCCTGGACTAGCCAGGTAGTCACATACATACTAACATACACCCCCCCACCCTAGACAGTTACAACAGTCAACCAAAAACCCTTGTTGCCTCCCTCCAGGGTCTGATGTCCACACCAGGTGGGGCGGAGCCAGGCGGCTGGCCTGACCCACCGAGGAGTTCACAGGCCTGGAGGCGGGAAAAGCAGAGAGTGTAGTTGGAGAGTTGAACATGAGAGGACACGAACTGCAAGTGTCTGGGTCGGAGCCGAGGCACTGACAGCAAGGTTGGCAGACGGTGGTGGCCGTCTGCAGGAGGTAGGGACCTCTGCAGAACCGTAGGACCGGGGTTGGACGGTGGCCCACCGGTACCGAATCGGGGAGCAGAGTGAAGCTAAGCACACAGGCAGGGCCATCGGACCCCGACCAGGCTTGGAGCCGCCGACAATAGTCAAATCCGAGTGTGACAGGAAACCCAGGGGTTTCCCAACAACCAAGACCCGATAGAAGGCAAAAGTCCACACCGTGAGGATATACAGCCACCGCCACAGGCTCCTATGGCACCTATATGATGGGGAGAGGACTACCGGTGGGCAACCACAGGAGTCAGAACATTCTAAAAGGTGCAGGGAAAGACAGCCACCATCAGCCGTCTGGGGAGAGCACAACAACACTGCAGCCGGCTGCAGGACCAGTCCATCCGGCCGTTTTGGTTTACCAGAGACTCTGTCATTGATTGCCTGAGTGAGTACACCAGTGCCATCCGGCACCGCGCTGCGCTGTCCCTGCAACCCTGCACTACAGCCATCCAGCCTCCCCGTTACACCACTGGGCCCCGGGATCACCAACCCCCTACCCACGGAGGGGACAACATCCTAGCTGCTCATTACCATCTCTCCCGGGATCCCCGTCACCAGCAGTGGTGGTGCCATCATCACCACGTCCCGTGGGTGGCGTCACGAACTCTCTCCCCAAACAAACCATCCCTTTTCACTCACGGGTGAGGAGCGCTGCTCGAGTCCCTGGGTCCGGTCCACCGCTCGAGCCACCGAGCAGTAGCAGCAGAAGCCCCAAACCCGAGCGTGGCGAGCGCGTCCCTTCCGCCTGCGACACGAATATCCGATGAATAAGTTGCCGCTGTGCGAATATTCGATGTGCAATGTAAGTCTATGGGAAGCCTGAATAGTTCCGAATAGTTGTTATTCTGGTTTCCCATAGACTTACTTTGCGCATCGAATATTCGCGAATAGTTGAATAGTGGCGACCTATTCGGCAAATATTCGCAAAGCCGAATATTTGAGGTATTCGATTATCTCTAAATATTACCTTTTAATGTGCCTTGTCATAGGATATATGATAAAAATAGACAAACAAGTCATTCTATTTGCAAACACGTGTTTCCCGTCTTTGCTCCTCATCAGTGCAAAGCAGGATGTCTGATTTGGCTAAGTGAGTGGCCTCTGACAGGTGTTCTAAGGGGGACTGAATAGGAGCAAACACCCCAAAACACATGTCTCCAAATAGAGTGTCTTGTGTGGCTTTTTGTTCTAAGTCATGTAGCAAGAGTCATTAAAGGATCGATACTGACTTTTAGGATTACTACTCCGATGTGTAGCACTAGAATTTTAGTCCTTTTCCCCTCTGAAGAGGATATTTATATATTTACATTCTCAGAGGAGCATTGCATGGTGTCTTGACACACTCCAAAAGGAGAAACATTTTCCCTTAGACCACCTTCCATCAGTAAAATGATGAAAATGGCTGCTCTCAGTTCCTAAGCTTCTTTTATCCCTGCAAATTTCAGTCAATTCCTTGAGTTGGTGCATTTGTTTCTTTTTTATTTTAATTAAGGGTTACAAACTCTATTGTCGAAAATAGAATTTGTATTATATTTCGACTATTAGTCATTGATGACACTAAGATTCCAGACATGCATACAGGAAATCCTGGAATGACAACTAAAAACAGTGGGAAATGAGTCTGTCACTAATAATCCAAGCCGCTGATGCCGCGGGAGAAACACTACAAGCTATGGTCTCATGTGACAATGTTCATGTAATACCAGCTTATTGGATTATGTCGTAAAACTTTGCCTTAACATCAGCTCAATGTGTCAGACATGTTTCTGCATTTATGAATTTGGTGTCTATGAAATATTCCACATGGAAAAAAATTATTTCAAAATCTGGACTCATTTTAAATGCACTTATATTTAAAGGACTATTCCAAGATTGGCCAAACTTGGATCAAAGGCAAGTAATGCTAAGGAATAATGAAATAAGTGTTACCAAGCAGTTGAATCCCCTGCCTCTCCACTTCTTCCCGAATTCTTTTTTTATAGAGCTGCAGCAGTGATGTCATGTCTTCACTACCCAAGCCTCAGCAGTTGTGAGTCAGTTACTGTACCTCAGCATTACAGGTAAGACCCGTGATTGACTGCAGCGGTCATGTATGAACCCAAACTTTAAAGTTAAGTACAGAACATAGAATTTACAAAACAAAATCAGTGTCCAAGTACAGTGTTCTGGTGCTTTACATATGTAAACCACTATATTGGGTATCGCTGTGCTCAGGTATGCTCAGCCCAGTGTGAGCCACTTGAAGGCTCTGAATGGCTCTAACTGGGGGTAATAAGAGCATTATAGGATGTAGTATGCACAAAAAAAAAAGAAAAAAAATCTGCCCTCCATCTCCCGGAAAAGTTCTGTTTATGGCTGGCTGCATGTGGGAGAGGAGCTGTAGTGCCCAATCAGGGACTTCTAATTTGGTCAAGGTCAAGTCCAGGTCCAGAACCAAACTTTATCTAAAGTCAATCTGAACCCACAGAACCCGAGTGTTACGAACCGGCGCCGCCATAGCCGCAAGCAGCCTGCTGCGGTTCCTGTTGCGCCCAGGCGCCGGCTGCCATTCTTGGCTGTGCCTCGGGTGGTCCAGTTGGCTGTTCCTTCCACCACGTCTAAGTGTGGAGAGGCGGCTAGTGCGCATGCGTGCGTCGATTTACCCCAGCCAGAGTTTAAGCCCGGTGTTTTGCCTAGTGAGCATGCTCAGCCTGTTTGTGTTATGTCTGAGACTAAGTCCTCAGTTCAGGCTACTGAGCATGCTCAAACTGATAGTCTGCTTTCTAAGCCTGTGGCTCAGGCTACTGAGCATGCTCAGGCACTTAGTGCATCAGAGGCTAGGTCCGGTAAGGACCTCACTGAGCATGTCCGTGAGGTGGCAGGCCCTGATAGGGCAGAGGGTGTCAGGTGTCCTGATGACGTGGCAACTCCGGACTGGCTCGCAGAGGCCCGCCCCTATGATCTGGCACCTCAGTATTGGTCGTCAGACGATGACTGGTGAAGTGTTTGGGGCGTGGCTGCCATGAGGTCATCAATGACGTGGCGGTTCCGGATAGGTTGCATGTGACGTCACTGATGACATGGCACTCTGCTATTGGACCTTGGTGGTTCCACCCTGGGTTTGGGGCGGACCCAGGTTATAAAAGGGGCTGGAGACAACATGGAGGTGCGCAGTCTTCACTTTTGCTCAGTCAGAGCACACCTCCATGTTAGAGCTTCATTGCGGCATAAGCCTATGTTGGGAAGCGGTAGGTAGAGTTAGGCGAACGGTGCCTGTCACGCCAAGATTCGTGGCTCGGCACATCAGGGTCAGGCGCCGTGCTTCCCTCCTGCCGTTCCAGTCTTGCTATAGCAGCCCAGTGGCGTTAACTGGGCTGCGGCTGCTGTGCCTCCTGTCCGATTGTGCCCCCTATGCACACGGACAATGCACCTGCTGCGCCACCTGTCTGATTGTGCCCCTACGCACACGGACAACGCACCTGCTGCGCCACCTGTCCGATTGTGCCCCCTATGCACACGGACAACGCACCTGCTGCGCCACCTGTCCGGTTGTGCCCCCTACGCGCACGGACAGCGTACTCCAGGACCCCTGTGGAGTTAACAGGGTGTTCCTTATTTTCCTCGGCTTCCCGGTCAACGCTACTGGTGTACCCATCTGGCCTGACGTGTCCTACACACACGTGGCCAGTCAAGAGGTGGCCAGAAACGCTAATCGGAGGACCGCTCGGCCTGACGTGTCCTACACACGTGGCCGACAGGGCGCTTTCGTGACGGTCTTCCGGTCAACGCTACCTGGTTACCACCCGGCCTGACGTGTTTCCTGCACACGTGGTTGGTGTAGCGCTAGGTGCACCAAAACGCTAATCGGGTTGTCGTCCGGTCTGACGTGTCCCAACACACGTGACCGGTTCCCAGAGTTCCTGGGTTATCTCAGAGCAGTCCAGCTCTATAGTCTCCGCCTAACCCTCAGGTGCCAGCAGCTCTTTTGTCATCTGGAGCACGGTGGGCCCCGACTGGCGATTAGGATATATACCCCCTGGTCCTAATCTGCCGGTTCCCCCGTAACAGTAAGACTGCGCCAGGGTCTGGCTGGCATGGCGGAGATAGAGCAGCTACGTCAGTTCATGCTGCAGCTTGATGCCAGAGTGAAGGCTCTGGAGAAGTCTGCTCTTGCTGCTGATATGGATGATGTGGTGGCTCAAGCGGCTGCAATGGTGTCAGTCACCAAGCCTACTCCAACCCTCCCTCACCTCTCGCTGCCCAACAAGTTTACGGGGAACAGCAAGGCATGTAGGGGATTCGTGAACCAGTGCTCAGTCCATCTAGAGCTGTTGGCTGCACGGTTTCCTACAGAGAGGTCGAAGGTGGGGTTTATCATCTCCTTGCTCTCTGATAGAGCACTGGAGTGGGCTACACCTTTGTGGGAGAGGAATGACCCTGTAGTACAGGACTCTAAGGAGTTTTTGGAGTCCTTGCGACAAGTGTTCCTGGGGCCTCAGGTCACTCACGACTCGGCCCTACAGCTACTGACTTTGGAGCAGGGGCGTACCTCCTCAAGTCAATATGCTGTGAGTTTCAGGACACTTGCTGCAGAACTGGGGTGGTCAGAGAGGACTCTCATTCCACTGTTCTGGAGGGGATTAGCCTCGCACGTGAAGGACGCATTAGCGTCGCGTGAGGTACCAACTACCCTTGAGGGCCTCATCTCTCTGGCTACCCGCATTGACCTGCGGACCTCCGAACGTCAGCTGGAGCGCAGGTCAGAGGGTCGTTCAGCCACTGTAGTGGTCTCTCCTACTGCACCTCCCTTAGAGGACATCTCTGTCCCTATGGACATCGCTAGGGTTGGTGTTGCTAGGTCTTCGAGTCGCAAGGGCATTTCCTGTTTCGCTTGTGGGCAGTATGGTCATTATGCCAACCGTTGCCCAAAGCGTCAGGGTAAGAGACCGCGATTGGTGACCATAGCTGAAGGTAGACTGGACTCTGCGTCATCCATTAGGGTGACGTTTCCCGCGTCAATTTCCTTTAAGGGGTCAACATGGTCCACAAGGGCAAGTGTGGACACAGGTGCTGGGGATAGTTTAATCTCCTCCTCTTGTGCCCGGCAGCATGCCATCCCACTGGTGCAAATGCCAAGGCCAGTGAGAGTCCGTGTATTGGATGGGTCCTTGTTGCCCAAGGTAATTCACCAGCGGACAGTGCCCATTACCCTTGCCATGTCATCTGGGCATAGAGAGACCATTTCATTTCTGGTTCTCCCTAAGGGTGCAGATGATATTCTGCTGGGTATTCCTTGGTTGAAGCAACATTCCCCACATATCGACTGGTCGTCTGGGGTGATTACGCGGTGGAGCGAGTCTTGTAGCTCCCACTGCATGTCTCCATCTTCCGCCCGTCGCTCAGTGGTATCTGTGGCGACTATAGACCATTCGAGTGGGAGGGCCGCTAGAGGGGGGGTACTGTTACGAACCGGCGCCACCATAGCCGCAAGCAGCCTGCTGCGGTTCCTGTTGCGCCCAGGCGCCGGCTGCCGTTCTTGGCTGTGCCTCGGGTGGTCCAGTTGGCTGTTCCTTCCACCACGTCTAAGTGTGGAGAGGCGGCTAGTGCACATGCGTGTGCCGATTTACCCCAGCCAGAGTTTAAGCCCGGTGTTTTGCCTAGTGAGCATGCTCAGCCTGTTTGTGTTATGTCTGAGACTAAGTCCTCAGTTCAGGCTACTGAGCATGCTCAAACTGATAGTCTGCTTTCTAAGCCTGTGGCTCAGGCTACTGAGCATGCTCAGGCACTTAGTGCATCAGAGGCTAGGTCCGTTAAGGACCTCACTGAGCATGTCCGTGAGGTGGCAGGCCCTGATAGGGCAGAGGGTGTCAGGTGTCCTGATGACGTGGCAACTCCGGACTGGCTCGCAGAGGCCCGCCCCTATGATCTGGCACCTCAGTATTGGTCGTCAGACGATGACTGGTGAAGTGTTTGGGGCGTGGCTGCCATGAGGTCATCAATGACGTGGCGGTTCCGGATAGGTCGCATGTGACGTCACTGATGACATGGCACTCTGCTATTGGACCTTGGTGGTTCCACCCTGGGTTTGGGGCGGACCCAGGTTATAAAAGGGGCTGGAGACAACATGGAGGTGCGCAGTCTTCACTTTTGCTCAGTCAGAGCACACCTCCATGTTAGAGCTTCATTGCGGCATAAGCCTATGTTGGGAAGCGGTAGGTAGGGTTAGGCGAACGGTGCCTGTCACGCCAAGATTCGTGGCTCGGCACATCAGGGTCAGGCGCCGTGCTTCCCTCCTGCCGTTCCAGTCTTGCTATAGCAGCCCAGTGGCGTTAACTGGGCTGCGGCTGCTGTGCTTCCTGTCCGATTGTGCCCCCTACGCACACGGACAACGCACCTGCTGCGCCACCTGTCTGATTGTGCCCCTACGCACACGGACAACGCACCTGCTGCGCCACCTGTCCGATTGTGCCCCTACGCACACGGACAATGCACCTGCTGCGCCACCTGTCCGGTTGTGCCCCCTACGCGCATGGACAGCGTACTCCAGGACCCCTGTGGAGTTAACAGGGTGTTCCTTATTTTCCTCGGCTTCCCGGTCAACGCTACTGGTGTACCCATCTGGCCTGACGTGTCCTACACACACGTGGCCAGTCGATAGGTGGCCAGAAACGCTAATCGGAGGACCGCTCGGCCTGACGTGTCCTACACACGTGGTCGACAGGGTGCTTTCGTGGCGGTCTTCCGGTCAACGCTACCAGGTTACCACCCGACCTGACGTGTTTCCTGCACACGTGGTTGGTGTAGCGCTAGGTGCACCAAAACGCTAATCGGGTTGTCGTCCGGTCTGACGTGTCCCAACACACGTGACCGGTTCCCAGAGTTCCTGGGTTATCTCAGAGCAGTCCAGCTCTATAGTCTCCGCCTAACCCTCAGGTGCCAGCAGCTCCTTTGTCATCTGGAGCACGATGGGCCCCGACTGGCGATTAGGATATATACCCCCTGGTCCTAATCTGCCGGTTCCCCCGTAACACCGAGCTTCCATGGGTCCACTCATCTCTAAGCATGTGTTACACACATAATGCGTGTTACACACATAATGCTAAGGCCATGGCCCTATCAACAAGGTCCAGGGGGAAGCACAGTGGCACTAGAGGGGTACAGTATTCAGAATGTAAGTATTGCTTGCTTTGCTATTTTACAGCATTATCTCCCTTTTAACAAACTTTATCCAATCTCAGGCAATCTCTATAAGTGAAGCTCCACTTTTGATACAACTGTAATATAAGGTACTATATAAAGTAGGCATCTACTCAAATTGTAACATCACGTGAAGAAGGATTACATGATGTTGGAAGATTTTTTTAAGAGCTATCGTACAGTAATATAAGCATGTACAGTATGTACTGAATATTTGCATTTAACTTGACTGCCAGCACTTTCAGAGAGCTCATCATCTTTTTTCATGTTTAATCGAGGCACATGTAGAAAAATAGACTATTTTAAGATGTGCATTATATTAGAATATAGAGGAACTGGCTATGACCCATAGTACATCCTAAAGACACAAAAGAATAATACACATGGAACATCTACAGCAATGTATAATGTTCATCGGGTCTCTATGTACCACTGTACCACTGATGTAGATATGTTAGAAGAGGAAAGCTGTGACATACAGCAGTGGAGATTGACAAGTTTTTTGTTAGATACAATCTTAATCAAACAAACCTCTATATGCCAAGATGTGAATTTCCAAGCATAATAGCTTACACGGAGGTTTCATATACTGTATTTAAAAAAACATTAAATTAGATTGATGTAAAACCTATACATAATAGTCTTCTACACGTGCACATTTTGCTGAAATTGCAATGACAGCTTTAAAATCCTTGAAACTTGTTGTTTTATAGAAAAATATATGAATAAGTACTGCCCCTGTGCCAGCGGCTGAGCCACTCGGATCCGGATCTGCAGTGTCTCGAGGGGTCTCTAGACCCGGGGGTTCGTGCGGACACTCGAATTCAAAAAGAGGGGGGATAGTATGTACAGGGGATGTGTAAGTTTGTAATGCCACCCACGGTGCGTGGTAATGTAGGAGACCACCGCTGCTGTTGGGGAGCCCGGTGGCAATGATCTAGCAGCAGGATGTTTAACCCCTACATGGGTAGGGGGTTTGTGCCCCGGGGCCTTTTGGGTGTTGGTGAAGGGGGTGCCGTACGAGAGAGGTAAAGGGGCTTTTTCAGCGTACTCACTCAGTCCAGGAATAATCACACCGACAGCTTGTAAACCAGAATTCTGAGCACCACTGCAGCATGGAGGGAGCGCGCAAGGATCCGTGCACTTGGTGTTGCTGTTAGCCTGTGGCCTTCTCCGTGGCACCTTCTTACTAGTTGGACCCTCAAGCTTGAAACTTTTCGGGTTCCGCTTACCCGTATGGCTAACGGAGTGAGCTTGCTCTCAGGGTTCATGCGTAGGATTTCTTTGGACTGTAATTTGGGAAAATCCTATCCCATCGGTGCGCTAGTACCCCGATTTTGGAGCAGGTTGGGGATGAATCTTGAAGTCTTCACCACCGTCGGGTAAATTACCAGGACGCGTTAAGCTACTTCCCGGCCTAGGGTCCACGTACCACGTCGTGCCCTGGCCCCTGCCCGGTGATGGCTCAAGGCCGCTGGCCACCCTCCTCGGCAGTCCGTGCCCCTTGATGCAATCCCCTGCTTCCGGGGTTCCAGCTCCTAGTCCAGGCCCAGGCCAACGTCTGCCACCTAGTAAACTTCAGAAGCCCTGCTCCAGACCGGTGACCTCTCTCTCCCAGAGAGTCACCTTCCCCTCCTTCTCCTTTCACTTCTGTTTCACTTCTCGGTCACTTTCCTACTTTCCCCTACCAACCCCCCATATGGGCGGCCCTATTCCCCTCAGGTCCCACAATGGTGTGTCTGGTGGGTACGGTGTAAAGTGTTTCTAGGATTTTAACTGGCTAAGCTATTAGCAACACCAAAGGACCAGGATCCTTAACCAAGCAGGCGTGGATACTGTGCAGAAGGGCAGATTGCACAATACCCTGTGACGACCTGATAGGCCAGGGCGTCACAAATATGATTGTCCATAAGTTTTAGAAAGATTTTGTTTTTCATCTAAACTAAATACACAAACTGTAAAACATACAAAACATCATATTGTAAAAATAATACAAAATGACTGCAAATTACACAGGATGTAACCAGGAGTCACAGAACTTTCCACTCATCTTAATTGTAAAAGACCTGAAATACTGCGGTACAGCACAGAAGCAGCATCGAAACTAGGCCTTAGGAGTTCTACTTTTTGTGCGTATTCTTGCTTTTCTTTCAGAGCTTTTTCTATAACTATTTGCTTATTTTTCCTTCCATGATGAGTTATGAGTGTATGTTCTGTGTGATATATGTATCTGTAGGGATCTTCTAAAGTCATGTTTGCTGATCGCCAGCTCAGTGACTTGAGAATTGTGCATCATCAGCATTCTCCACAGCAGGAAGAAGCCTAAGGCCTATCCCTGCCATGCTGTTTTCACAGAAGCCTCTAAAGGATGGCATAGCCTCTGGCCAGGGCTTCCTGTTATCATTTAGTGGGCAAATTGGTCAGAACAGACAACTATCCTAGCAAAGCTGAATTCAGAAGCATTAAGTATCTTAACTCTTTATAAATGGAAAAGAAACAAACCAAAAAGTTCACAAAGAATTCAATATAAAAACTATTAAGAAATAGCCTGGTAACCATTGCCCTCATTAATTTAGCCTATACAGTACATGCACACTCTGAGCATTGTCCAATAAGTACACAGTGTCAAGCTGTGACAAAACACAAGCGGGCAAGTAGAATGGTCACTCAGAGTCTCAGAAGATTGGAAATCCTCTACCTTCTTACAACAATTAAGGGCTCAACCCACTTAAACTCAACTGTTATATTCTGAACTGAATGACTTATAAATCCTTTACAGTTTCGAAGAGTTACCATTAACCCTGTTGCCATGGAGATGCCACCCGGGTAACTAGGCAGCTTTATTGCTATGCAAATGTCGCAGTTATGCCATGCTATGTGCTGTTGTATGTTAAGTGACACCTGCTGTGTGCCGCCACAATGTATTATTGTTAGAAGGTATTGTGCTGTTTCTTTTGGATATGCACTGCATGAATGGTTGTTATTCTTATTGTATGTGAGTGTTTCAATTGTGCAACAATATGGAGAATGCTACATAATTGAGTAAGTGAAAATATATGGCCAAAATGCTCTGGTCAATTAGACAGGATACTAATAGTAGGCAAAGGTTGCATTGTTTTATTTAATTACTATGCACTAAGGCTAGGAAAGAAAGTGGTTTGGTGCCACTGCCACACGCCATGGTAGCACTACTGAAAAGCATAATTAGTTCTTGTTTCACACCATTAGACTTCAGACACATGGAGATCGAACAATGAGACAGAAGTATAAGCTGTGTGACCCTGTAGAAGTGTTTGCATCATAACTAGCAAGTGGTGGTGAGTAGTATTCAGTATATATGGTGTGATACTTCAAGGCTAGTGTAGTTTGTCCAAGGTGAGGGGGAGATCAACCTTCCTGCAGTTGGGTACTGCCACTCTTGATCAAGAGTATTAAGGAGAGAGAATGAGAGAACTACAGCACTCTAATTACATTGCAGGAGACATGCAGGCACGCTCCACGCCCGAAATTAGCAGTAACCGGTCCTCCCATCTTTATAAGCTTTTACCAGCCTGTCAAGCTATTACTTCAATTGGTAATATGTGTTTACCTATCCCTTTCTTTCTCTCCACGCTCGAAATTAGCATTAGAGATTTACCTTGCTAAAACAGCGGTACCAGGTCCTCCCGGCTTTATAAGCTTTTACCAGGCAATCACGCTATTACTTCCATTGGGCATTATTTCAAGCGAACCTCTATACCATCCAGTTATTGGGTGACTTCCTTATATACCTTATCTGAGTCACAGGAGTGCCCTCCTGAGTGTACACATCCTTCCTTGTAATAAGGACACTAAGATATTAGTCAGACCAGCATATTGTGCTCCATTTATGTCTCCCAGACATCTTTGAATCATTGTAACACTAGATACATACCAGGTCTAGTGACCAGCATATATTTCATGATCAATGTTATTGTGCATTTTCCATCATTAGATAAAGTCCAGTCTGACGAAGGCCCATTGGCCAAAACGTCACGTTTTGTGGGCTATTTCATGTATATTATCTGCACTACTTTTTTTCTACGAATAAAAAAAATCACAGCATGCCTTCAGTGTTTTTCTTTTTTTGGGGGTAATTAGAGTGCCGGAGTTCTCTCATTTTGTGCTAAATATATATATATATATATATATATATATTCTTTTTTTTTTCTCCTGAACAATTTTCAATCGGTGATGCAGAGATTTTCTCTGATATTTTGATTGTAAGGGGAACAGATAAGTTTATTCATCATAGTGAAGACTGCATATGCTATACAGCTCAAGTGTACATGCTGAAAAAGTACAAGGAGTCCACAACAGTGTTACTTTGTACTCTCCAGTAACAATGGATGTGATCAAGGACGCTGTGACGTCCGAAACGTGTCTTCTGTGTGGTTTGCACCATGGCATATGTATGGCTTTTTTATTGATGTTTCAATAAAGACTCAAAAAATCTTGTTTATTCTACAATTGGACTGGACGCTGGATTATTTTCTTTACTTTGTATTCTGTATCTTACAGGTGAAGAAGACTGCTGCAACAATGAAGAAGAGGATACTAATGCAAGATGGACTGAAAAAATCAGACAAGCCATACAGTCGCTGTGCAGTGCTGGAAAGAAAGAGGTCGCTGAGCAAGTAGCTGTGAACAGGCTCTGTAAGGGTGAGCTGTACATAATTGGGAGTGTCACAAAGACTGCCAAAGTAAATCAGGAGCTTCTCAAGAGATTGGCAGGAGGCTATATGAGTTGTGGCAAGAGTTGGTAAAGTGTTTCAAATGTCAACCCACCATTAATTGAACATTTTTATTGTTTATCTCTGTTCAGCCCATGTTGTTGCATCTTGCAATGTTGTTGGATCCATCAAGCTTATTGCCTCTTGTAAGACTCAGTAACCATCAAGCTTGTTGCCCCTTCATTAAAAAAGTTGTTTTTGAACTGTCTATTTTGTACGCCTGCATTCCTTTCATCATGCCCGAGTGGGAAAATTACTCTTCTATTGATATCCTTGAGGAAGCACCCTACAATCCAAACACCACTTTACAAATAGTGTATAAACTTTTAGGAATAATAGATAAATGGCACAATGCAAGGTTATAAGAAAAGATGTTTCAGAATTGTTATCTTATGTGAAATACAAGTATTTACTAAAACGCAAGTCAGAAAAAATGACGTATTTTCTTTAAATATCAATAGCAATAACTTGTCAATAGCATAAACTATGAAATACCTTAAGCATTCTTCCTTCATTTACTTATGCTCAATAAGAAAAACTGAACTAAAAAAAGAAATCAATTTCTAGGAAATGTCAATGTAAAGCGGTTTTATATAATTCCGTTCTGTATCATACTGTGCTGATATTAAAAATAGACTGTGTTGGTGAAAACTGCATTGGAAATTCTTTGACAGGCTGGTGAGAAGTGCAGTTTATCACTTACTGTTCTGACTGAAAATGCTAAAACAAAGCCTAAAAAAATGTCACCAGAGGAAAAATGCCAGAAGCAAAGTGACTGTTGGCAGATTCCTGCTCCTCTTCAACAAACAGCAAATCAATCATTTCTTCCCCTCGGACTTAATTAGTTGAAATTTTCAATGAATGACACCAATGAAGATGTTAAACACTTGCAAATCTTTTATTGAGGTGTTATAAAACTCAACTTAATTACAATCCATCATGATCTATATATACTGTATTGTGCAAAAGTTTTAGGCCGGTGTTGAAAGAGCAAATTAAGAATGTTATCAATTAGCAAAATGCAAACTGAGGGAACAAAGAGAAATAAAACTTAGTATAACCGCCCTTTCCTTTCAAAACAGCATCAAAGCATCAATTCTCTATATTGTTTTTGAAGGAATTCGGCAGCAAGGTTAGTCCAAACATCTTGATGAACTATCCACAGATAATCTGTGGATGTAGGCTTGAACAAGTCTTAAGCGGGCTTTACACGCTGCAACATCGCTAGCATCAGCTAGTGATGTCGAGCGCAATAGCACCCACCCCTGTCATACGGCCAATATGTGGTGATCGCTGCCGTAGCGAACATTATCGCTACAGCAGCGTCACACACACATACCTGCTCTGCGACGTCGCTCTGGCCGGCGACCTGCCTCTTTTCTAAGGGGGAGGTCCGTGCGGCGTCACAGCGACGTCACACAGCAGGCGTCCAATAGAAGCAGAGGGGCGGAGATGAGTGGGACGTAATATCCCGCCCACCTCCTTCCTTCCGCATTGCCGGTGGAGGCAGGTAAGGAGATGTTCGTCGCTCCTGCGGTGTCACACACAGCGATGTGTGTTGCCGCAGGAATGAGGAACAACATCGCTAATAATCATTAAACGATTTTTTCTTTCAGGACGACCTCTCTGCGGCAAACGATTTTGACCGCTTTTGCGATCGTTTAAGGTCGCTCATAAGTTTCACACGCAGCAATCTTGTTAATGAAGCCGGATGTGCGTCACAAACACCGTGACCCCGACGATAATTCATTAACCATATCGTAGCGTATAAAGCCCGCTTTATGGTCTCTTCATATAATCCCAAATAAATTTGATGATATTGAGACTGGGGCTCTCTGGAGTCCATATTATCACATCCTTATTCTTTTTTATGCTAAAGATCATTCTTAATGACAAAACTATATGTCTGGGGTCATTGTCCTACTGCAGAATAAATTTGGAGTCAATCACACACTTCCCTGATGGTATCGCATGGTGGATAATTATTTGATTGTATTTTTCAGCATTGGCCAAAGTTCCAACTAGAGTTGCTGAAATGCAGCTCACAACTTTCAAGGAGCCCCCCACCACTTTACTGTTGCCTGTGAACTCTCCTTATGGGACTACCTTTTGTTAAAATCAACTATTTCTAATTTTGACTTATTAGGAAAGAGCAGCTATTGGAAGTTCTTTGGATTAATAATGAACAAGGAGTTCTGGAAGTGATTTTATGGTCCTCAGTGATTATATGCTGTTTTTCCGGACTGTAATTTCTATGTTTTCTCATAGGGTTGTCACTTGGCCCTGTTTCCAGTTTCCATGTCATAGGTATGGTTTTGGCTTAAATCCTTCCAAGAAGATATCTTTTAGCCAGACTTCTCCAAACAATAGATGGGTATAGATGGGTCTCACTGGACTGGATTCTGCCAGTTTTGAATAGATGGTGCTGATTTTGAAGGGAATTAAGAATGACATGTCTTTTTTTTCTCTGAATTAGGTTTCATTGGCTAAACACTGAGTCTTCAATGTTGCCCATTTCATGGTACCATCAAAGCTGAGAAATACAAGCAGATACTTCTCCATCATGCAGTATCATCAGGGACAGGGAGGCGTCTGATTGGCTCCAAATTTATTCTGCAGAAGGAAAACAACCTCAAATATGCAGGCAATGTCATTAACAATTATCTTCAGTTTAAAGAAAACAAGTCCTGGAAGTAATATTATGGCCGCCAAAGAGCCCTTTCTGGGATTAAATGAAGAGAAAGAAGAATTTGTGCAAGCCTATATCCACAGTACAGTATATATGCATACTATCTCGCACTGAAGATGTATTTGGAATCTTAAAGAAATTTACTATATAGGAAGTACATAGGGATTTATAATATGCAGTATTAATCCATGTGTCTTAATACTCATGTTCATGCAAAGTCTACTTCTTTCCTAATATTCACAATAAGATGATAAGAGACCCTACGACCAATATTGATCTCTTATGAACCTATGTAAAACATATATCCCTGGTCATGTCATCCTGAGCTTTCTAGTTCATGAACATTTTGACTAAATACCGTCACAGAGAAAAAGCATATGTGAGAGCCGTAGAGGAGGGCAGAAAGCCAATGCGACTTAGCTAACAATGAACAATTTAAATACCACTCAGAGCCTGTAAAAAGCTGAACGACAACAGTAGTGGCTGCCATTAGTGACTGTCACTGAAGATGTTTCCATGTACAGTAGCAGACGAAAATAAGGAAGAAGAGAACCACTCAAATACTTAATGCACATTTCCATTTAACTACTCTTATTCATTACTCTATGTATTATAACCAACGCGGTAAGTAAAATAATGAAGGGTAATGAATTAGAGACCAGGAAAAGCTGACTACATATATAATTACAGGTACGTTTCCTTTCTTCTTTTGTATTTTATCACTGTCCTAACTAAACAATGAAGAACGTAAAGAATCAATAACAATATTTGGAAAAAGCAGGCTTGTAAATAGGTAGACCTGAATACTGTCCTTAAATTACCCAGCTTATGAGCAACCTCCTCACCTTGCTCAGTCAGATAAAAATTGCATTTGAGAGCTGTAATTTTACGTGGGCATCAGATTTTTATGTGTTTCATTGACCTGAGTAAACTAGATGTCTAAAGCATCCTCAAATCATCCTCAAATGTCAAATGACAAGAGTATTCAAACTGCATTATATCCGTGAGACGCAAGTTACTGTATCCTTAGACGGAAATGTGACTGTCAGTCACTTTTGTCATGCAACATTGCACCATTTATTGTCACTCAGTTGTTGGCAGCTTATTATATTTTAAGATCACTAATTCTAATGAACAGATGGATGAAGTGACAATCTAAAAAATACCTAAGCCTAAAGCTCTTCTTTCCTTCCATCTGTCCTACTTTCCTTCCTTTCTTACTTTGTTCCTACTTTCTTTCCTTTTTTCTTACTTTCTTTCCTTCCTTCTTTCCTTATTTCTTTCCTTCATTCCTTCTTTCCTTCATTCCTACTTAATTTTCTTCTTCCTTTCCTTTGTTCCTACTTTCTTTTTCCTACTTTCTTTCTTTCCTTTGTTCCTACTTTCCTTCCTTCCTACTTTCTTTTCTTACTTCCTTCTTTCCTACTTGCTTTGCTTTCTTCCTTTTTTCCTTCCTTCTTTCCTTCCTTCTTTCCCTCCTTCCTTGTTTCCTTCCTTCTTTCTTTCCTTCCTTTCTTACCTTTTTTGTTCCTACTTTCTTTCATTTGTTCCTACTCTGTTTCCTTCCTTCCTTTCTTCCTTCCTTCCTTTCTTCCTTCCTTCCTCCCATAGTTTATCGAGTTCAGCCTATAACCTAAGATGTTGATCTATGGAAGGCAAGATCCTCATGAGGCAGATGCTAATTTACCCATATTAAGGAAAAAATTATTTCCCGACTCAACATATGGCAATCAGAAAAGTTCCTGTTAACATTCCAACACAGAATCTAGTACAAATAACTTGTTATATTTTTCAAAAAGAAGCCAGACCCTCCTTGAACTATTTTTAATAATTCAATATTACAATATCATGTGACTTAGAATTCCAAAATCTCACTCTTTGCTTAAGCCCATTTTGAAGAAGCTCTCACAAAACAGATAGTTACATAGGTTGAAAAAAGACCTAGGTCCTTCTAGTTCAACCTTCTTTAACCAATTATACATTTGTCATTAAGTCATTTATAACCAACAATGTTGTGTGTACTCTGGTAATCATCCAGCCCTTTTTTTTAAAAGTTATTATAGTGTCTGCAATCACTACCTCTTGTGGTCGGCATTACACAGTCTGACTGCTCTAACTATAAAGAACCCTTTCCTATTTAGCTGCCGGAATCATTTTTCTTCCACTCGCAGTGAGTGCCCCCTCATCTTTAGTATTGTCTTTGGAAGGAATGTAATGTGCCAGTCCTTTGCATTGACCACACATGTATTTATACATATAAATGAGATCTCCTCTGAGACGTCTTTTTTCTAAGCTAAGCAAATCTAACTTTTTTTTAACCTCTCATCATATAGGAGGCCTTCCATTCCTTGTAATAATCTATTTGCCCACCTTTGAACTTACTATAACTTCTGAATGTCCTTTTTAAAATGTGGAGCCCAAAACTGGATCCCATATTCTAGATGTGGCCTTAGAAGTGATTTATAGAGAGGTAACAATACATTGAGATCACAGGATTTCATCTCTCTTTTGATACACCCTAAAATCTTGTTTGCATTTGCAGCCAATGCTTGACATTGAGTAATGCATGTTGGGGTTGTCCATGTTGGTGCATTACAGCATTACAGATCCTGATAATTGCAATCTGATTTGCTTTTTGATTATGTTATGTTGCTTATAACTTTTTCTGACTTTAATATAGGTACCCTCTTGGATTTAGAGTATGTGCCCACGATGAGTATTACTTGCGTTTTTGATTCTGTGAGTTTTGCTGAGTCAAAAACACAGTGTTTTACACTACAAGCAAAGTGAAGGAGATTAATTGAAATCTCATGTCCACTGTGCTTCTTTTTTACGCTGTGCAAACTCAACTGCAGTGCGATTTTCCAAGCCACAACATGTCAATTTCTCTTGTGGGTACGCTGAGTTTTCAGTTTTTAGTGCAGAATTTCCACGTAGACTTGCATTAGATTCAGAATATCCACAGTTAAAAATGCACACTTGCGTTTTTAGTGCATTTAGGTAGCAAAAGTGCACAAAAAATGATTCTAAGCAAATCACATTAGGTATCAATAAAATTGGTTGAAAAACAGGCTGAAGAACAAACAGGAAGTTGCCCAAATCCATAGCTCAACGTCCCAATTCACACGTATAGAGACACATTAAAAATATACAGATGTAGCTAGATAGATAATAGAATATACTAGAAAGACTAGATAGTTAGATATCCTGCAGATATCTAATTTCCCAACCCCCCTACATATTATTCACTTTCACCCTTTAGTGTCTTTCATGTTGCACTAAAGGGTGTTTATCCTGGTATAGCCTAATAAAAATATTTAAGAAAAACAATAAAGAGTCTCCCTGGTTGATAACCAGCAAAAGTAAAGCAGACAGCTGGGGGCTGATATTATCAAGCTGAGAAGGTCCATGGTTATTGGGTCCTTCCCAGCCTGAAAATACCAGCTCGCAGCTGCCCCAGAAGTGGCGCATCACTTTAGGTGCTCCAGTTCTGGCACTTTGCAAGGCTCTTCTCGATTGTCATGATGCAGTGATAATTGGATAATGGTTTATAGGGTTGATGTTAATTGTGTAGTGTTAGCTGGCATCTAGCCCTGGTGTTAGTAATGGAGAGGTGTCTATTAGACACCCCCATTAATAACCTAATAGGGAAAAAAGGAAACACACATACAAAATTACTTTATTGGAGAAATCTATCCCCAAATCTTTTCCTGGTTCAGCAATGAGCGGTGAACTTCTTGACATTACCACTCATCAGTGTCGCCGTGTCTTAAGAAGTGCAGAGTGAGTTGGGGATGGCTGCTGCTCAAAGTCTGTAGAGCCTTGTTGTGAGGCTCCATAGCCTTTGATCTACATAATCTGTAAAAATTTGTGGTCTACGTCAGAATCCCCGGACATGCATGGGTTTTTTTCTTATAAAATGGTGCACCGAGGGAAAGCGTGGGGAATTAATGTTTCAAATAATTTATTTTTGTGTGTTTTTTTTACTTACTGGCTTAGTAATGGGAGTGTCTGATAAACCCCTCTCCTTTACTAACACCAGGACTTGATGCCAGCTGACACTACACAGCTAACCTCAAACTCAACTACTGTTACCTTGATTACCACTGAACCACAGCAATTGGGAAGAGCAAAGGCGAAGTGCCAGAATTGGAGCATCTTATGTGATTTACCACTTCTGGGGCAGCACGCTGGTATTTTTAATCTGGGAAGGGCCAAATAAACATTACCCTTCCTACCCTGATAATATAAAGCCCCAGCTGACTGCTTTACCTTTGCTAGTTATCAAAATTAGGGGGGACTCCTGTTGCTCTGTTGTTATTTTTTTAAATTATTTATTTATTAGTTTAAACCAGACTAAACACCGGTTAGTGAAACAGGAGAGGCAATAAAGGGTGTAAGTGTATACTATGTAAGGGGGATGTAAAATTAGATATATGCAGGATATCTATCTCTCTATCTATTCTAATATATTTATATCATCCATCTAGCTATATCTTTATAGATTTCTGTATATGTGTGTTCGTGTGTATTGGGGCGTGGGAAGTTATAGTGTTTCTTATGAGATGGTGAAGGTTATACAGTAAATATGCATTATTTTATACAACTAGAATATGTAATAATAAACTTGTTTCTTTCCTTTGTGCCACTTCCTTGTGTTTCTAAACTTGCTTCTTTTCTTTGTGCAACTTCCTGTGTGCTCTGTTGGCTGTGTTTCAACCAAATTTATTGGGACAATAAAGGCCACTTTACACACCGCGACATCACTAGCGATGATGCTGCCGATCGCACCCGCCCCCGTCGTTTGTGCGTAGTGGGCAAATCGCTGCCCATGGCACACAATATCGCTAGTACCTGTCACATGGACTTACCTTCCCAGCGACGTCGCTGTGGCTGACAAACAGCCTCGTTTCTAAGGGGGTGGTTCGTGATGCGTCACAGCGATGTCACACGGCAGGCGTCCAATAGAACCGGAGGGGCAGAGAGCAGCCGCATGAAAGAAACGCCCACCTTATTGCCGGAGGATGCAGGTACGGTGCTGTTCGTCGTTCCTGGGGTGTCACATGTAGCGATGTGTGCGACGAACAACCTGCATCCAAAAGCAGCAACAACATTTGGGATTTGAACGACGTGTCAACGATCAATGATTAGGTGAGTGTTTTTGATCGTTAGCGGTTGCTCGTACGTGTCACATGCAACGACGTCGCTAACGAGGGCGGATGTGCGTCATGAATTCCATGACCCCAACGACATCTCGTCAGCAATGTTGTTGCGTGTAAAGCGGCCTTAACACATAAAAAACGCATGTAACAAAAAAATGCATACAAAGGAAAAATGCAAGAAACTCTTCAGAGTCAAAAATTCAACAAACACTGATCGTGGGAATGTTCCCTTACAATACTTGCATTGAGATGGGTTGAAGCACTATGCACTTTAGATTTTTCTTATCAATCTATGTAAGTACTGTGTTTGGGCTTTTCATTTGCTGCACTCTATATAGGCTTTACTTAGCCTGTCTAACCAGTACTATCATTTTTCTATGTTATTAATGTTGTTTTTTGTATAATTTTTTTTGTGTATCAGGATGCATCACAGAAAAAGAAGCAGCCATACCAACACCAGGTCAGATGCACTGATGAGTCAAACATCAGTAGGAAGTGAGTGACCATTCAACGCTCTGACATCCTCTTAATGTTCAATTTGTCCGGAGGTGGGAAGAGTGAAGACGATGTTGATTCGGCACAGGGCTTGCGTGATGCCACAACCTCACCTTAGCCTGGAAGAGCGAGTACCGACACTGGTGGAATGACGCCAGCACTGGATGTGAGAATAAGCAGGGACAAATACGGAGAATGAAAAGGAGTTGCCAAATAGTGGACAACCCCTTTAAATACTTTTAAATAGCGATCACCTTGTAAATGCACTCTATGATCAAAACTTCTCTTCTCTGTCAAAACAAGATGTTTCCTACTGGATACTTAGTAACTTTCCTATTGTCTCAGTAGATCTCTGCCTCACCAAGGTTGCCTACTCCTGACTTGTGATTTCAGCTTGATTTACTTGAGCTCTAACTGTCAGGTTGTCACCTGGAATAAAATTTGCAGAAAATTTGGCACAGCCATAAAGAGATATTTGTTTGATCATGAACAATGTATTTAACATCCTTGATTTATTTTTCAACATGAGGAATGAATATAATGAAGCAAATCACCCATGCCATAAAGCCGTGCACTGAGGCCCCGGTAACATTTGTGTCGAGTTCTTGCCTGCAGCAAATTGTCTCTGGAAATTATTTTAATATAATGGCTTGTACGTTTGTCAAGTTCAGGCTTCCTAGATACTGTCCTGTATGGTATCATCAGCCTGAAGAGGGGGAGGTGGGGGTAATTGTCATTTATCTATTAGGAAAACCTTTATCATCTTATGGCAAATTATTATAGCTATACAAACATATATCTTTACAGGAATCCTCACAGTTTATTCCATCCTCAATTTACAGTTCTAAAGAGGCGTAAAACTGTTGGCACACTAAAAGAAAAATGAAACCGTGATGCCAAATTGGGATACTTAGAAAAATAACTCCCAGTCCAAGCAGAGAGTAAATAGAGCCTATAACATGTATCCACTGTGGATGTCAGCAGAAGTCTGCCCATGAAATTGGAGGGAAATAGGCCAGTGGATATTGGTGGGCACATTTTTTTTGTAAACTTTGCAAAACTAAAAGCTTTTGTCACCTTTTCATCTACTTGCTAAATAAAAACATTATTTTCAGTATACAAGAACAATGAATGAGTCAGCAGAAGAAACTGCATGCATTCAATATATTGATAGCAAAATATAATGCAAGTCCGCGCTATGAACTGACTGAGGAAGAAGAAGCATCCGTTCTGTGTAGTGCTATGATGTGTGTATTGTCTGCGGAACAAAGAAGCTTTATATCAAAGCAGTCAAATTTTATATGCCTGATTATCATAAAGGGAGCACATCATTGTCATAGTATCCAATTCGAAGATAGTTAGATGGATAGATAGAGAGATAGCTCGATAGTGGGATAGACAGACAGATAGATAGATGGATAGATAGAGGGATAGAGAGCTGGATGGATGGATAGAGAGATAGATAGATAGATAGATAGAGGGATAGATAGATAGATGGAGGGATAGATAGACAGACAAACAGATAGATAGAGATAGATAGATGGATAGATAGATTGATAGACAGACAGATAGAGAGATGGATAGATAGATAGATAGATAGATAGATGAATAGATAGATAGATGAATAGATAGATAGATAGACAGAGAGACAGACAGACAGTTAAACAGACAGACAGGCAGACAGATAGATAGGAGGATAGATAGATAGAGATATAGATAGATAGATAGATAGATGAAAAGATAGATAGATGAATAGATAGATAGATGAATAGATAGATAGATAGATACTGTAGATAGATAGATAGATAGATAGATAGATACATGGATAGATAGATAGATAGATAAATAGATGATAGATAGATATGGGATAGGCATGAAAAAGGTTGTATTTGAACTGAAACGTTGCCAACCACACTATGGGCTAATAAATATCAGTTTTTCTGAGTTAATAGGAGTGCTGCCATCTTTATTTTTTCTATTTTACTAGATATGGGATTAATAGATATTTGGTAGGACAGATAGATAGCTATAGATAGATAGACAGTCCCCACCCTGGTTGTGCTCCCATCCATCCTTCCTACAGTCCCTACCCATCATCCCCACAGTCCCAGTCCCTAGTGTACACTTGCTTTGACAAAACTAATTTGTATTTGGTCCTGCCAATAAAGCTGATTTGATTTGATAGCTATGAGATACATAGATAGATAGATAGATAGATAGAAAGATAGATAGATACATGGATAGATAGATGATAGATAGATAGATAGATAGAGGGACAGTTAGAGTGACAGATAGATAGATATGGGATAGATAGCTAGATAGATAGATATGGGATAGATAGTCAAGTCAACTACAAGAGGCCAAAAGAAAAGGAGATTGATGGTTGGTTTGACAAAGAGTGTAAAGCCATTCGAAAGACCCTGAGAACAGACTCAAACAATAAACACAGAGACCCCAACAACCCAGACCTGAGGGAAGCCTATGACACCATACAAAGGCAGTACAAAACCATCCTAAGGAGGAAGAAGCAGAGCTACATCTCTACCAAACTTAGCAAACTCCAAGACACCCTCCAAGGCAACTCCTTCTGGGAAATATGGAACCAAATGGACACAAAGAGCAAGATAAAAAAATTACATCCATATCCAAAATTGCAACATCTGGTTCCAGTACTTCACAGACCTCTACAAAGACATCCCAAAAGAAGGACTAAGCCAAGGAAGCAGGAGCAGGAAAACAGGAGCAGGAAAACATAACATAAAAACTAAAGGCAATGGAGGAGAAAATCAAAAATTTCCAAAACCCTCTGGACACACACAATTACATTACAGGAAGTTGCAGAGAAAATCACTTCCATAAAGTATCAAAAATCTAGTGGCCTGGATGGAATCCCCCCAGAGATGCTGAACTACAGCCTACGAGAGATTCAAGCTGCAATGGTTAAACTGTTGAATATTGTGCTATTGTGGTTACTTCCCTCATATCTGGAACCAAGGATTCATCACACCCATCCACAAGAGTGGGGACAGGTATGACCCTTCCATCTACAGAGGCATATGTGTCAGCAGTAACCTGGGAAAACTGTTCAACAGCATCCTGAACAAGAGGATCCTCAATTTCCTTACCGAGCACAATATCCTCAGCAAAAGCCAAAGCAGGGTTCATGCCAAACCACTGAACCACGGACCACATCTATACACTGCACAGCCTCATTCAGAACCACATCCACAATACAAAGTATGGGAAGATATACACCTGTTTTGTAGACTTTAAAAAGGCCTTTGACTCAGTGTAGCACCCGAGCTTGTTCTTGAAATTGCTGGAGAGCAGAATAGGAGGAAAGACCTACAATGTCATCAAAAGTTCAAGTAAAATATATCTTTGTACACCAGAGTAGCACAGCAAGTTCCACTTTGTTGGGTTTATAATCCTAGAGATTGATAACACAGTTAGATGCTTTTGTGCCTTGAATGGAGTGGTTGTCCAAGTTGTCAGGTTTTGGCTTTGTTCTCCACCTGTTTGTATTAAGTCCTGAATTGAGGCACAGTCTATGTAGCTTCTTTTCCTTGTTGTGGATCAGAAGGGTTCGTAGTCTGTAACACAGTTAGATGCTTTTGTGCCTTGAATGGAGTAACAGACTACGAACCCTTCTGATCCACAACAAGGAAAAGAAGCTACATAGACTGCACCTCAATTCAGGACTTAATACAAACAGGTGGAGAACAAAGCCAAAACCTGACAACTTGGACAACCACTCCATTCAAGGCACAAAAGCATCTAACTGTGTTATCAATCTCTCGGATTATAAACCCAACAAAGTGGAACTTGCTGTGCTTTCTAAAGGAGTCTCATTTTGTCCTACTAAAGCGCTAGACAAAATTGAACTCTGCAGCGACATGGAAGATTACTTCAGGAGACTACGTCTGAGGGAATATTTTAGCGATGCAGATGTTTCAGAATCCACCCAGACTGAAGGAAGACGGATCATGACAACCAGGAAAAGATCAGATTGGACACCTCCACCAGGACGCAACCCTCATCTGGCATCTGGATAACTATAGAGACACTTTCAGACATTTGGTAAAATCCACTTTCCTAGATACACACAGGAGGCAACCATCCAACATCAGTGCCCAGGAGAGAAGGGCCATAAAATCTTTGAAAACCAACAAAGAAATGATCATTAAACCTGCAGACAAGGGGGGGTGCAATAGTCATGATGAACAAATCAGACTACATGAAGGAAGCACAGAGACAACTGATGGACACACGCTACTATAAGAAATTGGAGTCTGACCCTACACAGGACTATTACAAGGAACCTAACAAGTTGGCCTCTTGTCTGCCTGACATATCCATAAGAACTGATGAACTGATACCGGTAAGTCCAAGAATAGGCACATACTACATGCTTCCCAAAATTCACAAATCTGGATCCCCAGGAAGACCCATCATTTCATGTGTGGGCACCCTCACTGAACAAGTCTCTGGATGGGTAGAGGGTATCCTTAAACCCTTGGTAAGGGATACAACCAGCTACATCCAGGACACTACTGACCTATTGAAAAAACTATCAGCAATAGGTCCTCTTCCAGAGGGAACCATCCTTGCTACCATGGATGTGGAATCCTTGTACTCGAATATTCCACACCAGGATGGATTAAATGCTTGCAAAATTTTCCTGGAAAATACAGGAACTGATGCCAATTCTGTGGTGAAGCTTACAAAATTCATCCTCACCCATAATTACTTTGCATTTGACAATGACATATATCTACAGGAGACTGGGACTGCAATGGGAAGCAAAATGGCACCACAATATGCAAATCTTTTCATGGCCAAGCTTGAGAGTGACTTTTTATCCTCTTGTCCTATCAGGCCTCTAGCCTACTACCGTTACATTGACGATATTTTAATCATCTGGACAGAGTCTGAGCAGCAGCTGAAGACCTTCCATGAACATTTTAATCAGTTTCATCCCACCATCAACTTAACACTCAACTACTCCTGCACGGAAATCAACTTCTTGGACACCATCATTAAGCTGCGGAACAATGAAATAGAGACATCCCTGTACAAGAAGCCAATTGACCGTCCAACATACCTGAAATGGGACAGTTTTCATCCAAAACACATAAAAAACTCTATTGTATACAGTCAGGCTATCAGGTACAATCGGATATGTTCCAACAGTACAGATAGAGACAATCACCTTGAGGGCCTCAGAAAGACCTTTCTGAATCAAGGCTACCACCCAAGAACAATTGAAAACCAGATTACAAGAGCCACCAGAATATCAAGAAACCATCTCCTACATTATAAAACTAAAGAAGAAAACAACCGGGTCCCTCTTGTAGTCACCTACAATCCACATCTGGAGGTGTTTAGAGGAGCTGCACGGAAACTACAACCATTACTGCAAAAAGATGCCTGGTTAAAATCTATTTTTCCAGACCACCCACTTCTGTGTTTCAGACAGCCCCCGAATCTAAGAAGCATCATTGTCAGAAGCTCCCTGTCCTCTCCAACACTAACAGGAACATTTCCCTGCAACCAGAAAAAATGTAAGACCTGCCCATTAATATTGACAACAGACAAGATAAAGATTCCCAGATCACATCAGGACTACAAGATCCCAGGTACCTTCAGCTGCACCGCAACCAATGTTGTGTACTTAATTATATGTACCAAATGTCCAACTGGGGGTCTGTATGTAGGGGAGACCGGACAACAGCTCAGGACAAGGATGAATTCTCACCGCCACACAATTAGAGAAAAAAGGATGGATCTACCTGTGGCCAAACATTTTTGTAACTCAGACCACAGCATCATGGACATGAAATTGCTGGTATTGAAAGGAAATTTCAAGTCCCAGAGAGACAGGAGACTATGGGAGTACAAGCTTATGATGACCTTTGACACATTCAGAGCAGGAATGAATGTGTCTCATGGATTCATGTCTTTCTACATCAGTTAAGAGATGTGCTCCTCTGACCATCCGAGCATGTCACAGCCTGGACCAGACTCTAATCAGAGGACAATAAAACTTTCACACTGAACTGCAGCAATATTTATGGCCACAACAGTTTTCCCCCTGCCATAGAGATAGTTCTGTTTTATATAACTTGGTTTTTTGGGGTTTTTTTTTGCACTATTCTAAGTCCTGTTGTGTATAAATATGTGACTGTTCAGATTTTGTGTTATACCATGCCTGATGAAGAGACCTGAGTAGTCTCAAAAGCTTGCAATTATTACCATCTTTTCAGTTAGCCATTAAAAGGTATCAACCACTGAGGACTCTCAGTTCTTTTAAACAATTTTTTTATCAAAAGTTCATACACCGAGAACCTCTGCAGTGTGACTGTGAACGGTAGAAGAACAGCTTCCATCACCACAAAGCTCTCATAGATATATGTGGTCCAGATGAACCAGGACCCCTGGCACAGCTCTCCCAAACCCAACTGGACAAAATGACCAATCACAGCAGCCTGATAAAACCCAGAATCAGGAAGATGGTAGACAAGGGCCAGGAGAGGTATGTCAGTGACTGGAGGACTGACATCAACACCTCACAGAAACTGACTACGTACCTGAGTCAACAGAGAGACTACAGACTGGCTCCATATCTGGAAAAACTCCCAGACCCCAGAGACCGCAGAACCCTGAGCCGATATAGACTCAGTGTCCACAGTCTACCCATCAAATCCGGCCAACACAAGCAGAGCTACAAGCCCAGGGAGGACAGGCTGTGCCAACACTGTGACCTTGAGGCCCTGGAGGATGAAACCCACCTCCTGCTACACTGCACCAAGTACTCAGCAGTGAGGGACACTCACTTCAGGAGACTCTCCGATCTGTTCCCAGATTTCAACTCCATGAAGGAGGAAGAGAAAACATATATGCTGCTGGGGGAAGAAGAGAGTGCAGTGGAGATAGCAGCGTGGTATGTGAGCGAATGTCATAGACTTCAAGAAAGAGAACTATGATAAGCCATAGACTTCCATAGCCCCCACCCTACATATGCCCCCCTCAGTCCCCACCCTGGATGTGCCCCATCATAAGCAATGGACTTCCATAGCCCGCACCCTAGATGTGCCCCTACAGTCCCCACCCTGGATGTGCCCCATCCATCCTTCCTACAGTCCACACCCATCATTGTCCCTAGTGTACACTTGCTTTGGCAAAACTAATTTGTATTTGATAGCTAGATAGATAGATAGATAGATAGATAAATAGACAGATAGATATGGAATAGATAGCTAGATAGATAGAGTCCCCACATCCCAGTCCCTAATGTACACTTGCTTTGGCAAAACTAATTTGTATTTGGTCCTGCCAATAAAGCTTATTTGATTTGATAGCTAGATAGATTGCTAGATAGATAGATAAATAGATAGATAAATATGGGATAGATAGCTAGATAGATAGATAAATAGATGGATAGCTGATTTGATAGATAGATAGATAGACTTGCTTTGACAAAGCTAATTTGTATCTGCCAATAAAGCTGATTTGATTTGATTTGATAGCTATGAGATAGATAGCTAGATGACAGAGAGATAGATATGGGATAGATAGCTAGATAGATAGATAGATAGACAAATAGATAGATTGAGGGATACATAAGCCCCCGTCACATTTAACGACTTACCAGAGATCCCAACAATGGTACGACCCGATAAGGATCACTGGTAAGTCGCTACGGGGTCGCTGGTGAGATGTCAAACAGTAGCTCTTCCCAACGATGCAGCAACGATACAGCAACCATAGTGACCTGTATAACGATCTCGGTGGTCGTTGGGACCCTGTCACACGGCAGCTAGGCACCGACGTGGCTGTACGTGTCTGAGCTCTAAGTCGTCAACGAGGTCATTGGTAAGGCGTCAAACACACGGATGCATCCTGCCCAGTGGGACTTCAACGATCAAAAAATGTTCCAGGCCATTCCGACACGAACAGCGATCTCACTGCAGGGGCCTGGTCGCTGCTAAATGTGAAACATAGTGAGATCGCTGGCGAGGTCATTGTTGCGTCTCAGAATCTGTGACGCAGCAGCAATCTTGCTAGCGATCTCGCTATGTGTGAAGGTACATATAGATAGATAAATAGATAGAGGGATAGATAGATAGATAGCTATGAGATAGATAGATAGATAGATAGAGGGATAGATAGATAGATAGATAGATAGATAGATGAATAGATAGATAGATAGATAGATAGATACATGGATCTTATCACTCTCACTCACAAAGCTCTCCACGGTTCCGCACCACACTACATCTCCTCCCTCATCTCTGTCTATCACCCCACCCGTGCCCTCCGCTCTGCTAATGACCTAAGACTGACATCCTGAACAATTCGAATCTCACACTCCCGTATTCAAGATTTCTCACAAGCTGCGCCTATGCTCTGGAACACACTACCAAGAACAATCCAACTAATTCCCAACATCCAAACCTTTAAGCGGGCCCTAAAAACGCATTTCTTTAGACCAGCCTATCACCTCACCACCCTGATCTAATCTAGTTCTATTCTGCCCTTCTTAAAATTTACTTCTAATTCCTGTCCCCTGTATCTTCTGATTGCATTTCTCTTCATGTACTTTTTTACACTCTGTACCTGAATAAATTCTGGCTGGTGACCGGTCAACGCAGCTGGTTTTGAATACCCTTTTAAATCATTGACTGGACCATATATAACAAGCTTTTCTCCCCCCATTCACCTTTTGTGCCTCCCCTATTTCCTCATAGACTGTAAGCTTACGAGCAGGGCCCTCACTGCTCTTGGTATCTTAATTTTGTTATTTTGTATTGTCTTGTATTGTCTGTACATGTCCTCTCTGAATTGTAAAGTGCTGCGGAATATGTTGACGCTATTAAATAAAAATTGTTATTATTATTATTATTGTTATTGTTATTATTATTATATGGATAGACGGATAGATAGAGAGATAGATAGTAGCTGAATGGATAGATAGATAGATGATAATCCAAATTCTAGGAAGTGGAACCAGCAAGAGAGCAAGTTGTGCCTCATAGATCCTGTGCAATGGCACACACAAGTGATTTGTATCTATATTTCTCATGACTTATTAAAGCACATAATTAAAATGACACAATACAAAATATAATACAAATGAATCATTGTAGGAAAAAATAAATAAAATGTTTTGGACAAACAATTTATTTTAAGTTCAAACTATATAACAAATGTTTGGTGTTGGTGTTAGAATTGCACTTTTATTTAAACTATGGCCTTGTTACTTTCAGATGAGACATTGCCTAAGGCAGAGAGTTACTGTAGGGAAGATGGAGGGTCAGCATAAGTTTATTCATTTCCATCTCTAAATAAAGCACTAGCATTAAAGCTGGCTGAATTTATTCCAGTAGAATTGAATTCTACTTGAAATTTTATAAAAATTGATTTTTGTAATCCGTTCATTGAGATTTCAACAAAATGGCAGCCATTTTGCTGAGCCATAGAGATTTGTCAAAAGATTAGAAAAAAAAAATCAATTGACCACTCACCACCACTCACCTTCCTGGCCATCTCTGCTGCTCGCTCTCCCCTACATGATCCTCTAATTACAGCTGTGCACTAAAACCCCAGGCATCTTCATGCTGGACCAAAACCAATGACCTTGTAGTGATGTTGTGACGTGTGCCACAAGATATGCATTATAGACAAGAACTACTGGCCATGACTAGGCCAGAGATTAGTTTGCTGCTTGAAAGCTCCGCTAAGGTCTGTTTAGAGGCAATAATTTTATAAACATTTGCTTTGCACTCAGTCTTCAATAGTTCGATGAAGATAAATTTATATTCTAGTTATAACAAGTGAAAGTGTGGATGAGGTTATATAGCTCTATCCACAGCCTACTGCCTCACAGGCAAGTCTACTAGAAGTGAAGCGAGTCTCCTTATATCCCTGAATCAAGAAATGTGGAGAATCTTGGAGAACTAAAGGCCATTTTACACGCTGCGATCTCGCTAGCATGCGTACTCGCCCCAATCGTTTGTGCGTCATAGGCAAATCGCTGCCCGTGGCACACAAAATCACTCGCACCCGTCACACTACTTACCTGCCTAGCGACGTCGCTGTGACCGACGAACCGCCTCCTTTCTAAGGGGGCGGTTCGTTCGGCGTCATAGCGATGTCACTAAGTGGCCTCCAATAGCAGAGGAGGGGCGGAGATGAGCGAGCCAAACATCCCGCCCACCTCCTTCCTTCCTCATTGCCGGCGGGACACAGGTACGGTGAGTTTCCTCGTTCCTGCGGTGTCACACATAGCGATGTGTGCTGCCGTAGGAACGACAAACAACCTCGCTACTCACCTGTCAACGATTTTTGGTGTTGGAGCGACCGCTCCAATACCAACGATTTGTACCTCATTTGCGATCGTTTTAGGTCGCTCAGAGGGGTTACGTGCTGCGATGTCGCTAACGGCGCCGGATGTGCGTCACAAACACTGTGACCCCGACGATATACTGTTAGAGATGTCGCAGCGTGTAAAGCACCCTTAACACTTTTTCCAGGATGGTTTTTACTACTTTGCTGCCGCAACCGAAGCCCCCATCCATCTTCCCTATTTTTTTTTGTAATTTTGGATTCCTTGCTTGCTGCCAGAAGGAACAATTCAGCACACCTTTAAGTTAAGGAATTTTTTAAACATAGAGCTCAAGGTGGTTTCTTGAGGAAGAAGTGGGTTCACTTCAAAAAGTGTAGAAATAAATACAGCCTGCATAAGAGTATCCAGTACATTGGCTCCTTTACTATCCATCCAGCAGCACAGAGGTAACCACATTACTCTGGATTTACTGTATAACACCAGCTGATGTATGGTTTTTGCAGCAGCTGGATCTACCATTTAAGTTTCATTCAAGGTTGTATGTGTCACAATTCCTCTGTGCGGAGCATCTTGCACACAGGTGATGCTCTGCTGCACTACAGAGCCAGTATATGATTTCTTTTCCTGAGGAAGGAGACGGAGATGTCTCTGAAACGCGTAGAACTGTGAAATAAAGGAAATCTCTTTATCTACAGCATCTGTGGTATTTAGCGCGGCATTTAAAACTGGTTTTCTATTTGATTTATATGATAACCTGCTTTCCGGGGCCGCTGCTAAACCACATAAAACCACTCACATGCGATCATAGGGGGTTGTGACTGGCACAACCCTACCAGGTGAGTGTATCTCTTTCTGTTCTGTGTCTCTACCCTCATACCGGGTAAGACCCTATTGCGCTTTTTCCCCCCTGCAGCACTACAGAGCCGGCAGTGACATTATTCCTCTGTGCAGAGCATTGTGTACACAGGTAATGTTCTGTTGCGCTTTCCTGAACTACAGAGCCGGCAGTGACATGTTTCCTTTGTGCAGAGCATATTTGGAGATGCTCTACTGTGTTTCTTTCAGCACTAGCTGACAGGTTGTCTGACAGCACAGGATTCAATTCTGGCTCTGGGAGGTGCTGATTACTCAGGTGTTCCACCTTACTGGTAATTGTTCTGTTTCTGTACTGGGCATGCTCTCCCAGAACATCGCCAGTCGTACTTCCTCGTTTTGCAGTTGTGCTCTTGGCTTCTGTTTGTGCTTGTGTTCTGATCTAAGTTTCTTGACCTCAGACCGTTATTTGACTCTTCTCTGCCCACTCCCTGTTTTTGTTGTTACCTCCTGGCTTCTAACCTCAGATCATTACCTGACCACGTCTCTGTCTGCTCCCTGAATCTATACGTACGCTCCTGGAATTCTGATCCTTAGTCTGTAACTTGACTGTGCTTCTGTTTACTCCCTGTGCCCCGACCTATCCTCCAGTTACCTGACCCTGGCTTGTCTGACTACTCTTCCATCTATACTACCCTTAAGTACTGACTAGCATCACAGTATGTGGAGACACCTCCATTCCTGTTTCTGCTTATTCCATCTTGGTTGCTAACTTGTTATGCCAACATTTGCTCCTGACCTCCTCTACCCCAATCTATATGACCATAGGCTTGATTATGGCAGTGAAATTGGATTTCCTTTGCCTTGTCCTGCTGGTTCCTGTAGTGCAGTTGTCACTGACTTGAGAGTATTGTTTGGACATCAATCTGGAACACCTAGTTAGGCTTCAACAATTCAACCATGGTATCAAGGGTCCAATACCTGTCTAGATACAATGACAATATCTATATAAATCTAATTAATTTCTTCTCTATTTTTATCAAAATCCGTCTGGCTGCACGGGGAGACGGCTATATCAGTGAATATAGTCCATGGACTTGCAATATGTGTACTGCAGTTCTGTCTGCATGAGGCTGATCAAATATAGATTATTGTGTTCATGACTTGACATGCTTGAAATATATGGTGTCCTACTTACTGGAAGTATTCTTAGGAATAGAAGGGGAGTAGCTAAATGAAGAATAGACACTAATAATAAAATTAATTCTCAAAAAAGGAGAAAAAAAATACTTCAGAGAGCTAGCTGAAAATTAATAGAAAAATGAAGTAGTAGAAAAAAATAAATATCTTATCAGCTAAAGTTCACAGCTTTAGGTTCGCTGTGATAAAACCACAAATATGAAAAAAATAACTTCCACTTGAGTTCCAACATTTTACTAATGAGTCTTTTTTTCCCTCGGGTTGCAGAGATTTCAAACCATTGGATAATTCCAGATAAAAACAGACAGAGGCATGATTATATACTTTAAGATATTTTTATGTTATGATAGGCACCATATGTTATAGCAGGAGTCCCAACTTGTGGCTCAGGAGCCACGTGTGGATCACCAGCCTATGATTTGTGGCTCTCGTCTGCCAGCTTGCTGTATTAACACCAGGTCTAGCAAATACTTATGGGGAGTGGGTCTCCAGATGATGATTTTAGCACCAAGAACAAATTCGGATTCATATACCTGCCTTGAGGGATTGTAGATATATTAAGTATTGTAATCTAGAGATAAGATCATACTGCTAGTTGGAGGAGGTGCTAGAAGATGTGGTAGTTTCATGAGAGTGAATGATGCAAAATACCAAATTTGGAGTGAGGTAAGAACTCCTGCTTTTCTGCCTCAGTGTGTTTTTTGTGTGACAGCTTGGGCTGTCATTATACCGATAACTGATCTCTAAGAGTCATTACTCCATTAGAAGATGAGTGAATGGGGCTCTTTGCCCTCTCTCAGGGCTGAATGTGGCTCTCCAGGGAAGAAAGGCTGGGGACCACTGTGTTATAGTATACTTTATATTCTGATAAGTTGCAGAGAGTCTAGAATCTACAGATCAACCACAATTTTCTAGGAACGTCTCAATTATTGTGGTAGATTGGTCATCTTTGCTGCTTCTTGCAGCACTGGGTTTTGGGTTCAATTTGACCCTAATTGAAATTAATCTGTGCTCCTGACTGGTGTAGGGGGTGGGGGAAATCCCAGGGGCGGTTGCGTTTAAAGCCACACAACTTTCAAAATAAATGAAAACAAGATCTTCACTGAATGACCAGCAAGTACTTCTTCTAGCTGTGCGTAAAAGAAGTGAGTGGCCATTCCAGTGAGTAGGAGTACCAGAGTAAGCTGGCCATTTGCTGCCGGAAGCAGTACCTATGCAGAGTGCAGCACAGCAGGAGTCAATCTGACAGAGCATTTTCTTCTCTGTATCTGCCTATGGACAACAGCC
The DNA here is from genome assembly GCF_048569485.1 of Anomaloglossus baeobatrachus. NCBI lineage: Eukaryota > Metazoa > Chordata > Amphibia > Anura > Aromobatidae > Anomaloglossus > Anomaloglossus baeobatrachus. The sequence goes on along the minus strand of NC_134354.1, from coordinate 408,272,382 downwards.
AATACAAAGTTATCTTCACTGTTGTGCTCTGCATAGGCAGTGACTGAGATAACAAAGGCTGTATTACGCACTCCCATAGCTCCCTCTTCTCCTCTCACTTGTAACTTTGTGAGAGAAGAGACAGAAACCTGCTGTTTGAGCTGTCCCATATTTAAAAATACAGATGGTTGAATCTTTTCAAATTTGATACGCATTAGCTAATAGCTACCCTTGCTGCCTTAAAAAGAAGTGTATAATGCTGAGGTCTCCTAGGATTGTATCTCTTTAACACACACACACACAGCCATTATAATGTCAAAGTGACCATACCAAAGAAAAAGATGGTAACTCGGTAGCAATCAACAGCTAATTTATTAGCACAGTGTATGGGCAGACGTTTCATGTCTTTGAAGTAAAAATCAAGCAGTCCAAAAATTTTCCCTGCTTGTCATGTGTTACCTCAAAGGCCATTCGGTGCAGAAAACTGACTCAGGATGCACTCACACTAGCGTATGGCATCCGATGCTCTCGCATCGGATGTGATACGCTAATGACCCCCGGCTAAGGCTCTGCTGCGAGTGTGAGCTGAGTGTCATGCGATTGTGACACAATCTTACGATCATGTCACAGCTGTGAAGCTGAGGACAGGTGCTGTGGAAGAGAGGGAGGGGTTAATCCCCCATCTCCTCCATTGTCAGCCTCTGCGTATATCGCATTGCACTGGGAAAACATCCGAGTGCAGTCCGATGTATCTCTCGCACCCATACACTTGAATGGGTGTGAAGGATACGCCTGTAGCAGAAAATCGCAGCATGCTGCCACTTTTCTCGCATCCAGGATCTGGATGCGAGAAAAGCTGACCAACTGCTCTTCCTCAGTGACTAGCATTGGTCAGAGTGCAATGCGAGATTTTCATATGTTTTTCTTGCCAGTGTGAGCATACCCTCAAACTTACAATTTAGCTGTGAGAGGATTGCATAATTGTGCTATGATTTAGACAAGTGATATGCCATATAATCCATAATGCCCTTAGCCTTCTTATCATTAATATGCTTGCCCAAGACAAAGGGAGCCAATTGTATCCTGTGTTTGGTAGTACTACTGCAAGCAAAGCTTTTGTCAGTGATGGTGGGTCTGCCACTACTGCCCCCACATCCCCACATTCTTAGTCCTAGTATGGCATTTTTTATTTTACATTATTATTGCTCTTGCCACTTTTTCTTTTACCATACATTTTGTACAACACTATAATTATCTGCTCACAATATTTTTAACTCCAATTTTTTACCTGTTACCAAAAAAAGATAAACAAAATATATAGGTACCTATATATACAATACAGTTTGCATAATGTGGCAGCAGGCCACAGTGTAGGTGTGATGAGTAAGGTTAAGTTGGATTAGAAAAAAATGTGTGCAAAAATTTTTTTACAGTTAAACGCGTGCTTTATTTTTATTTTTTCATTATTTTTTCTACAAAATTCAACCTTCTTTCCAGAAATGACCTAACACAAAATGGTAAGTAGTTACACATCCAAAATAACAGTATCTACAACAAGGTAATCAATTGGTGTGGTGTTTCCACTTGTAAAACAAATGTGCAAAAAAATGTGCCACATGCACACTTTGCATGGTAACCAGTTGCAGTTAAATGTCTGACTTTGGGGGAATTATCTTTTATAAAAAAAAAAAATAAATAAATAAATCCTCTTTTCAATAAAACAATTGCACAAGTAGTACAAAAACTAAGTGCAGTCCCTTGTGAAAAGCAAACACCTATTTCAGATTATATTTTTGTAAAAACTATTGCGCTGTCTTGCTTCTGGTTTATAGTGGATTAAGAATGAAAACAAATGTAATTGTAATTTAAATGCATCTCTCTCCCCATCAATTGAATCTCTGTATTTGCAGATTACTAGTCTTCTTTTCTTTACTACTGCAGTCAGTTAACACTTTTCTGAGTGAAGAATTTGTTCAATGTTCTCTTCCTATCTTTATTGCTGAGCTGTGACAACTGAAATAGTCTTAGATTTTACTGTCCTAAAATCACCCTAAAATGTTTGCTGATAACTATGATAGTCCCTCCTGATTGGCTATGCTATGCCATGTGATGTGATAGTTGCAATGCTTTATAGGTAAACTGACACAGTCTTGCCTGAGGTCGTGTCAGCCGTCTGTGACTGATTCAATCTTCTGGAATGTGTAAAAAGGTGGCTGGAGTAGTGAAACAGACTCAAGGAAGGTTATAGTCTAAGGGTACGTGCCCACGATCAGGACCTGCTGCATCCTGGACTCGGCAGGTCCTGACATGCAGGGTCGCGAGTTTCCTCTGCAGGAGAATATACGAGACCACAGTTGCCCATGCCCAGGATCAGGTTTTGGAGCACTGCGGTCTCTCGCTTGTGTTCTCCCTATGGAGGATGCTTGCAACTCAACAGCAAATAATTGACATGCCTGCGGCTCGGAAAGCCACACCGCCAGTCAGTGTTCGCTGCGGGCCGCACATGCACAGTAGGCATGGGATTTCTATAAATCCCATGGACTGTGCTTGTACTGTACAATGCAGCATTTTGGATGCTGCGAACACACGCTGCATCCAAAATGCTGAAAACACTGACCATGGGCACGTACCTTACGGGGTGTAAAATACCACTGGTGCTCTTAAGAAATTTCCATCTTCAAGTATTTTTGGTTACCTGTTTCCACTGGGAATTGGTCCTAGAGAATATTATTTTTTAATTAATGGAAGTTAGATAGAGAGGTCGATAAGATGAAAGATTAATGTAAATAGTTTCAGTACAATTTATTATGTATATAGAGCACACAGACACACACTGTATGTCACCTATTATTTTGGATGTTGAACATGCAACCCTTCCTAAACTCTGCTAAATCCAAGTAGCAGGAGAGATTCTGCTTCCTCAGATAACACTGAGATCAGCTATCCTTCATTGACTCCATAACCACAGTAGCCCAGAGGTGTGTTAAATATCACCACACTTAACAAAAGCTGCATAAATGACATTTTTCTCTAATATATAGCTTCCTACCTGTGCTTCATTCAGCATACACAGCAGTATTCTTGTATATAAATATTAATGATGGGTTATTAAAGGGCTTCATTTAATGACCATGGAGGGATTTGTAAATTATGCTAGTTTTATTGCTGAAGATGTATCAGTTGTCATAGAAACACTGAAATTTCTGGAAAATTAGAACTGCGTGTCCCATACAGACCATCATTTTACATGTCATAAAACCTCAGACCCCGCTATGTACTTCAAGTAAGTGGAGCAATAGAGGATATCATAAAGGGAATCTGTCACCAGGTTTTTGCTATGTAATCTGAGAGAAACATGATGTATGTAATGAGATGTTGCTTTCATCAATGTGTCTGCATACTCTTATTTTGATACAATTAATATTTTCTTTGCTAAAGATCTAGCAGTGCTCAGAATTCTGTGTATACTGTATATTGACAAAAAACTGCTAATCAGTGATGTGGGCGAGGTTACACTAAGTAGTTGACTAGGAGACATTAGACACCTACTGTAGTCCTTTAATGATAATCTCCTACTGATAAAACAATGATTTCACTGAAACAGCATCATACAGCCTAGAACGAGATATATCACTGGAATCAGACTTTCAAGCCCTGCATCATATGGCTCTCAGATTACGTAGCAAAAACTGACAGATTATCTTTAACAAAAGGTCAGAATGCTGCCCTTATGTAACTGTGATTTCAGGTTCACTTGTATGTTACTGCTTCACTCTCTTTTTAGTTATCTAATATATAAACTTAGTGTATGTACAGTATGTGTGTGTATGTATGTATGTATGTATGTATGTATGTTCGCTAAAGGAATCCACACCGTCGCATTTACAATCACGACAATTTGCACAGACACCCAATGTGACTCAGGGAACGTCATAGACTATGTTTTGACTGGAAAATTTGACCCTGCGCTTTACAGTTACTCTCCAAAAAACCTGCCTCTATTAAAGTGAATGGAGGTGGGAGCTACAGGTTATTAATAGCAGCTGTGATTGGTTGCTATAGGAACAAATTAAATTGTTAGTATAAGAAGCTTATGTGTGAAGTAATAAGATGTTGATAGGGAAACAGATAGAGAGAGACAGAAAGAGACAGAGACAGACAGACAGAGACAGGGAGGCAGGGAAAAAGAGACAGACATGGAAAGAGACAGAGAGAGACAGACAGTCAAAGAGACAGACAGAGGCAGACAGACACAGACAGACAGGAAAATAGACAAACAGAGAGACACACAGAGACAGAAATGGAAATAGACAGACAGACAGGGAAAGAGACAGAGACAAGGAAAGAGACAGGGAAAGAGATAGAGACAGGGAAATAGACAAAAACAGGGAAAGAGACAGAAACAAGGAAAAAGACAGGGAAAGAGACAAGGAAAGAGACAGACAGGGAAAGAGACAGAGACAGACGGAGAAAGAGACAGAGGCAGACAGGGAAAGAGACAGATGGGGAATGAGACAGACGGAGAGTGATACAGATGGAGAACGAGACAGACCTGGGACGAGACAGACCTGGAATGAGACAAACGGCGAACGAGACAAACGGGGAAAGAGAAAGACGAGGAAAGAGACAGAACGGGAAAGAGACAGATGGGGAAAGAGACAGATGGGTAAAGAGAATGACAGACACAGAGATAGAGAGAGAGACAGACACAGAGATAGAGACAGACAGAGACTGATACAGAGACAGAGAGATAGACACAGACAGACAGGCAGGCAGACACAGACAGACCAAGAGAGAGACACAGACAGACATGGATAGAGAGAGACACACATGGATAGAGACAGACACACAGACAGAAAGAGACAGACAGGGAAAGGGACAGACAGACACACAGAGACAGACAGGTAAAGAGACAGACAGAGAGACAGACACACAGAGACAGACATACAGAGACAGACACAGACAGAAAGAGACAGACAGAGACAGAAACACAAAGACAGAGACAGACAGAGACAGACAGACAGAGACAAACAGACAGACACAGACAGACGGACACTCGGAGACAGACAGAGAGACAGTTACTATCCCGAGCAATGTCAGGTACTACAGCTAGTCTTTTTTATAAAATGAACATCACTCCCTTACTAAAATTCCAATCAGTCTGCCAGGAGCTACCAGTTATCATTCGTATATACTCCTAGAACTCTGTTGCGTTGTCTCTGATTTTTTGATCATGATCCTAAAACAGCTTGTGACCATGACTTTCATTCTATAGGTTCTCTGACCTTGATTCAGATTTGTTTGCTTTGGCTGACCTCAAAGAACCTGACAACAGCTACTCTTTGTTGACTTTGCCAGTGTTCTGACTTTTTTCCCTTTTTTTGGCACTCAAGGTTACTGGTGTGAATGCAATGCAAAGAGCCCTGTTTGAATTACAGATGCCTGTATGGATGAAAATGGACAAGGAGCCTCTAGGACTTGTGTTATACATAGTAACTTATGCCATATCTGTCCGAGGTTACCCTCTAAAGCGTAAGGCCTCAGATAGACACTTATATTTGTCCATTTAGTTATTCAATTGTCTTTAGATAATAGTTCATCTGAATGCATTGCTGATTTTATATCATGTAGCTGCTCTCTAGTATATTACGGCATGTGTTTTTGTGCACTAGAGTGCGAGATCCTCTCTGCGTAATTATGTGACATTTATAATATTGGAATCTTCTTATGTGCACCACTGCATATGAGCCTGGCTAAATGGTGAAGCCATAAGCACTGTCATTGTACCTTTGCAGTTTATTTCTATTATTTTTGTAATAAGTAGATTATTATGAAGCATTTTCTAATTCTTCAGCCACCTATCCCTTACCATCCATTGGGTCATTTCAAAATCTTTAAGTTAAAGAAAACACAGGTCAAACTGGGACAAAACCTTTTTCATGTGTTAGGTGAGTAAATAACCAAGATGTAAAGGACATTTTAAAGATTAAACAAAAAAACACAGACTGATTAATCCCAGAAGTAAAACTGAAAATTCTTTAAAGCTAAAAAAAAAAAGATTGAATATTCATGAAAATGCTTTGCATCATTAGGCGAATGGAATTAATTAGAATTACACATTGGAAAAAATACAATTTTGCAGAATATAGCAGGTGAAATGCTTGTGCTTTCACTGGATAGGGGAAGTACTCAATGAAGTATAAGCAATTTTTTATTAGCAAGAATAATTTGATTAGTCTGAAATATGATATAATATAGGAACAGCAAGATAAGAAATGTTTAATATGTTAGGAAATTAAAGGAGACACTCGTAAAGGAGTTGTGCTTCAATTCTTTGTGGAAACCATTGGATGTATCATCTGCCCTAACTGTGGTTTGACAATTGTAGGAAATGTTTACTAAGATCATCTTGAAGCTCTGAGGTTCAATAGAATCTGACATCTGCTTAAGTTTTGTGCATCAAATTAAGGGAGTGATCATTTAATAATTATGGCCAATTTACAATATCCACCTTGCAAAGGCAGAGTCTCTCAAATCTTACACATACGTGCTTAATAGCAACACAAAGATCCAACAAGCACTGTATACTTTTTCAAAATATTGCTTATATTTATTAAATTAATAAGATTTCTTAGAATACATACAATATAGAGACCATAGACAGAAAAAGTAATTTGCTGTAACTGACATTCTTATTACATTTACCTCCGATTGACCAGGCAGAAAATCCTTAGGTGGAAGCAGCTATCCAAGACATTCAGAGGTGCTGCTCAAAAAGAATCAATGTGAGATCAGTTTCTAATAAGCACATATGCCCAGGTGTGCCCATATTGACATCAGTCATGAAAAACACTTGGCATCTCCTGATACTAAGTGGCACGCAAGTCTCGCGTCCAATCAGCGCCGGGTTCTGTCTCCATCTTTGGACCAAACGAGTCAACAAAGTGTGCTCCCTTCCTTTTGATTGCTTGTCTTGTCCGAACAAGGGAAGAAGGAAACTGGCACTGATTGGATGCGGGCCTCATGTGATGTTACAACCCCGCGTGAACCCCGGCAGCATGATCCATGACACCACTGGAAGGGTGCTGGTATGGGAGGTGAGTATAGGCTTTATTTTTTTACTTCATCAAAACATGTGTAATCAGAAGGGGTTGTCCTAGTAGTGGACAATCTCTTAAGATGGCATCAGACTGATGGGGACCAGTCAGTTGTAGCTGAAGGGAAGAGGTCAAGATAGAATCACGATCAGTGTTTTGGGTGCCTAAAATTTATTCTTGAGAAACACTTTCAACTACATTCAAAAATAACCTGACTTAGATGTGATAAGGTTCTTATTCTACAGGGTGGGCCATTTATATGGATACACCTTATTAAAATGGAAATGATTGGTGATATCAACTTCCTGTTTGTGGCTAATTAGTAAATGGGAGGGAGGGACTTTTCAAGATGGGTGGTGACCATGGCGGCCATTTTGAAGTTGGCCATTTTGGATCCAACTTTATTTTTTCCAATGGGAAGAGGGTCATGTAACACATCAGATTTATTGAGAATTTCACAAGAAAACAATGGTTTGCTTGGTTTTAACCTAACTTTATTCGTTCATTAGTTATTTACAATTTTATGACCACTTATAAAATGTGTTCAAAGTGCTGCCCATTGTGTTGGATTGTCAATGCAACCTTTTTCTCCCACTCTTGACACACTGATAGCAACACCGCAGAAGAAAGGCTAGCACAGGCTTCCAGTATCCGTTGTTTCAGATGCTGCACATTTTGTATCTTTACAGCATAGACAATTGTCTTCACATGACCCCAAAGATAAAAGTCTAAAGGGGTCAGATTGGGAGACCTTGGTGGCCATTCAACTGGCTCATGATGACCAATCCACTTTACAGAACACTGTTCATGTAAGAATGCTCGGACCTGACACTCATAATGCGATATCACCAACCATTCCTATTTTATTAAGGTGTATGCATATAAATGGCCCACTCTGTATTATATAATAAAAAACCAGATAGTTTGTTAAATGAATGATTAGATTATGCCTTTGTCTGTAAATAAAAATCAAATGTATAGGTACCGCTCATTAGCAAGCTTGCACAGATGTCTACTGGGGGAGTCACCTGTTCCCCTGTGGGCTAGTCTGAGCCTGATCATGATTGACCAAACCAGGATGGGCGGTTCACCTATCGGGACTGTTGGAAAATTAGGCTTATGCAGCAGAGTGTGTATGCATGGGAATGAAATAAGGATATCTCACCCAAGTACATAACGTGAAAGCTGGAAAAAAAAGAGTCCTGGTGTTGGCGCACCACATTTCCCTTGGGGAGCGTTGCATCTGTCTACAGCTGTAAGTGTTCCTTTGTTGTTTTCATTTTACTTCAAAGATTTAAGTCACACACTTGTACATTAGACGACTCTGTATATACAAGCTGTTTTTACGAAGCTCAGATGTCGTGTTGAATGTTTTATCAGGAGCCAGTTAATCAATGGCTGCCAGGGTGGTGCAAGGGCTCTGGATGCCACATCCTGATCTTACACTACAAAGAGGAAATGGGAAATGTTTGTCCTAAGGATAGCATAATGACATTAAAGAGGAACTCTTAGAGATCATTTGCAGCAATATAAGTGCGTCAATTCCCATACAATCTTCTATTGCTAAAAATAGTAACTTAAATATACTATCTGAGCAAATAATAGAAAGGTCTGAACAAAAATTTCCCCCAGAGGAAGCAACGCAGTGAAACGCGTTGGGGCTTCTTTCCCCACTGGTCATCTACCTCAGCACACGCAATTTACATGGGTAAGCAACTACTACTATGATGATTTCCGTGACCATGGTCTACTATTTGGTTGCAAATATTTTGCTATATACTATTTGATCAACATGGCATTAATTAAATGGAGTTTGCACTATTTCCCCTTTGAAACTTTCTATGTAGATGTCCATGGCTGGGGATATATTTTTTCTCTGTCTCTGTACCTGACTCCTGTATGGACTTTTTGTCTTTGAACCTTAGTCCTAACAGTGCCCTTGTATTACTATTTGAATAAAAATATTTGCTTGTAGAATTTTTCGAGGTGTATTTTTTATATAATTATTACAATGAATGGCCATTTAGTACTCATTCCCCTTTTTGTATGATTAATGTATCCTTTGAGTGGCCGACAACGCTATAAATCTATACGATTTCCATCTTTTATCCAGATTTGTGTCTCATTAAATATACTATCTGCGCAAATAATAGAAATGTCTGAACAAAAATTGCTGTAGTGTAAAGCTGAGGGGTGTTCTAAAAATAGCAACCTGAGCTAATGAGATAAACTTAACCCATTCATGTACTTTAGGTCACTGTCCCTCCTGATGCCTGATACACATGCTTGGTTGAGTGTGCATGTGTACTAAATGGGAAGGGTGAAGCAATTTTCTGCCTGACAATTCTGGAGCATTTAATCTCCTGTGAAAACAAAAACATTCTTACTAGGGATGATCGAATACCTCAAATATTCGGCTTCGCTAATATTTTCCGAATACTTCGCTGCTATTCGACTATTTGATGCACAATGTAAGTCTATGGGAAGCCCGAATAGTTCCGAATAGTTGTTATTCGGGTTTCCCATAGACTTACATTGCACATCGAATATTCGTGAATAATCGAATAGCGGCGAGGTATTCGGAAAATATTTGCGAAGCCGAATAATTGGAGTATTCGATCATCCCTAATTCTTACCAATACTTACATAGCTAAATCTGGGGGAAAAAAAACCCACCTTCGTAGGAAATGAATAACTTCTGAAAGTCCCAATTTCAATCATGTTTTCATTAGGTCCCAACCTAGGCAAATTTGCAAAAGCATTGGGCATGTTGAAATGCAACAGCCTAATCATTCTGTCCCTCAATACCTGCCAATAGGGAAAGTCATGACGACACAATACACAATTATTGGTCAGTCGCTGCCGGTGAGATTGTCCGACTTTGCAGCAAAGTGCATGGCCAACTTAACTCAAGGGTTAAGACAGTGCTGAAGGCAATGATTTTATCTTGACTATAATGGAAAAGCAAAGCAGCCAACACTAGGAAATTACAGATATGCCCGTTTCACAAAATATATAGAAGACCAAAACTCTTCTTCTTTAAGTGAGGTACAATTTAATTACCAGACATGGTAAAAGCATTGCTTCAGGCCTCCGTGGGTGGCATGTGCTTAGGAAGAAACACATGTACATATCATCAGGGGGCACAACATATCACACAATGTAAGCTGTGGTGCCTAATAAAGCAGATTATTTGTACAGTCTAATAAATAAACAGCTTTGCTATATCACACTGCTCCCCCCTTCACATCATTATCATTACTCTTCATCTTCCATCTTTCTTTCATGCTGCCTTTACAGTCTCTTTTTTCCTGACATTTTATCCTCACGCTCATTTATTCTAGTAAATTATTCAGAATGGCCAAATATTCTGATTATTGTAGCATCAAATTAATCTAGCAACAAATCTTTTCTCATGGAAACTGTTGCCTATTAGTAGCTGTAAATACTGTAAATGTAGAGTAACATAAGGATAAATCCTGGCACGTAGGCCGATTTCTCCTTTACATTGTCATGCTGTAATCATGAGCTTTTGTTGTTCGTTTTTTAATTATTAGATTTATATCCTTAAATGCCACAGAGTTTCAGACATGACACTGAGTTTACATAGGCAAAAATGCATATGGTAGTGCAGCGATGCTAATCTTACCAATGGCAACTAAATTTTCATTTTCATTATATATGTTTTGTTTTTTTAATGTGTAAAATTCAGGATTGTGATGGTAGGCTTGGTTCACATCACGTATAGGTGCTACATTCTGCTGAAAAGTTCCACTGAGTACACTTTATACTGACGCTTTATACTGGTCTAATGTATGCCAAGAGGAAAATCTTTTGGCATATATTTAGCTAATGATAGAATATATGCACCTTAGAGCTGCACACTGGAAGAAATGCTTTGTATATATGCTGAAAGTCGTGGCATCCAACAAAATGTGAGCTAGAGTCAATATTCTCTTATTTAGTCAGAAGAAAAGAGGAAAGACTCGGTGCCTTAAAGAGGTAATGTAATATATGCAGTCAATGTGCCACAATAATAATTTTGAAGATTCCATATTCTTCCTTTAGTGTCTCTAAATTCTAAATTCACATGGTCAAAATGTATTTGTATATATATATATATATATATATATATATATATATGTCCAACAATGTAGACTAGCTCACTCCTGTGAATCACCTGGAACCTCAGCTGACCTGGTTAACTCCGTTGTGCCCGGATCAGAACGTAGGAGTCCATCCATACAAATGTGAACAACAACAAGGCAGAGTCCAGCAATAACGTGAGCAATCCAGGATGCTGTTAAAAAAATTTTTCTTTCTTTTTATTCATAAATTCATTAAAATATAATGGTCCAAGCAATTCAGAACAGCATTATTGCAGGAAAATAGCGCAGATAGGACTACGCGTTTCAGCGGTAAAATCCGCCTTCTTCACGGTCCAGAATCAGAGATTCTGGACCGTGAAGAAGGCGGATTTTACCGCTGAAACGCGTAGTCCTATCTGCGCTATTTAAACAGCAAAAAGACCTTCATATTGAATAATTATTACACCTCTATCCAATTAAATACTCCAAAACCATGTTTCATTTTATAATGAGGTGCAAATTTATTTGTGAATATGCAAAGTTAATTAGAAGGATAACAACCAAAATAGCACAGAGTACACAGTAGTGTTTGTAGAGTCATATTAAAAACAGGGAGGTGCGCCTGGGGGGTCCAGCCCAGAAAACATGATCACATGGGAAATAATTAACGAAGTACAATGATCACACAACCAATGAATCAAATCCCTAGGTTATTCAAAAGATCCCACAACATGCCATAGATATTCATAGGACATATAGTGTCAGTTATTACATAAATTGCCCAACAGTTTGTATTATAGCAAGGTTAGCCATATGTGTGCAGCAACCCAAAAGTACACAAGAAGACAATTAGGTCTTAAACATATGCCCAATGAAGCAGTTGACAACATAACACAGCCCTTGGCATGGTGTATACAAGAATCAGACCCTCTTATGCAATTATAAATGCCCAGAGTAACAAATATAAGTTAATGGTACCATATTAACAAAGAGAATTTACATGATTAAATATATACATGAGAGAATGGAAATACCAACAGGGATCCTGAGTGGGACCACTGAACTGTGTTGCTGGATCTAGTGTCTTACCAAAAAATCTGGGGAGACCCTCAACATGCACACCTCCCTGCACCTCGACGCGTTTCGCTGCCGCTTCGTCTGCGCTATTTTCCTATGATAATGCTGTTCTGAATTGCTTGGACCATTATATTTTAATGAATTTATGAATATAAAGAAAGAAATTTTTTTTTAACAGCATCCTGGATTGCTCACGTTATTGCTGGACTCTACCTTGTTGTTGTTCATATATATATATATATATATACATATACATATATACTGTATATATATATATACTGTATATATATACACACACATATACACTGTATATATATTAAGTTTATTAATTAGTATATATATATATATATATATATATATATATATATACTGTGTGTATATATATATATATATATATATATATATATATATATATATTATTTTAATTAAAAACCCATTTAATGAAGCATGAGTTATATATCATATAGATAAAAATGACCTTATCTGCATTTTAATTCTAATCAGTGGCATACCACCAATGGCAACAGACCACGCTGCCGTTATGGGACCCGTAAGTCAGGAAAGCACGGTGCAAATGTAAACACCGGGTCCCCACCAGCCCGGCATCAGACTTTCAACTGTATCGGCATTGCTCCCTTCTTCATCATACTCCAGCTGCATCTGACATCTCACAGGTCAGCACCGAGGGTGTGATGATGTCACTTCATCGCACCCGCTGTCCAGAGAAGTGAAGACAAAATTTCAGAATGCTCCCTGCCAAGGCCAAAGCAGCTGGAGACCAAGGAGAGGTGATTATTTATTTTCATTTTTTTTAAATCAGTGCGTACACGGTGGCCATAATACTATAGCGGGAACATTATTATACATGGAGGACTATGAAGGGTGCATTATATTATATGGTGGACTATTGGGGTGCATTATACTATACGGAGGACTATGGGGGGTATTATACTATATGGAAGACTATGTGGTGTTCACTATGCTATATGAAGGACTACGAGGGGTTGATTATTATATATGGAAGACTATGGGGGGCATTACATATGGATAACTATGGGGATTACATTATACTATATGTAGGACTATGGGGTGCATTTTAATATATAAAGGACTATGGGGTGCATTATATATGTAGGAATATGAGGTGAATTATACTATATGCAGGACCATAGGTGGTGTATTATACTATATAGAGGAATATGGACTGTGGTTTATACTATATGGAGAACTATAGGGGTGCATTTTACTATATGAAGGACTATGTGGTGTTCTCTATACTATATCAAGGACTTTGAAGAGCTATATGGAACTATATGGAGGACTATGGGGGTGCAATATATGTGGAGGACTATAGAAGGTGCACTATACTATATGTAGGGCTATAGGCTACGTTATGATATATTGAGGACTATGGCAGGTGCATTATACATGGAGGACTAAGGAGGGTGCATTGTATTATATGGAGGACTTCCGGATGCATTTTACTATATGTAGGACTATGAGAGTGCATTATACTATATGGAGAATATAGAGGGTAAATAATATTATCTGGAGGACTATGGAAAGTGCATTATACTATTAGTAGAACTTTGTGGGGCCCATTATACCAAATGAAGGACTATGGAGTATGCATTATACTACACTGATAGGCAAAAGGGTATGTTTTGAACTTTTGAATTTCAGCCTCCATATCTCACTATCCACTACAGTTTTGAACATGAAACTACCTTCATTTTATAGACAATCATCTTGGCTATCTCATACCTAAATTTGACTTTCAACTAGTTAGCATACAATTAATTATGCAGATTCTTGTCATGTCATTTCATTGTTACTGTTTTACTCCTGGTGGTGGAAATTCTTTGTCTTTCTTCATACTACAAATTACAACCTGTTCTTAGTCAGCTCATCACAAACACGGCAGTGGAAGTGGCTCATATGCATTGTAATAGTGAGATTACAGATGTCCAAACAAGCTGCATGCAATGCATGTAAGGTTGCTTTCACACGTGCGTTGAACGGCATCCATCACAATGCATTGTGTGACGCATGTGACGGATGCGTTGTAAATAGTGTGATATAAAGGCAACGGATTCCTGTGAAATAATGCGTTGCGTTAAGCCAAGAGAGAGAGAGAGCAAGCTCCCATCATCACCGCACACACCGGTACTACCACCCCCATCATCACCGCACACACTGGCACTACCACCCCCATCAGCACCGCACACACCGGCACTACCGCCCCCATCATCACCGCACACACACCTGCACTACCGCCCCCATTATCACCGCACACACTGGCACTACCGCCCCCATCATCACCACACACTGGCACTACTGCCCCCATCATCATCACTGCACACTCCCCGAACCTACCGCATCCATCATCACCACACACATACCGGCACTACCGCAGCCATCATCACCGCACACACGCAGGCACTACCGCTCCCATCATCACCGCACACACACCGGCACTACCACTCCCATCATAACCGCACACACGCACGCACTACCGCACTCATCATCACTGCACACACACCGGCACTACCGCACCCATCATCACCGCACACACTACTTCAGTGATGTCCCCGCGATAGCGCGACTCACTTCATTGCTGCCTGGAGCTGACAGAGAGCGGCGGTGTTCTACGGCCACTCTTTTCAGCTTCATGTAGCAGAGCTGAAAGCGTCGTGGGACCTCGTTTGGATTACGTCGGACATGGAGGGGTATTTGGGGATTAATAAAGTAGTGAAGGAGGGTGTTTTTTTTATCTTTTATTCCAAATTAAGTATTTTTTCAGGTGTATGTGTTTATTTACTTTCACTTACAGGTTAATCATTGGGGGTGTCTGATAGATGCCTGCCATGATTAACCTAAGACTTAATAGCAGCTATGGGCTGCCATTAACTACTTATTACCTTGATTGCTACCATACCAGGGCAATTCGGGATGAGCCGGGTAGAGTTCTGGGACTATCACATCTAATGGATGAGGCAATTCCGGGTGGCTGCTGGCTAATACTTTTAGGCTGGGGGGCTCCCCATAACATGGGGCTCCCCATCCTGAGAATACCAGCCTTGAGCCATGTGGCTTTACCTTGGCTGGTATCAAAATTGGGGGGGACCGCACGCCGTTTTTTTAAATTATTTATTTATTTATTGTACTGCACGATATAGACCCACCCACCGGTGGCTGTGATTGGTTGCAGTGAGACAACAGTCACTCAGCATTGGGGCGGGTCTGACTTCAACCAATCATAGGCGCTGGTGGGCGGGGGAAGCAGGGAATAGGAGATAGAATAAGGAGCGGCCGGCATTTTCAAAAGAGGAGAAGCTGCCAGAGCAGTGTGACAGCTGTGCCGCGCCTCGCCCGTGATCGGTGAGTATGTGAGGGGGGCAGAGGGAAAGACTGACCGACAGAGAGAGATAGAGAGACCAGAAGTAATTTTAAACGATTTAGATCGTTCTGCTGAACATGCTGAGCATGCTCAGTAGAACGTGATGGAATCCGTCAGCGGATTCCGCCACTTAGCGCATATCGGCAGAATCCACCATCATCGACAATCATTAGATACCTTGGCGGATTCCAACGGAATCCTTCAAGGTGCGTTGTTTTAATGACCCAAAAAACGCTACATGTAGCGTTCCCTCCTCCCGACGCTGCATCAAATTAATGATTCAGCGTTGTCCAGCGGATGAAACACAGACACTTGCGTTACAGTGCGTTGTCAATACAAGTCTATGGAGAATAGCGCAGTGTGTTAATGGACTGCGGTATTCTCCATAGCGGCGGATTGCGCTGAACGCAAGTGTGAAAGCAGCCTTAGGCGGGCTTTGCACACTACAAATTGAATTTGGTGGGGTCAAATTGAAAATGACGCACTTCCGGCATCGCATGCGACATCGTAGTGTGTAAAGCCTAGATGATACGATTAACGAGCGCAAAAGCGTCGTAATCGTATCATCGGTGCAGCGTCGGCGTAATCCATGATTACGCTGACGCGACAGTCCGATGTTGTTCCTCGCTCCTGCGGCAGCACACATCGCTGTGTGTGACGCTGCAGGAGCGAGGAACATCTCCTACCGGCGTCACTGCGGCTTCCGTAGGATATGCGGAAGGAAGGAGATGGGCGGGATGTTTACATCCCACTCATCTCCGCCCCTCCGCTCCGATTGGCTGCCTGGCGTGTGACGTCGCTATGACGCCGCACGACCCGCCCCCTTAACAAGGAGGCGAGTCGCCGGCCAGAGCGACGGTCGCAGGACAGGTGAGTCCACGCTACGGCAGCTATCACAAGGAAATCGCTGCTGCGACGGGGGCGAGTACTATCGCGCTCGGCATCGCAGCATCGGCCTGCGATGTCGCAGCGTGCAAAGTACCCTTTACACTATTTACACAATTCTGGAATAGAGACCTGAAATAAGGTGCAGAAGCCTTGACTTCAATATCGTGATAAGAAGTGTCGGCTCGAGTTTGCCATAAAGGACAAAAGGTGGACAGTAGAAGATTGGAAATGGAGGATTTGAAGCGATGAGAAGAAAGTCAATTGCCTTGACTCTGATGGGTGCAAATTGGTCTGGAAGAAACAAGAGAAATTGAATGAACTGTCAAGTTTGGTGGAGGAAGCCTGATGATATGGAGTTGTTGCATAGCCAAAGGTGTTGGATACTTGAGCAGGATCAATGGTGGTCTCAATGCTGGGCTATATATGAGTATTCTACAAGACAAGTTACTGCATACACTTGAGTACTATAGGTAGGAAAAGGACAACATAGTGTGCCAGCTGGACAAAAACCCGAAGAACATGTGACGCCCTGGCCTGTCAGGTCGTCACAAAGTTTTGTGCAATCTGCCCTCCGGGCAATATCCACCTCCTCCTTGGTTATGGGTCCCTAACCATTGGTATTCCCGAGACCAGCTAATCAAATTCCTAGGAACACTCTGCACCACACGCACAAGACACACCAGTGGACGGCCTGAATGGAATAGGGTCGCCCACTTGGGGGTTGGTTATGGGGAGGTCAGGAGTGTCAGGAGTAGGAGAGTAGTGTTGAAGGTGAAAGAGAGAGGAGGTCAGGAGCTGGACTCCTTGGAAGTACTAGTTAGCAGACGTTGGTCTGGGCCTGGTAGGAGCTGGACCCCCGGTCGCAGGGGATCGTGACAAGGGGCACGATATTGTCGTGGAGGACAGCCGGCGGCTTTGTACCATCAGCAGTCTGGGACCAGGGTACGACGGGGTACGTGGACCTTAGGTCAGTGAGTAGCTTCAGGCAACCTCAATCTGACAATTCACCCGACGAGAACGGAGCCTTCAAGATCCGCTCTCCACCCGCTCCAAAATTGGGGTACTAGCGCAACGAGAGGGATAGGACTTTCCACAAATACGGCCCAGAAAATCCCAAGCGTGAACCCTGAGAGCAAGCTCCCTCAGTTAGCCACACTGGGGAGTGGGACCTGATTAGTGTCAAGCTATAGGGACCACCTAGAAGAAGCAAGGTGCCAAGGGAAAGGTCACAGATCAACAGGCAACACCAGCAAAAACGGGACCCAAACGTGCTCCCACTCAGCGGCAGCGGTGTCCAGAACTTTGGTTTTTTAAGTTGTCGGTGTCAGCTTCATGGACTGAGTGAGTACGCAAGTGACCCTTACCTCCCCAATGGCACGTCCCTCCACCATCACCGAGACCCGGGGCATCCCCCCTACCCATGGAGGGGTTAAACACCTGGCTGCCCACTCCATCGCCACTGGGTACTCCCAGCTGCAGCGGTGGTACTCCACCTTACTACACACCACGGGTGGTATCATGAACTATCAATACAGCATCCCCTGTAAATACCCCCTTTAATTTGAGTGGTCGCACAACCCCTGGGTCCGGACGCCCCTCGAGCCACCGCGGATCTGGATCCGAGCAGCCCAGCTGCTGACACGGGGGCGGCACACATATGTCGAGATCAGAGAAGAAAAGGTTCAATGACAATGAAGAAGTGCTGCAATGGCCCCACACAGTCCCCAGACCTCAATCTAATTGAACACTTGTGGGTTGAGTTGAAGAAAAAGCTATATACTGTACACCAACATTGCACCTGGGATAAGAGCTTGGTCGAGAAATTCTTGAATCTGATCGACAGCATGCCCAGAAGAGTTCAGGCAGTGTTGAAAGCCAATGGTGGATTTATAAAATACTAACAAAATAATAAAAATTAAAAAGTTTTAGAAGCAAAACAGTAACAATGCAGTGAAATTACAATAATCTGCATAACTAACCATATGCTGTATAGTTCAAGTCAAATTTTAGTTATACATTCAAAGTTGTTGGGGAATGGTGAGATATGGTGCCTGAAACTCAAAACTGAACATTGTTATAGTTTTGCTCATCAGTGTCTATGGAAGGCAATGTGGGGCCCTTTATATTGTATTTAAGGCTATGTGGGGGCCATTAGAACATTTGGAGGGCTATGTGGAAACCATTATACTATTTGAAGGGCTATGTTGGGGCCATTATAACATTTGGAGGGTAATGAGGGAGCCTTTTTTACTTTATGTAGGGCCATTTGAGGGCTATTATACTGTATACAAGCATTTATACGGTGTGAGGGATTGTGTGGGGTCCATCATACTGTGTAGAGGGATGTGTGAGGGCCCAATACTGTTTGAAGGGCTAGTGGGGAGGGTAATCTTAGGAATTCACTACTTTAGCATCACTCTGATTGGAAGAAACGCTGTGTTCCTGTGGCAGTGACAGGGGTCATTATTTGACCTTGTACTGTTATGGCAATACATTGGCACCCTGTGATCGTGTAATGGGGCCACAAATGGCGGCAGGGAACTTTGCGATCACCACTGGAGCATGTTAGATCACGATATCAGAATTTGAGGGGTCAACAGGTGCGATACACCTGTGCCTGTTAGCCACATATGTCTTCTGATCAGATCAGCAGACATCTGTTGGGAATAATGCGGGCTCACCGTGCGAGCCTGCATTGAAGGAGCAGACATGGCCAATTACGTATATATACATCCTTGGTCATGAAGGGGTTAACATTTGGAGCAGAAACCATTGTTTGCAATTACAGAGGTCAGATGTATCTTGTAGTTTTACTGTTATTTAAGGGGTTAAAAAATGTCCAAAAAATTGGCGTAGTTTTTGCGCCATTTTCCGAAAACTGTAGCGTTCTCATTTTTTGGGATCTATGGCTCAGTGACAGCTCATTTTTTGCATTTTGAGATGTAATTTTTAACGGTACTTTGTGTTACATGGGGGGACGGTTAGAGCAAAACTAATAATAGCTTAATCGTCTCCCGAGGTCCTCCGGGCAGATGACCAAGCCTCAGATAGACAGGTGACCGGACGGCACAACTTCAGAGGGACACAAAAATAAAAACACAATCGGTGGTGTTCACAGCACACCATTGAGCACCGGACTTCTCCTGTTTACGGCACAGGGAGGCCTAGAGAACACTGACCGTGTGTGTAAGGGGCACACCGAGTATGTAGAGACAACTCAGTTGGCATCACTGAGCTGCTGCTCTTTCACTGGGGTGGTAGGCGTGGAGCGGGATAACTGACAATGTCTGTGCCTTGCCGCGAATCTTGCAACGATGGGCACCGTATGCATAAACCTGCCTACCCTTTCCAGTCACACTTCTGCCACAAACACTGCAGGCTCCGCTTGGTGCTGAGACCACAAAATGGCTGCACCACTCAGCCTGAAGACTGAGCTACAATGATGTTCGCGCAGCCATGGGCGTCATCCAGTGTCTTTTATAAACTAAGCCCTGCCCCAAGCCAGACCCATATCGCAATGGCGCTGGTTGCGGCTGCTCAGGGACCACCACGTCACCAATGACGTCATCAACGGCCAATCAGCGGCCAATGCGTCATTGGTTACGTCTGCGACGGCCATGCAGGAGCTGCCAAATCACTGGTGACATTACACGCATGCATAGTAGCAGGAATCCCGCACTTAGAGAGGCAGTGGGAACCTTCGCATGCGCGGAAGGGCAAAACAGGGACTTAAGGGTACTTTACACACTGCGATATCGGTACCGATATCGCCAGAGTGCATACCCGCCCCCATCGGTTGTGCGACACGGGCAAATCTCTGCCCATGTCGCACAACATCGCCCGGACTCGTCACACTACTTACCTTCTTTGCGACGTCGCTGTGACCGGCGAACCGCCTTCTTTCTAAGGGGGCGGTTTGTTCAGCGGCACAGTGACGTCACAGCAGCGTCACTGAACCGCCGCCCAATAGAAGCAGAGGGGCGGAGATGAGCGGGAAGAACATCCCCCCCACCTCCTTCCTTCCGCATTGTGACCGGGAGGCAGGTAAGTAGAGCTTCCTCGTTCCTGCGGTGTCACACGGAGCGATGTG
Organism: Anomaloglossus baeobatrachus; assembly: GCF_048569485.1. Lineage (NCBI taxonomy): Eukaryota > Metazoa > Chordata > Amphibia > Anura > Aromobatidae > Anomaloglossus > Anomaloglossus baeobatrachus. The sequence continues at coordinate 408,251,763 of NC_134354.1, read as the reverse complement.
TGCTGCCGCAGGAATGAGGAACAACTTCGTTACTGCTGCAGTAACGATATTTGAGAATGGACCCCCATGTCACCGATGAGCGATTTTGCACGTTTTTGCGACGATGCAAAATCGTTCATAGGTGTCACACGCAACGGCATCGCTAAAGTGACCGGATGTGCATCACAAATTCCGTGACCCCAACGAGATCACTTGAGCGATGTTGTAGCGTGTAAAGCCCGCTTTAGGCTCAGAACGCACTAAGACCCTGTACACCTGACACCTAGCAGCAAAGCACCTGGAGCGGCGGACAGGTGGCGCAGGGCAGTCCACCGACACCACTGCAGGGGCAGAGGATAGGGCAGGAGCAGTTCGAGGCTTGGGGATTCCTCATCTGTAACACCTTGTTTGTGCAGATGCTATGTTTTGATCGCCTGTTATTGTATTTTACTCAAACTTTGTGGCAGCCAAAAAACATAATTTTGGCGTTTGGAATTTTTTGCCCGCTACGCCATTTACCGATCAGATTAATTTATTTTATATTTTAATAGATCGGGCATTTCTGAATGTGGCGATACCAAATATGTGTATATATTTTTACATTTTTTTAACCCTTTAATTTTCAATGGGGCGAATGGTAGGTGATTTGAAGTTTTAGTTTTATTTTCTATTTTTTATTTTACTAGTCCCCCTAGGGGACTATATGGATCAGCAGTCTGATCACTTGTTTCTTTATGTAGATTACAGCTGCACAGCTGAGATCAGCAGAAAATCTGCTTTACTCTCCCAAACGGCGCTCTGCCGGGTGTAAGAGGAAGTGATTCATGATAGCTACAGTAGTCATCACATGACCTTGTGCTATCATGACAACCATCAGATTCACGTGATCACGTCATGTGACTTCCGATGGAGCTAGGTGAGTAAGTGCTTACCACGGCTGGGATGTGCACCACGCTGTCACATTTCGACAGCACAGTGCAAGGGGTTAACAGGCATGAGTGGAGAGTGGATACACTCATGCTTGATAGCTGCACATTAGCTGTTCAAATCAGCTGACATGTACGGAACTCATTGCCGGCTGCCCGTAGCAGCCGGCAGTGAGTATGCCAACATGAGGCAGGAAATAAAAGGTTAAAGAAAAAAATAACAGGTCTGTGAGAGCCTTAATTCTTGCAATAAAATGCAAATGAATTATTTGAAAATCATACAGTGTGATTTTCTGGATTCTGTGTACATACGATAAAAATTACAGACTTATCCATGCTTTGTAGGTGAGAAACTTGCAAAATTGGCAGAGTATCAGATACTTATTTTCCCCACTGTGCAAGTGCATTTAATATATGCTTGTTTCTATTTTTGCTATGATATTGTGCTTCTAAATGCAGCTGAATATATGAGAGGGAGAGTTAGTGTAAATCCTAATGGATGAATTTCTAATAAAACGTCCTTTTTTCTATGTATGTATTCTAACAGAAGATCTGTTTTGGCTGATCTTTTAATATAAGAGTATTATTATAGTGATGAGCATTTTATCAATTCTCTTTATTACAGTATAGTTTTTAGGGCAATGTACTGTATCTTCCAGTTTATTTTCCACACTAACTTTAGTTAAAATATATTTTTTAAGCATTTTTTCTTTAAAAATATCAATCTGAAACCAGAATTATAGTTTTTTTTATACCTGTAAGTTTTAGAAGGCAAGTGTAGACAAAAATAAGAGTAGATAGGGTTTTATCCAAGATATTAGCAAACCCCAATTGGCGTATAAAGGCTCACCTTCTGTACTTGTGAATGTCACAACTACTGTAATGGCGTGTAACATGGTTGACACAGCACCCCGGTAGAAGATAACCAATGTGAGTGGAAGAAAGGGTTAAAAGCCCCACTGCTGTGGAAGAAATACCAAATTAAGGGTTTGTGCGCACGCTGCATCTTTTTCTGACCACAAAGATGCAGCGTTTTTGGCCGCAAAATACGCACAAAAACGCACCCGCGGCAAAAGCACACTAATAAAAACGCATGCAGTTTTACTGCGTTTTGCTGCGTTTTTGGTCACTGCATTTTGCTGCGTTTTTCCAGTGCATTGCATGGGTGAAAAAGCGCTGGAAAAATGCAGAAAAGAATTGACATGTTGCTTTTTTTTGTCACCTCAAAAACGCAGCAAAAAAAAAACAAACACTGTGCGGACAACAAAAATGAAAACTCATAGACTTTGCTTGGGAAGTTGAAAAAAGCACAGAAATGCGGCAAAAAATGCAGCGTGCGCACATAGCTTTAGGTTAATAAGGATTGTGATTATTTTCCAACACATTTCAGAGATAATTCTACTTCTTCAGGACAAAATTGCATCCTTATTATTATTATTATTATTATTATTATTATTATTACTACTATTATTATTAATATTTATTTATAGAGCATCATTAATTCCATGGTGCTGTACATGAGAAGGGGTTACATACAGAATATATATACACGTTACCATAGACAGACTAGTACAGAGGGAAACGAACCCTGCCCTTGCGGGCTTATATTCTATAGGATATTGGGGATGAGACAGTAGGTGGGGTGTAGGTTGGGTGGCAGCTCCATATGGTGGTGAGGCGGCAGCTCCACACAGTGGTAAGGCGGCAGCTCCGCACGGTGGTGAGGCAGCAGCTCTGCACCACCTCCGCATCTTTAGCAGCTCTGCGTAGTTGTGAGGCGGCAGCTCTGCACGGTGATGAGGCTGCAGCTACGCATAGTGGTGAGGTGGCAGCTCCGCACAGTGGTGAGGTGGTAGCTCCACATGGTGGTGAGGCAGCAGCTCACATGGTGGTGAGGCAGCAGCTCCACACCACCTCTGCATCTTTAGGAAAGAGTCTTGTTTGTGGCATAATGTGATTTGGTCCTGAAGAAGGAGAATTATTCCTGAAACGCGTTGGAAAATAAAGATCAGCCTGAATTTTGGATTTTTTACATGGCAGCGTGGCTTTTATGCCTGTAAGTAGACATAGAAAACTACTATTTTGGGACCTCCAGAAGCGATAGCAGTTGGGGACTGATGTGAGTGGATATAGTTTGTGTAAAGGCCAGTGGAGCTATGTAAATGAGAATAATGGGAATGACTCATAGAACAAAGCAATGTGACATGTTCGCTTCAGTGTAGTCAAATATCATGCGTAAAACCTGCAAAACACAAGCTATCTAATCAAAGAACAAAGTTTTAATACAAGCTCATAATTAGTCTGCTTAATTAAGAAGATGAAACATTGGCAGCAGCTTTTGTATTAAAGCTTTGGTGAAGCGATAAGATATAGACAGGATTGCTGAAGTGTTTACTCATACAGCAAGGAAAAAGATTCAGAGCTTTTTGATTTTCCTGCAAGCTCCCACCCACGGCCCCCTCCCATTATTCGGGGATGGAGGAGATTCAATCTCTGTGAAGAATTCATTTGAACATCGCTACAGCATGTCTGGATCTTGCCATCAGAAAATTAACACAGCAGTTTTCTTTCCCATTTAAATTCGGCTTTGTATTTCCAATTACAAAACTATTATTTATTTATTTGCTTGTTCTCTTGAGTCTAGAGAAATACGGGAAAATAAACCTAGTGAGCGTTTACAATTGCATCGGCTGACATAAAAAAAATAGACTGATTCAGATCATTTTTATGTAAAACACCAAATAAATCCAATGTAAAATGCTCCTGTAACACAATTATTGTTGTTGTTCTTTTGTACCCTATTTGAATCCCCTTGTCCGACTGGCAGCCCATGGCTTCTCTAATCCATTCAAGAACGATTGTCCTGACAGAAAGGATGTAACAATACTTGTGATGAGTATATATTGTCAGGGCCAATTCTAGCTTTCCTGATGCCTTAGGTGAAAATTGAAATGGTGCCCCTTCCCGCAGTGCAATATAAACCTGCAATGAATAAACGCAATATCGTCATGTTTTTTTTTAAACTTTACTATTCCAGAATTCATTGTATGGCAAAAAAAAATTACCTTTGACCATCATTCTTCAGGTCAGTGCGATTACGACAATACCAAACTTTTATAGGGTTAAAAAAGAAATAAAAAATGTGGTTTCTGTGGCCATTTTTGGAAACTTGTAACATTTTTACTGTTCCTTCCATATAGTGGTATCAGGGCTACTTTCTATACTGATTTGGATAAAATCTAAAATTTTGATAGCTATTTATTGTACTATTCTAGGGAGGTGGCAAAAGAAAACGCAATTCTTTGGCTTCAATTTTTTTGTCTCTTTATCATAAGAGTTAATTGAATTTATGTTTAAAGAATTTCTCAAGCCCCTGTTTAACCTTTGAACGCGCAAGCAATTCAATCTACCATAGAAAACAAATGACCTAGCAGGCCTGCGAGGCCCCAGGTATGCGTTCTAGGGTTAATCTACTGCAGCCTTTGAGCCCATGTGGATCGCCTGCAGCAAGAGTCTGTCTTAAGCATGGCAGCTAGTTTAGGCTTGTATTGCATCGCAGTCTCGATGTCTTCCTTCACAGTGGTGAATATGATGTAACAAAATGTCAAGGTACTGCATGTAGGACAAGCCACAGTCTCTTATGAAGCTCAGACTGTGGTTCAAAAAAACCAAAATGGCAGCAATGGGGGATTTCAAATGCAAAGTCGTAATGCTTCTAACATAATGACAGATGTAGTAATCTTTAACTGGTCAGGCAGCACAATATTATTTTAACATAGCCATATAGCATGTCACCTTACAAGTTGTTGATAGCTCAACCATTGACAATCAAAAGCAATAACAGTACAGGATTACAATACCAGATCCATTATCAGTAGACGAATACATGAATGCAGAGCCACAGTCACCACTATCAGTACATGAATACAACACCAGAAGCATCATTATTACATGAATATAGCACCAGAATCACCATCAATATATGAATACACCATCAGAACCATTATAAGTACAGGAATTTGGCACCAGAATCACCATCAGTACAGGAATAACGCACTGAAACCATCATCAGTACATGAATATAGCATCAAAACCATTGTCAGTACATTCATAAAGCACCAGAACCATCATCAAGTTGTTGTTGCCCTAGTCGTATCAGACTGCTGAGTATATAGGAACTACAGTACTGATTAGGCACAGAAATAAACATTTACATCCAGATACCTTATAGATGACATCTTGTCATGCTGGCATACTAGGGATGCCGGCATCTCTCTGTACATTGTGCAGTGTACCTGCTTCCCTCTTCTCAGCAGCCGCATATAAGTGCAGTCCCCGGCTATGTTTGCCGGTGGGTGCCCACATTATGGTCGGCTCTGCTCCCACCTAGGCTGCAGGCTCTGCAAATATTGTGTGGAGTTTCCTGCTCTCCAGCCTAGGGGCAGCGTGTGCACACTTCCTCATCTTTTATAGGGAGATGTGCGCACCTTGCTAAGGTGTTCCTAGCCTATTGCTGGGAGGCACCAGCTATTTAAGGCTCCTCCTCCTGATAGGAGGTGAGAGAAGTTTGTATTTGTCTTTGGAACCTGCTATGTATTCCTGAAGGGCTGGTGTCTTCTGTTCCTGAGTCCAGTATACTGGGAATCCCCCTGGACTCCAGCCTGGTCCTGTGTCCTGTATTCCTGAAGGGCTGGAGTCTCGTGTTCTTGAGTCCAGTTAACTCCCTGAGTCCAGTCACCTGTCTGAAGCTGGTATCCTGTTTGCAGTCGGGTTAACCATTGTCCCAGATCCTCAGGTATCTGCATATTCAGGGACCGGTGTATCTGGTTACTGGCATTCCCCCTGGACTCCAGCCTGGTCCTGCGTCCTGTATTTGTGTTCCTGCCTTTTGATGTACCCTAATATCCTGCCGTGTGATGTACCCTGATATCCTGCTGTGTTACCTTTTATCCTGCCATGTGATGTATCTGAAGTTCTTTTGTGTCCTGTGAATAAAGACGTGTTTTATATAAACTGAAGTCTGGATGTACCTGCCGTGCCGACATCACTTTGCTGTGGTCCATGCCCGTACCTGCACTGCACTTTTGCAGTCCGTGCTTGCTGTACCCAATGTCCGGTGTCTGATGACCTCTGCTTGATGTCTGGAGCCTTACCCGATGTCCGGTGTTTGATGACTTCTTCTCGATGTCTGGAGCCTGACCCGATGTCCATGACCTATGCCTGTGGACCCATGCCTGACGTCCTACTCCTGGTGTCTCGTGCCTGATATCTGCTGGTGCTTACCTTGCTCGTTTCTGTTCAGGTCCCTGCTCTGTGTTCTGCTTCCCCAGTCCAGCTGTCACCCTGGCCTGCTCAGCTGCCACAGTCCCGATCTCTTGCCCTGGGAGTGGCACCTGGCATCCCGCCATGTGGCGGGCGCTTAGTCAAGCCCCTCCATCTGCTAAAAGGGTAAGTACGGGTTCCCTCTGTGGTCCAGTGGGTCCACTCTTCTCTCGGACACTCGCCGCCTCCCTTGGATCGACTGGCGGTGAGGTTGTGACACATCTTCTCTGAATGGAGTCCTTTTCATCCCTTTCAACTATATAATCTGGATGCCTGGAGGACTTTTCACATCCACAACGAATCTCTGCAAACTTCTCTTTTTCTCCAGCTGTCGGCAGCATAGAGCTGGAGTGACAGAAGCTTTAGATTTAAAGCCTCTTTTGTACATCAAAGGCTTATTTTTCAAAAAAGGAGGACTGGACTGGCTAGGTAAAGGTATTATTGGACTTATCTTTGGAAGAGCTACACGTACATATAAATACTTTTGGGGGTGAAATCCTGCTGGCAGAGTTTCTTTAAAATGACCCTTATTTTTTTAGTTATAAAGCAATTAATGGTGGTCCACACCACATAGAGCAGTTTTCTTACAAATGTCTATAATTATACAATCTGGATTATAAAAGATTGAGATTTTTCATTGGGGTCCACATGTGTCAAGTTATACCACTAACAAACCCCTTCCTAAGATAAGAAAGATTGCCTCTTCTGCCTTCTCAAAAAAACTATTTAGTGAAAAAAATACATTAGCACTAGTGATGAGCTACATTTTATAGTTTCCCTATCTACAGTGTTAGTCAAATAATCCTTGGTCTTTATAGTTGATGCAAAAAAAAAAATCAATTTTCTATTAGCTACATAAGTTTGAAAAGAAATCTTGAACCTTAAAGTACTCCCACTGGGAGCAAATTATGATTTAGACTTATATATTATTTTAGAAATGCATCCTTTAATCTCTGAAGTGTTCTTGCTTTCTTATCAAGTTTCTTCTGAGTTTTGATCATTTCAGTAATTCTAACTTTAGAACAACGTTAAGACTTTTTTTAAATTATGCATGTAACCAAATCTATCCCAACAAATAGTGTTACTTACAGCAAACAATAAGTGCCATGGGGAAGATTGGCTAATATTGGGGTGTGCTTGTTCAGTGCTTCGTTGACATTGTCAAGTTTAGTTATATATTTAATCTAGTCTATGAGCCCCCTGTATTAATACTGTATTCTCTTGTTCCAGTAACCAGAGTTGAATTTTTCTTTTGTGAACTACATTGTAAATAAAAAATATGGACTCTGGTCACCATGGGCTTCTTAGTTTGTACGTACTGTATGTGGGCTTTGGGGTTGTTCTGGTTAATAAAACAAATTGTGCTTGCAAGAGTCATAATAAATGAATGTGTTCTTTGAATAATACTACAGAATATATTTGTTCTCCAAATAAAATCTTAAGGTGCCCATATATTGTACCATTATTGACTGCTGGTTGAACTTTTGTAGGATAGTCAGCTTGACTCAACCATACACATGTACTCTCAGTTTGACTGTGGTTGACTGTGATTGAGATTTCAATGGGAAGAGGTAAGAAGCTGCTACCAGATAGTTGTGGTGGTAATTTACAGATGTAGAATTTCTTTAACTTAACACACTATGCATTAATTGTACAATGATGTAGAAAAATATTTTGATGAAGAAAACTGTAACTGGACACATAGCACAAGCCAATGAACTTGTCAAGTTATGTATCAAAAGCTTTGAGTTAGATGTCGGACATCAAGATATCATGCTGAATCAGAGTGTGTGTGTCATGGCAGGGGAGAGAGGCTATACCAGCCATATAAGACAACACACAGGAAGGGGAAAGGAATGCCTTATAGCTAGAGAAAGGGGGAATTGGTGACTCCTGACTACAACCTGCAGCTCAACCTCATTGCTCTCACCAACCCTATACAGGCACAGCATCTGTCACCGAGCTGGAATACCTGGGGTCCGTCGTACCCTGGCAAATGGGCCCTGAATAAGGATGGAGAGAATGAAGCTCTAAGTCAACAGCACTCACACTAAAGGAAGACACAAGGGAACAATAAAGGGAAAACACAACTGCAATCAACAGAGTCCTGGTAGATAGCAAAAGACAAACATTTATCTGAGCTGCAGCAACCACAAAAGTCTGGAGCAACAGGAGACAACCTATCCAGAGCTCAACAAGGAACAAACTATAAACTGCACCCAAACTACCCCAGACTGAGGTTAATAAAGGAAGTGAGAGGCTTGCAACTGAGAGGAAAAACTGACAGTTTCCCAGGGTCATAGAGTCCACTGCTGCAGAAACAGAGAACTGTCAGATAACAACATTTGCAGCCAATCTATGAGATTTTCGAGCACTCGCTGCCACTGGATTGTCAGCTGGCTGTGACACCTCTATGACAGGCTGTGACACATCTGTGACAGGTTAGAAATGCTACACTTGTATCTCCACTCACAACTAAAAGAAGCGTTTTAAAGCTTACATGCAGATCCTTCTTTTTGCTGACATTTGTCGTGTAGAGTCAAGAAGCTTCTATATCAGATGGTTGTGTGGTTTATCTGGCTTTACGCTTTTGTGTAGTAACAGACTTGTGTAGTGACAGACTTGTTCATTTTTCTTGATTTTAAAAAGTCCTTTGCCTCTTTAAAGAAAACCTGTCACCATTTGTTTTGCAATATAAGCTGCGGTTACCACCAGTTGGCTCTTATACAGTGTGTCCACCCATATCCTGTCCACCGCCATTAACTTGAGAACGGCAGCAGCTATAGGCATAGGTATAGTAAAGTATCCATGCGCTACGCAATGAAACCACCTATATCGCCACCTGGTGGAAAATAACGGAGTTAGCATTTTTATCTTGAAAACGGAACAAGATAGAGAAAAAAAGTGACTTACAAAGTTGTAGGGCATCATCAATTCAATACGAATCGACACCTTGCATACAGAAATGCTATGATTAGAATGTGTAAAACTCACAAGGCTGCGGACGTGGAGCGATACCTCATGGAGACCTTCCTACTAGTCATTGGGTATGGTGGCTACGTGGAGTGGCCTCCACGCTCACCTCATCTGACCCAATTAGACTTATTTCTGTGAGGTCACATCAAACAGCGGGTGTATGCGACCCCTCCACCAATGCAGGACCTACGACATATTACAGATGCTTGTGCAAACGTGTCACCTGCCATATTGCACAATGTGCAGCAAGATACAGTATGCTGTCCAGAGTCCAGATGTGCATTGCAGCTGATGGTGGCCACTTTGAGCATCAAAGTTAAATGAGCGACATATGCGTGACCAGCATTCAATGTTTTGGGAGGGTCATGGGTTTCATATCATAGCATTTCTGTATGCAAGGTGTCGATTTGTATTCAATTTTTTAATTCACTTTTTTTCTCTATCTCATTCCGTTTTCGAGATAAAAATGCTAACTTCATTGTTTTCCACCAGGTGGCGCTATAGGTAGTTTCATTGCATAGCGCATGGCTACTTTACTATACCTAGACACTAGAGTTGAGCGTGGTTCGCGGTTCGAGGTTCTCCAGTTCTAGGCTCGAGTGATTTTGGGGCCTGTTCTAGATCGAACTAGAACTCGAGCTTTTTGCAAAAGCTCGATAGTTCTAGAAACGTTCGAGAACGGTTCTAGCAGCAAAAAAACAGCTAATTCCCAGCTGGCTTTCCGCTGTAATAGTGTAAGTCACTCTGTGACTCACACTATTATGACATTTCAGTGTATAGTGTGCGTGAACAGCGCCTTCAGATCACTGCTGTTTGTATAATGGCGATCGCCATTTTTTTTTTTTTTTTTCCTTGTCTTCCTTCCCTAAGCGCGCGCGTCTTGTGGGGCGGGCCAGCATGTCAGCCAATCCCAGACACACAAACAGCTAAGTGGACTTTTAGCCAGAGAAGCAACGGCATGTGTGATAGGATGTCCATGTCACATGTCCCTGCATTATAAAACCGGACATTTTCCTCCAGGACGCCATTATCTCTTCTGCGTCCTTGGTGTCTGACATCACTTGGGCAGCTCCGTCCTGAGTCCTATCGCTGATACAGCTGTATGCGCTCCATACACAGCGCTGGACAGCATAGGGATAGCACTTTCCATCAGTCCTTTTAAGGGCTCGTATCGGCAGGGTCAGAGCCATAGGTGACAGGTCCTGAAAACAGCGACAGCGTCTGTGTAGCAAAGGTCAGGGATTTCCTCCCTGCATTTCCCCATTAGGAGTGAATAGAAAGGCAGGCTTCCATTCCTCTACCCAGAGACCCACAATCCTGGCACTGTACCCTCCTGTCCTCTGCACACTCCAACTCATTATAACTAAGCCATTATACTAGCAAACACTCAGTGTACCTAGTGGCATCCTAAACGTGGCTATTGGACTGTTGTCTAGTCACACTAGTGCAAAGACATTTGCAGCACCTCTGCCTGCATTGCACACTCCAACTCATTATAACTAAGCCATTATACTAGCAAACACTCAGTGTACCTAATGGCATCCTAAACGTGGCTATTGGACTGTTGTCTAGTCACACTAGTGCAAAGACATTTGCAGCACCTCTACCTGCATTGCACACTCCAACTCATTATAACTAAGCCATTATACTAGCAAACACTCAGTGTACCTAGTGGCATCCTAAACATGGCTATTGGACTTTGCTATAGTCCCACTAGTGCAAAGACATTTGCAGCACCTCTGCCTGCATTGCACACTCCAACTCATTATAACTAAGCCATTATACTTGCAAACACTCAGTGTACCTAGTGGCATCCTAAATGTGGCTATTGGACTTTGCTATAGTCCCACTAGTGCAAAGACATTTGCAGCACCTCTGCCTGCATTGCACATTCCAACTCATTATAACTAAGCCATTATACTAGCAAACACTCAGTGTACCTAATGGCATCCTAAACGTGGCTATTGGACTGTTGTCTAGTCACACTAGTGCAAAGACATTTGCAGCACCTCTACCTGCATTGCACACTCCAACTCATTATAACTAAGCCATTATACTAGCAAACACTCAGTGTACCTAGTGGCATCCTAAACATGGCTATTGGACTTTGCTATAGTCCCACTAGTGCAAAGACATTTGCAGCACCTCTGCCTGCATTGCACACTCCAACTCATTATAACTAAGCCATTATACTTGCAAACACTCAGTGTACCTAGTGGCATCCTAAATGTGGCTATTGGACTTTGCTATAGTCCCACTAGTGCAAAGACATTTGCAGCACCTCTGCCTGCATTGCACACTCCAACTCATTATAACTAAGCCATTATACTAGCAAACACTCAGTGTACCTAGTGGCATCCTAAACGTGGCTATTGGACTGTTGTCTAGTCACACTAGTGCAAAGACATTTGCAGCACCTCTGCCTGCATTGCACACTCCAACTCATTATAACTAAGCCATTATACTAGCAAACACTCAGTGTACCTAGTGGCATCCTAAACGTGGCTATTGGACTGTTGTCTAGTCACACTAGTGCAAAGACATTTGCAGCACCTCTACCTGCATTGCACACTCCAACTCATTATAACTAAGCCATTATACTAGCAAACACTCAGTGTACCTAGTGGCATCCTAAACGTGGCTATTGGACTGTTGTCTAGTCACACTAGTGCAAAGACATTTGCAGCACCTCTACCTGCATTGCACACTCCAACTCATTATAACAAACCATTATACTAGCAAACACTCAGTGTACCTAGTGGCATCCTAAACGTAACTATTGGACTGTTGTCTAGTCACACTAGTGCAAAGACATTTGCAGCACCTCTACCTGCATTGCACACTCCAACTCATTATAACTAAGCCATTATACTAGCAATTTTTGCTGCAAGTTTAAGGGCCGTAGTTGCATTGTCAGGGATATTTATTCTTTATTATTCTGCTGTTAATAAAGCTAGACCACCACTGCAATCTACACCACCTCTCAATTTTTACTACCACATTTTCAGTGCACAATCTTGTCACAATCAACATGAGTGGCAAAATGACAGATGCTGGTGGAAAGGGGAAGAGGCGTGGTGGAAAAGGCAAAAAAGGTTTTGTCCGTGGGGAAGGTGGCAAAGCTCCATTATCATCTGCTGAAGATAGAGCATCTACCAGCAAAAGTAAGATGTCTACTACTTACCGTGGACAATCCGATGTGCTCCCTTTTTTACGGACACAAACAACAGGAACAAAGGTAGATGATGGCCAAAAAAGGAAAATGCTTGAATGGATCTCAAGTGGTCCAACAAGTGCCCTCTCAGCCTCTTCAAGTACCGCATCCAAAAAACACCAGTCCTCTGAGTTGTCATCCCAATCAAACTTGCTTTCTCCCAGCTCTGAAGTCTCCATCAGCCCTGCACAGTATGGTGGAACTCAGATGGCTGAGTCTGCAGAGCTGTTCAGTCACACTATAGCCTGGGAATCAGAGGTCATCTCCCAAGCTACAGTGAGTACAGAACAGGAAATGATCTGCAGTGATGCCCAGAACCTTTGTGACTGTGATTCAGGCCGTAAGGACCAAGTTTCTGAGCATAATGTTGACCCTTTGTCACAAACTGTAACACCTGTGGTTATAGACAATGAGGAACATACTGATGAAGATGAGACGCAGATACCCGATTGGGATGACAACTTAAATATTCGGTCAGGGCAAGAAGAGGCTCGGTCTGAGGGGGAGGGGAGTGCAAACACAACAATTGATGATGAAGTTCTAGATCCCACCTACTGTCAACCCACAGTCAGGCACTCGAGGAGGTCAACAGAGGTGGTGGAGGAGGAGGCAACTGATGACAAAGTTACCTTGCGCCTTCCTGGACAGAGTCAGAGTACTGGTAGCACGTCTACAACTGCATCCTCAGCCACCACTCTGCCTCTGAGCATTATTCGGGGTGGATCAACAGGTCGCATGGCCTCTAAGCCTTGCCTAGCCTGGTCCTTTTTTGACATAGAAAAAGATCGCCCAAATTATGTGATCTGTAAAATTTGTCATGGTTCTCTTAGTAGAGGTCAAAACCTCAGCAGTTTGACAACTTCTTCCATGAACCGTCACATGAATAAATATCATATGGCCCGGTGGGAAGCTCACCGTGCTGCAATGCGGCCTAGCGGAGCGAACCATCCACCGCCTGCCCCTTCCAGTGCATCCGCGCGCTCGTCATCTTCTAGGACTGTGGGGACAGCTGTCACACCTGTTTTTCCACCCACAACTTCCACCACTGTAACCGCAACAGGCAGTTTGCTTGGTAGGTCGTCAGTTGGTTTGGAAGGGGAAACAAGTGAGTGTGTACAGCTCTCTCAGACATCGATAGCACCAACGTTGGATGAAGGCAACATCATGTCTCCGCCAGCACTTTCCTCACAAACCTGCATTTTTCCAGGGGCACCCTACTCAACACCGTCTACACACAGCAGCCAGATCTCTGTCCCTCAGATGTGGTCAAATAAAAGGCCACTTCCTGCGACCCATGACAAAGCGAAGAGGTTGACTCTATCCCTCTGTAAGCTGTTGGCTACCGAAATGCTGCCTTTCCGCCTAGTGGACACACAGGATTTTAGAGACCTTATGTCTGTTGCTGTGCCCCAGTACCAGATGCCTAGTCGCCACTACTTTTCTAAGAAAGGTGTGCCCACGCTACACCAGCATGTCGCACACAACATCACTGCTTCCTTGAGAAACTCTGTGTGTGAACGGGTGCATTTCACCACCGATACTTGGACCAGTAAGCATGGACAGAGACGTTACATGTCGCTGACTGGGCACTGGGTAACTATGGTGATAGATGGTGAAGGGTCTGCTGCACAAGTCTTGCCGTCCCCACGACTTGTGTGTCAATCCTCTGTCTGTCCAAGTTCCGCCACTGCTTCTGCATCCTCCACCTCATCTGCGTCCTCCACCTCCGCCCCAAGCCTGCCTGGTCAGGCCACCAGCGTTCTCACAGCGCAAAAGGAATCACGCACCCCTCATTACTATGCTGGCAGCAGAGCGCAACGGCATCAGGCGGTCTTTAGCTTGACATGTCTTGGGAATAAGAGTCACACAGCTGAGGAGTTGTGGTCAGCTCTGCGGTCCGAGTTTAATAAATGGTTGTCTCCACTCAACCTGCAGCCTGGTAAGGCCGTGTGCGACAATGCTGCAAACCTGGGTGCGGCCCTTCGCCTGGGCAAGGTGACACACGTACCTTGTATGGCTCACGTGTTGAACCTTGTCGTCCAGCAATTTTTAACACACTATCCCGGCCTAGATGGCCTTCTGAACAGGGCACGAAAACTGTCTGCTCACTTCCGCCGTTCAAGCGCCGCAGCTGAGCGACTTGCATCGCTCCAGAAATCTTTCGGCCTGCCGGTTCATCGCCTGAAATGCGATGTGGCGACACGCTGGAATTCAACTCTCCACATGTTACAGCGACTGTGGCAGCACCGCCGAACCCTGGTGCAATACGTCATGACGTATAGCCTTGGCCAACGAGATGCAGAGGTGGGTCAGATCACCCTGATGGAGTGGTCTCAGATCAAGGACCTATGCACGCTTCTGCAGAGTTTCGACATGGCGACGAATATGTTTAGCGCTGACAATGCCATTATCAGCATGACGATTCCAGTCATTTACATGCTGGAGCACACGCTAAACACTATTCGGAGTCAGGGGGTGGGACAACAGGAAGGGGATGAACTACAGGAGGATTCATATGCGCAAGACACAACAACATCACCAAGGTCCAGACGTTCATCATCACCAAGGCGGCAGGCATGGGACCATGGGGGACAGGGATCAACAAGGGCGCATGGTAGCAGGCGAGATGTTGAGGAAGGTGCAGGAGAACATGAAGAAATGGAGGACGAACTGTCCATGGACATGGAAGACTCAGCGGATGAGGGAGACCTTGGTCAAATTTCAGTTGAAAGAGGTTGGGGGGAGATGTCAGAGGAAGAAAGAACGGTTAGCACCTCTATGCCACAAACACAGCGTGGACTTGGTCCGCATGGCTGCGCAAGACACATGAGTGCCTTCTTGTTGCACTACCTCCAACATGACCCTCGTATTGTCAAAATTAGAAGTGATGATGACTACTGGATTGCCACACTATTAGATCCGCGGTACAAGTCCAAATTTTGTGACATAATTCCAGCCATAGAAAGGGACGCACGTATGCAGGAGTATCAGCAGAAGCTGTTACTCGATCTTAGCTCGGCTTTTCCACCAAACAACCGTGCAGGTGCAGGGAGTGATTCTCCCAGTTGTAACTTGCCAAACATGGGACGGTCTCGTCATCTTCAACAGTCTACCCGTACCAGTAGGACCGTATCTGGTGCTGGTAACAGCAATTTTATGGAATCTTTTCAGAATTTTTTTAGACCCTCCTTTGCAAGGCCACCAGAGACAACAAGTCTGACACATAGTCAACGGCTGGAGAGGATGATACAGGAGTATCTCCAAATGAACATCGATGCCATGACTTTGCAAATGGAGCCTTGCTCCTTTTGGGCTTCAAATCTAGAAAAATGGCCAGAGCTATCCAGTTACGCCTTGGAGATTTTGTCGTGTCCAGCTGCCAGCGTTGTCTCTGAACATGTCTTCAGTGCTGCTGGGTGTGTGCTGACAGATAAGCGCACGCGTCTGTCCAGTGACAATGTGGACAGACTGACGTTCATCAAAATGAACAAGTCATGGATCCAGAAGGATTTTACTACCCCTGTGTCATCCTGGGGAGAGTAAATGCTTGTGGATTTGGAATGTGCTTGATGCAAATCAAAACATCCTGTTTGCAACTAGGGCACAACTGCTGCCACTGAAGGGGTGGGTGTGTGTGGGGCCCAATTTTTGGAAAAAAGGGAGACTCCGCTTGGAGTAACCCTTGCTTACATTGTTTTTAAAAGAAGCCAAGATGAACAGAGCTGGGATCAGGAAAGACTTTGCTACCTACCCCGGTGTCATCCTGGGGACGGATAAGAATGGCGTATTTTTTAATGTGCTTGATGCAAATCTAGCTGTGAAGTGTACAGCTGGGGCACAACTGCTGCCACTGAAGGGGTGGGTGTGTGTGGGGCCCAATTTTTGGAAAAAAGGGAGACTCTGCTTGGAGTAACCCTTGCTTACATTGTTTTTAAAAGAAGCCAAGATGAACAGAGCTGGGATCAGGAAAGACTTTGCTACCTACCCTGGTGTCATCCTGGGGACGGTTAATTATGGCGTATTTTTGAATGTGCTTGATGCAAATCTAGCTGTGAATTGTACAACTGGGGCACAACTGCTGCCACTGAAGGGGTGGGTGTGTGTGGGGCCCAATTTTTGGAAAAAAGGGAGACTCCGCTTGGAGTAACCCTTGCTTGCTGTGTTTTTAAAAGAAGCCAAGATGAACAGAGCTGGGATCAGGAAAGACTTTGCTACCTACCCCGGTGTCATCCTGGGGACGGATAAGAATGGCGTATTTTTGAATGTGCTTGATGCAAATGTAGCTGTGAAGTGTACAACTGGGGCACAACTGCTGCCACTGAAGGGGTGGGTGTGTGTGGGGCCCAATTTTTGGAAAAAAGGGAGACTCCGTTTGGAGTAACCCTTGCTTGCTGTGTTTTTAAAAGAAGCCAAGATGAACAGAGCTGGGATCAGGAAAGACTTTGCTACCTACCCCGGTGACATCCTGGGGACGGATAAGAATGGCGTATTTTTGAATGTGCTTGATGCAAATCTAGCTGTGAAGTGTACAACTGGGGCACAACTGCTGCCACTGAAGGGGTGGGTGTGTGTGGGGCCCAATTTTTGGAAAAAAGGGAGACTCCGCTTGGAGTAACCCTTGCTTGCTGTGTTTTTAAAAGAAGCCAAGATGAACAGAGCTGGGATCAGGAAAGACTTCGCTACCTACCCCGGTGTCATCCTGGGGACGGATAAGAATGGCGTATTTTTGAATGTGCTTGATGCAAATCTAGCTGTGAAGTGTACAACTGGGGCACAACTGCTGCCACTGAAGGGGTGGGTGTGTGTGGGGCCCAATTTTTGGAAAAAAGGGAGACTCCGCTTGGTGTAACCCTTGCTTGCTGTGTTTTTAAAAGAAGCCAAGATGAACAGAGCTGGGATCAGGAAAGACTTTGCTACCTACCCCGGTGTCATCCTGGGGACGGATAAGAATGGCGTATTTTTGAATGTGCTTGATGCAAATCTAGCTGTGAAGTGTACAACTGGGGCACAACTGCTGCCACTGAAGGGGTGGGTGTGTGTGGGGCCCAATTTTTGGAAAAAAAGGGAGGCTACGCTTGGAGTCACCTTGCAGTGTTTTACATAATTTTAGAAGGGCGTGCCATGCCTATATCTGTGTGTCCTCCTCTTTTTCCTTGTCCAGCTGTTTTGTTTTCGCATGAGTATATGTCCTTGTCACTTTCCCATGTGTTTGTGTTGTGTTGTGAGTTGTTTGTCACCTTTTGGACACCTTTGAGGGTGTTTTCTAGGTGCTTTTATGTGTTTGTGATTGCCTGCCATTGTTTCCTATGCAGTTCGAGTTCGGTTCGTCGAACGTTCGACGAGCCGATCTCGAACGGGACATCCGTTCGGCGAACCGACCTCGAGCCGAACCGGGGCCGGTTCGCTCATCTCTACTAGACACCACTTCTATGCCTATAGCTGCCGCCATTCTCAAGTTAATGGCGGTGGACAGGATATGGGTGGACACACTGTATACAGCATTCTAATAGGCTGTATATAAAAGCCCAGGCCGCTGTGTACAACATAAAAAACATTTTATAATACTCGCCTAAAGCGGTCACTGTGGTGGATGTGGCTCAGATGGGCGTCTCCGTCCTCCGGTGCCAGTGCCGCCTCTTTCAGCTATCTTTGTCGCCATCTCTGTCGTCCTTCTGAAGCCGCGGTGCATGACGCGTCCGATGTCATACACTCTCGCCGACATTCAGGTCCTGAGCAGGCGCACTTTGATCTGCCCTGAGCAGGGTAGATCAAAGTGTTGTAGTGCGCATGTGCAGGACCGGTGGTGAGTGTGTATGACGTCGATGCGTCATGCACCGCGGCTTCAGAAGGAGGACGAAGATGGCCGAAAGAGGCGGTGCCGGCACCGGAGGACAAAGATGCCCATCTGAGCCACATCCACCTCAGCGACAGGTTTAGGTGAGTATTATAAAGTGATTTTTACGTTCTACACAGCAGCCTGCGCTCTTATATATAGCATGTTAGAATGCTGTATATAAGAGCCCGGTGGTGGTGGCTGCAGCTTATAGGGCAAAAAAAGTGGTGACAGGTTCCCTTTAAAGCTTTGTCCTGTCACTCTTGTTATCATCAAAGTTTCTGTGAAAATGTTTTAGAATCTGGGTTTTTTGTGCCAAATGATTTGTTCTCTCTGGATTTGCCTGTTCTGTAATAATGTTCCCTTTTATTTATATTGACCAATTTTGCATTTATCTTCTATTATAAGAAGAAAGATGCATACTTAGTAAAAATGGTGCTGAGAGGCACACAGACAATTTTATATTTACTTAGAATCACTCTTAATAATGATTAAAAATAATGCTCCTGCAAGCACACTTTCTAACTCATTACATAAACCTTACTGCTTAAAGAAATTTGTCAAAAGGTTTTGCTACCTCAGCTGAGAGCATAATGTAGGCAAAGAGACTCTGAATCCAATGAGGTATCACTTATTTTTCTGGGTGTAGTGGTTCTGATTCAGAAATTTTAGGTTCACAATTCAGCAGAGCTGTGAAAGCTGCCCCCACTCTCACCAGGCTCTCTGTGTACAATGTCTATAGAAAGTGAACTGCTAACCACAGCAGGGGGTGTGGTCAGACTACCAGTAACCATGTTACAAGGTGGGTCAATATTGAATTTTAGGACTGTTAATTCAATAGGTAGCATTCTTGTTCTCTTCCTGTCTGAAAAGGCAATTTACATATTTTAATTACCAGGATTGACCTGTAAGTCTCATTATGCCAATTTGTCATGCTCCACATTTACCCATTAGACCTCATGAGAAAATTATACATATTTTTCATATAATGTCAGCAAAACATTTTTTATTATTATTATTACTACATATTGTGATCAATTCAAAATAAAACATCCAATTGTGAAGAAAAATTATTTTCTTTTCATCTAACCCATTTTGTAATTTTTTTCTCCATCAATTTTTAACATAAAGAAAATAGTTTTTTGATTCAATTACACATAAGGACATGTAGAGCTGCATAGTCCTTCAACAGGTGTTGTACTTTTTGTGGAGCCTGTGATCTAGCTGGACACCAGACATATGAGGACCAGAACAATTTTATATTTCCAAATGTCTTATTGCTTCTTTATTGTTGATAGCAAACACACTATCTACCTCTCCATACGTCTGTCTTTGACCAAATGTTGACGAAATGATAGTTCAGCCGCCATCCATTCTCGATTTCCCCCCATACACAACTAAGCTCTGTCTTAACGAGACCTACATTGAGTGAGAACAGATGATCGGGCATCCAAAATCCAACATGCCTACTCTTTCTTTCTATCAACATCTATTACAAAAGTGTCAAATTAGGACACTCATATATATATATATATATATATATATATACAGTTAGGTCCAGAAATATTTGGACAGTGACACAAGTTTTGTTATTTTAGCTGTTTACAAAAACATGTTCAGAAATACAATTATATATATATAATATGGGCTGAAAGTGCACACTCCCAGCTGCAATATGAGAGTTTTCACATCCAAATCGGAGAAAGGGTTTAGGAATCATAGCTCTGTAATGCATAGCCTCCTCTTTTTCAAGGGACCAAAAGTAATTGGACAAGGGACTCTAAGGGCTGCAATTAACTCTGAAGGCGTCTCCCTCGTTAACCTGTAATCAATGAAGTAGTTAAAAGGTCTGGGGTTGATTACAGGTGTGTAGTTTTGCATTTGGAAGTTGTTGCTGTGACCAGACAACATGCGGTCTAAGGAACTCTCAATTGAGGTGAAGCAGAACATCCTGAGGCTGAAAAAAAAGAAAAAATCCATCAGAGAGATAGCAGACATGCTTGGAGTAGCAAAATCAACAGTCGGGTACATTCTGAGAAAAAAGGAATTGACTGGTGAGCTTGGGAACTCAAAAAGGCCTGGGCGTCCACGGATGAGTGGTGGATGATCGCCGCATACTTTCTTTGGTGAAGAAGAACCCGTTCACAACATCAACTGAAGTCCAGAACACTCTCAGTGAAGTAGGTGTATCTGTCTCTAAGTCAACAGTAAAGAGAAGACTCCATGAAAGTAAATACAAAGGGATCACATCTAGATGCAAACCATTCATCAATTCCAAAAATAGACAGGCCAGAGTTAAATTTGCTGAAAAACACCTCATGAAGCCAGCTCAGTTCTGGAAAAGTATTCTATGGACAGATGAGACAAAGATCAACCTGTACCAGAATGATGGGAAGAAAAAAGTTTGGAGAAGAAAGGGAACGGCACATGATCCAAGGCACACCACATCCTCTGTAAAACATGGTGGGGACAACGTGATGGCATGGGCATGCATGGCTTTCAATGGCACTGGGTCACTTGTGTTTATTGATGACAAAACAGCAGACAAGAGTAGCCGGATGAATTCTGAAGTGTACTGGGATATACTTTCAGCCCAGATTCAGCCAAATGCCGCAAAGTTGATCTAACGGCGCTTCATAGTACAGATGGACAATGACCCCAAGCATACAGCCAAAGCTACCCAGGAGTTCATGAGTGCAAAAAAGTGGAACATTCTGCAATGGCCAAGTCAATCACCAGATCCCAACCCAATTGAGCATGCATTTCACTTGCTCAAATCCAGACTTAAGATGGAAAGACCCACAAACAAGCAAGACCTGAAGGCTGCGGCTGTAAAGGCCTGGCAAAGCATTAAGAAGGAGGAAACCCAGCGTTTGGTGATGTCCATGGGTTCCAGACTTAAGGCAGTGATTGCCTCCAAAGGATTCGCAACAAAATATTGAAAATAAAAATATTTTGTTTGGGTTTGGTTTATTTGTCCAATTACTTTTGACCTCCTAAAATGTGGAGTGTTTGTAAAGAAATGTGTACAATTCCTACAATTTCTATCAGATATTTTTGTTCATACCTTCAAATTAAACGTTACAATCTGCACTTTAATTCTGTTGTAGAGGTTTCATTTCAAATCCAATGTGGTGGCATGCAGAGCCCAACTCGCGAAAATTGTGTCACTGTCCAAATATTTCTGGACCTAACTGTATATATATATATATATATATATATATATATATATAATTGTTGTCTGGTCCCATAAGAATTGTGCGGTTGGGCGATGATAATCTATTGAGATATATATATACTACAGCCTGTGTTTTTCAAATTAAAATCAGGTTTTTGTTGCCTATACACCACGAGAATGTGTAGACATTTTGATGAAAAAATCATTCATTTTCCCAACATTAATATATCCTTACCTTCTTTCAGTAACCCTTGACCCATGCTAAGTGAATGTAATATCTACCATGGTAGTAATACATAAGTAATAACTATATTATAGGGTGGAAATTAGTAGGCTGGGTTTTCACAAGTAAGTGCTGCTATAAACAGTTCTACTTTTTCACGTGTGAGGGTGTATGGCACATTTTAAATACAAAATATTTTACAGTAGGACTACCCCAAAGAGATTTGCCATGACGTTGCGGGGTAGCTCAAGAATTTGCAATTTTTTTGCCAAAAATCTCAAATTTATAATAGCACAGTTTGTAATATTTTTTAGTGCAGTGCACATCTTATAATACATGCCATTTTGAGTTTAGCTGGCTTTCTTGTTTTTTTGGGAGATTTTCCCTTTAAGGCTGAAGCTAAAAGGGGTTTGGTTTGTATACCACGATGCGGCCACAACACGCCTTTCCTTTTTAGTATTTTATATGTTAGTGTTCTGCTGGGAATGGACTATATTTCTCATTAGCTCATTATCCTCTGAATTCCACAGCAAAGCTTTCAGGAAGACATAACAAAGTACATAAGTTACAATGCTATCACTTGAACTGTTTAGATGTTCATGAGCATAAGATATATGTCAGTGTACTTTAGTATTTTCACAACCATAAACACTCAATGCAAAGCACCACTTCAGCGTTTTATTTCATTTCACCACTGTAGTGGTGCTTTAAATCTAAGTCCCCAGCCCCCTTTTTTTTTACCCACCCTCCATTGACTTTATTGGTTTTCAGCATCTCTTCCATTAGTCTTCTACAGTTTGTGACCTGCTGGATTAGTCCAGTGTTTCATGAAGCATGCCAAAGGTCACTCGTCTTTGTATGTCTATGAGAGCCTCTTTTTTTTGCCTTGTTCTGGTTCTTATAGACTTTCATTGAGAGTTTATGAAATATCTTCTGACTTCTTGCCAGTCAGAAGTTATGGCGCAAGATGGCGCCTTAAGATCTGAGTGGTGCTGGAAACAGATGAAGACCTCGGAGGGTGAGTACAAGATTGGGGACAGGGGAGTTAGATTTAAAGCATCACTCCAGCACTGAACCCCCCTCCCATCGAAGTGGTGCTGTAAAAAGTCATAAGAGCTGTCAGCATTGGGTAGTCTCATTGATGACAGCTACCTTTGTAGCAAGTCTTTTTTTTATACAATTTAGAGAAAATAAAAAGCAACAGCTTAAATAAATAAATAAGTAACATGAGATGATATCTTAGCGGTACTCTTTGGAACTGATGATGCGCAATCTTTCCTTACCCAATGCAATGGATTAATGCTGTTTTTTATTATCTGCACTGAAGACAGCAAGTTTACAGCACTAATTTCAGTAAAGTGGTATAGTGCAATTTATTTATTGAAAACGAAGAACGATCATCTCCAGCTTACTTTATCTTCTGTCATTGTCATTATACTATTATATGCCTCTCTTAGACCTGGGAGAGGGCCAAAAATATTCTTCTTCTGCCATGTGTACTGTATCTACAAGAGGTACTCAGTGAACCTTTATGGCACATCCATAAGATCTGCATCCATGTGGACAAAGGATGTCTCCTATAGAAGTGAATGGTGAATGCCACACACATGCACACCCATTTCTCTATTCATTCACTATAATAGATTGGACAGCCAATAGAGATACTCCTACCCTGACAGTTTATGGTGTATCCATAGGTTAGCTATGCATGTGGAAAAAGGATGTCTCCTATAGAACTGATTGATGAACGCCACACATGCACACCCATTACTCTATACTATTACTATGATTAATGTGACAGCAAGCAAAGCTACTCCAACTCCGACAGTTTATGGTATATCCGTAGGTTATCGATCCATGTGGAGAAAGGATGTCTCCTATAGAACTGATTGGTGAATGCCACACATGCACACCCATTCCTCTTTGTGTTCACTATAATCAATGTGACAGCCAGCAGAGGTACTCCTATCCTGACCATTTACGGTATATCCATGGGTTCTCGATCCTTGTGGAGAAAGGGCATCTCCTACAGAAGTAAATGGGGAAAGCCACATACACATGTACACCCATTCCTCTATTTGTTCACTGTAATCGATGTGACAGCCAACAGAGATACTGCAACCTTGACCATTTATGGTCTATCAATAGGTTCTCGATCCATGTGGAGAAAGGGTGTCTCCTATAGAAGTGCTTGATGAACACAACACACATGCACACCCATTCCTCTATTTGTTCTCTTTAATCGATGCGACGGCCTGCAGAGATACTCCAACTCTTACCATTTATAGTATATCCATAGGTTCTAGATCCATGTGGAGAAAGTCTCTCTTCTATAGAACTGAGTGGTGAACCCAACAAACATGTACACTCATGACTCTATTCATTCAGTATAATCGGTGTGACAGCCTTCAGGGATACTCCAACCCTTACCATTTATGGTAAATCCATAGGTTCTCGATCCATATGGAGAAAGGTTGTCTCATATAGAACTAAAAGGTGAACTCCAGAAGCACATGTACACCCATTCATCTATTTGTTCACCATTGATGTTACAAACAGCAGCTGCCACACTTGATGGGTGGGAGAGCCTTGTTTCCATTATGGTTTGGGTCTAAAAAATGTATAGTATCTAAAAGGTGATCATGGATATTATGTGGATATGCCATAAATTCCTATATTGGGAATACCCATTTAATAGTTTTGCAATAATACACTGTTTAGGAATATACAACAGAGAGACAAGTTAAATTCCTCCCTGGCAGAAAAAGGGTTTAAATACATCTGCTTCAATAGATTAGCTGATCCTATTACCATAATGCCTGTGTTTTTACCGATGAAATGTTTAATCCTACACAACGTTCCATTTTCATCCTGAATCCATCCTTGCTGCGGAATTGAATTCATGAAAATAAATAAATGTAATGCCGCATGCATTTCTCTGATTACGTTCAGGATAAACACACGTTTCTCATTAGACCATCTACATTTTTCATTAACAAACATGTCAGATTTCACCAACTTCCTGTCAAGCTAACTAATTTAGCATCAAGCTCATGATTTTGACCATCAAAATGTAATATATGTTCAGCAGCATCTGTCTGATTAAAATAATCACTTTTCCTTGTTTATTTTTTTTTTCAAATCCAATTGAATTTTTTACATATCCCCAAATAAACAAGACAATGCTTTCCAGCTGTAATTTTTCTTTGTCCATATCTATTCCATGTAGTTCAATACCGTACATTTTGCTGCAGAACTTATATGGCTAACTACTACTTTATGGACTTTCTGCAATAATTTTATGCTATGTACTTTCAATTATAATATACACATGGCCCGCCCAAAAAATACCGTGTGTTTCGGAATATAAGATGCCCTTTTACTCCCAAAAATTTGGGAGAAAAGTGAGGGGTGCATCTTATAATTTGAATATAGCTTACTGGGAGGTGGATAATGGCCCCTGTGCTAGCTGCAGAGCGCTGTGCTGGCTGTGCTGGCTGCAGTGAGGGCTGTGCTGGCTGCGGTGGGGCCTGTGCTGGCTGCGGTGGGGGCTGTGCTGGCTGCGGTGGGGGTTGTGCTAGCTGTGGTGGGGTTGTGCTGGCTGTGGTGAGGTTGTACTGGCCGCAGTGGGGCTATGCTAGCTGTGGTTGGGACTGTGCTGGCTGCGGTGGGGGCTGTGCTGGCTGTGTGCAGCAGGGCGGTGAGGAGGGTGTTCCAGATGCTCTGTTGGCAGAATGAGCTTCAAATAAAGGCACCCAGAGTCAGTACGTGTGCAGATGGAGCTCTCGGCTCAAGATGTCATCTGTGCATGCGCCGCCTCCAGCCCATTGATCTTCCAGCAGCAAACTAAAGGAAAATGGCTCCCAGAGGTGGAGCCGAAAACTCAATCTGCGCACGAGTCAACTCCTGCACCGCCAACAGAGCATTTGGGACACACGCTGCACCATCTTACTCCGTACTGCCCCCACCGCAGCCAGCACAGCCCCCACCACAGTGCCTGCAGCATCACCCTACTTCAGTACCACCCCAGCCTCCTGTGACCCTGCTTCCCCTCTGATAAGACACCACCGGAGTATAAGACAGAGTTCATTTTGTTTACCTTTTTTATCTCTAAATTTGGGGTGCATCTTATAATCCGATGCGTTTTATAAAACAAAAAAATACGGTACATATTTTAAAACACTCAGAAATCACAACAACAAGCTATTTTCTTAGACTCTAAACTAACCGAGAAAATGGCCAAAAATTTGAAATATTTAATAATGAACATTATTCACCCTAGAAAATCCCAGAAATGCTCAAAAAAGTCATAAAACAATAAAAAAAACATGATAATCAATAGTGAGACAAGACAATTATCAACCATGTAAAATTTGCTTGCTAGAGAGGTATTAGAGATTGTGGGGGGTAATAATGAAGGTACATTTTTGAGATTGTGTTTTTTTTCCTATCCCAATGGCTCTTGCACTAAATTTGGCAAAATATTGCATATACACTGTGCAGAATTATTAGACAAGTTGTGTTTTACTGGATTTTTTTTATTATTGATCAACAACTATGTTCTGAATCAACCCAAAAGACTCATAAATATCAAAGCTTAATATTTTTGGAAGTTGGAGCGGGTTTTTTTTTAGCTTTGGCTATCTTTTAGGATATCCGTTTGTGCAGGTAACTATTACTGTGCAGAATTATTAGGCAACTTAATAAAAACCAAATATATTCCCATATCACTTGTTTATTTTCACCCGGTAAACCAATATAACTGCACAAAATTTAGAAATAAACATTTCTGACATGCAAAAACAAAACTCAAAAAAATGTGTGACCAACATAGCCACCTTTCTTTCTGATGACACTCAACAGCCTACCATCCATAGATTCTGTCAGTTGCTTGATCTGTTTACGATCAACAATACGTGCAGAAGCCATCACAGCCTCCCAGACACTGTTCCGAGAGGTGTACTGTTTTCCCTCCCTGTGGATCTTACATTTTATGAGAACCACACCTTCTCTATGGGGTTCAGATCAGGTGAACAAGGAGGCCATGTCATTATTTTTTCATCTTTTAGACCTTTACTAGCCAGCCACGCTGTGAAGTAGTTGGATGCATGTGATGGAGCATTGTCCTGCATCAAAATCATGTTTTTCTTGAACGATACCGACTTCTTCCTGTACCACTGCTTGAAGAAGTTGTCTTCCAGAAACTGGCAGTAGGTCTGGGAGTTGAGTTTCACTCCATCCTCAACCCAAAAAGGTCCCACAAGTTCATCTTTGATGATACTAGCCCATACCAGCACCTCACCTCCACCTTGGAGTGGAGCTCTCTGCCCTTTACTGATCCAGCCTCTGGCCCATCCATCTGGCCCATCAAGAGTCACTCTCATTAATTGGTAGTTGGCTCTCAAGCCTATACAGCTTGGAGTAGGACACCATGTATAAAAATTATCATGTGATCAAAATTCTCATTTGCCTAATAATTCTGCTCACAGTTTATACTAAATTTAGTGCAAGCTTAAAGGAAAATGAAGTGCAAAGACAAAACTATCTGCTGAAAGTGAGCAAGCTCAAAAAAAAAGATATTTCCCATCTGTCAAGGAAAAAAATATTAAATATTAGATTATTTTACATATACAGTAAACACCGAAAATTCCAAAATTGCTGTTTGTAGGGAAGACCACCTTCAAAAAATGTATATATACAGTATTGTGAAAAAGTTTTAGGGTATTGTTGGAAGAATAGTTAAAAAATACAAGTGGAAAGAGAATGAAAAAAGAGAATACGAAATCTAATCAATATTTAGTCTAACCTTATGCCTTCAAAATTCCGAAATCATAGTCAGGTTTATGAGTTCACAATTATACCAAATAGGTGATGATAACAATCATTTTGATATGTAGGTTGAAACACTGTCATTAACTGAAACAGAAACAGCTATTTGGAGGCTTAAAACCGGGTGAGGAACAGCCAAACTCTGCTAGAAAGGTGAGGTTATGGAAGACAGTTTCTTCTCATAGTTCATGCACCATGGCAAGACTGAACATAGCACCTAGACAAAAGGTAGTCTAGTTGTACTGCATCTGCAGGCAAAGATTTAAAAAAAGACTCATGTTTCAAGATGTGCTATTCAAGGTTCTTTGAAGAAGCATTAAGAAATTAGCAAAGTTTAGATTGTGGAGATTATGGTAGGCCAAGGAACGTTAATGTAGCAGATGAAAGACATGTAAGGCTTACTTTACTTAAAAACTGGAAGATGTCCAGTAATACTATCAGCTCAAAATTGGGAACAACCAGTGGGACACAGCTACAGCCATCTACTGTTTTAGGACGTCTGGCCAGAATTAGCCTTCATGGAATAACCGCAGCAACATGTAAACAAAACCAAGTGACGCAACTATGTATGGAAACAGAAACTGGTGTGAAGGAAAATGTTAGCAGGTGCCATAAATTGATAAGTCAAAATTTTAATTATGTAACTGTGACAAAAAGCAGTATGTTTACAAAAGAGTTGGAGTGGTACAATAATGAGTGCAGACGACTTGATGAATGGTTTCTTGTAAGTTTGTGGTTGCCTTTCAGAAAATGAAGTTAAGGGTTTGGTCAAGATTAATGGTGTCCTCAATACGGAGAAATACAGGTACAGGCACATACTTATCTATACTGGAGTACCATCATGGATTGGCTCCAAATTTATTCAAATGCTAGACAACAACCCCAAACATACAGCCAATGTCATTATGAACTATCTTCATCATAAAGTAAAACAAGGAGTCCTGGGAGTGATAATATGCCCTACATAGAGCCCTGATCTCAACATTTTTAAGTCTGTCTGGGATTACATGAAAAGACAGAAGGATTTACACAATACTACAGAAGATCTGTGATTAGTTCTCCAAGATGTTTGGAACAACTTTGCTGCTGACATCACTCAAAACAGTGTGCAAACTTGCACACTGTTAGAAGAAGAATCTAGAAGAATTGAAGACAGAGACTGATCACACCTAATATTAACTTGATTGATAGTTCTCTTTGGTCCATTCAAATTCATGCTGTTAATTGATTATAAAAAAAAACAACCTATTAGCATGTTTACTTTTGAAAGCATTCTCTTACTTTGCAGCCTTTTTTACATACATGCCTAAAACATTTGCAAAGTACTCTAAATACCACAAAATTCTGTAAATAAACCATGATGGTATTGAGAAGCTGCTCATAAGTCAATTGTAAAAACATTCAAATAAAATGACCTTCAAAGTATGGGTGGAAATATACTGTATTTTCGTTTTATAAGACACACTGGATTAAAAGACACACCCCAAATTTAGAGGAGGAAAATTGGAAAAATTAGTTTTAATGTTAAAAGGAGGGTGATGGTGGAGCGACTCAGAAGAGTGACAGGAGGCAGGGTCGGCGATTCTGCGGGCTCGGAGGAGGGGTGTTGCTGCTCTGGAGGGTCTGTGGACAGAGGGTTAGTGATACTGGAAGCTCAGGGGTGTCGTGGCGGCAGGTGCCATTGATCTGCTAGCAGACTGCGGACTCCATTGAATCACCCGTGGTTGACAAGATTGACTTTAAAAAATGCCTGTGGAGGCAGCGCATGCGCAGATAGGACTCCGCAGACATTTTCTTGAAGTCCATTGCGTCAACCGCAGGCGATTCAATGGAGCTCGCAGCCCGCTGTCAGATCAATGGTGTCTGCCACATCGATGACCCTCCGTCCTGTGACCCTCCTGAGCCGCACCACTGCAGACACCCCCTCCGCCGAGCCCTCAATATCACCGACCCTGCCTCCTGTGACCCCACTCCACCACTGCCGTAAGCCATGTATGGATTAGAAAATGCACCCCCATTTTACCAGTTTTGGGGGAAAAAAAGTGTGTATTATAATCCGGAAAATACGGTACATATAAGTACCTATGCAATAAATAGAATAGCATTGAGTAAACTTTCTGCAACCTTTAGTCATAAATGTGTTTAACAAAAAAAAGCTGGCAAAGAAAACCCTATTTTTACTGGTAGAAACCTGT
This sequence comes from Anomaloglossus baeobatrachus, assembly GCF_048569485.1. NCBI lineage: Eukaryota > Metazoa > Chordata > Amphibia > Anura > Aromobatidae > Anomaloglossus > Anomaloglossus baeobatrachus. The sequence continues at coordinate 408,222,088 of NC_134354.1, read as the reverse complement.
GCTGTCAAAGCAGAAGAAAATTGGCACATTGTTAGATTTTGCCCACATCAGAAAAAAAATAATTTAAAAGGTGCAAATAAAGCAAAAAAACTAAAGTGGAGTAAAAGAAATAATGATTTTGTCTTGAGTGAACTGGTAGAAATGTTAAAAAAAATATTTCACAATATCAGTCTATTTTTTTGCTCAGAAATGTACATTTACAATAACTCTTTTTGTTCAAACATGACTATATGAAGTATTTTTTCTAAAGAACGTCGGATATAACAAATGTTACATTTTTTAAAGTTTGAAATCAATGGCCATTGTAAGGAGGACTTTCATGTATATGTTTTATATTTTTCTAAAAATATCTTTATCTCCATCCATTTTCTGTATTCCTATTTCCTAGTTAATAAGAAATTGATTTGCAGATCATGATTATTCAATTTCTGCTGCCTCATGGTTGAAGAATGCATTTACAATGATTAAGTTCTCTTCAAAAGCAAATGTTATCTGTTTTAGAAATGTATTTAAAATCACATTAAGAAGAAAAAGTCTATACTCTACTAACACGTTTTATAATGGGTGACTCAATGATATTGAAAAAATAGGCATTCATAGAATTTGGAAAAATTGGAAAAATGACTTTGTACTCTTCTCCGTTTGGTAAAATCGACTATCTGTACATTAACTGTGTCTTCTTTAGATATGTTTGACAGACTTTATTGTGCTTACATTTCACATTGCTCAATTTTTTTACAATGTAGTTGCCTGTTTTTTGTATATCTACAATTGTTACAGTTTGTATTCCCCTCCTGTACATAGCAAAGTAAATGTTGAAGCCAAGGAATGCTTACCATTAGCATAGAGCAAGTATGCTCGCGAAAGTTCAGTACTCGAATGAGCATCAAGGTGCTCGTGTACTCACAGAGCTCGGCCGAATATTGTGGGTGCTCGAATGTGTCATTGGAGAAAAAATGACTACAAAGCACAGGCTTGCTTCACTGCATGATGTGAGTAGGCACCCTAGGGAGAGTCATTTGCAGTCTCTGAATGGCTCTCACTGGGGTTGAACCAACATGTTCAGATGTAGTGTATCAAAGGGAAAAAAACAAAACCCCTCACCACCTGCCTGAAAATGAATGCTCTCTTTCTGCTTACCTGTATGTGGGTGGAGAGACGGACTGCCCAATTATTGACTTCTATTATACTTGTTACTTGAGTTGAGCACTTTCAGAGCTTCTGACCTGCTCGACTTGAGTACTGAGCACTAGAGGATTTTACTACTCGCCCATCTCTACTTACCATAGAAACAGACCTTACAGTTGCTATGAGGCACATAGAGAAGAGGATCCCTACCCAAACTGAATGAGATCACCCTTCTACTCTCAGTATAGGCTCTAGTAACAAAGACATAATAGCCTAAGGATCCTGGAAAGACAAAAAGTGGAAAAATAGCACTACATTCCAAACACGCATTAGCCTAAGGATCCTGAAAAAAAATGAAAAATTGCACAACATTCTAAACATGAATTACAGTAATGGGAAGATGAGACTGTGGAGAAATAGCACAATAGGGTCTTATCTGGTATAACAGTAGATAATTTAATTAGATGCACTCACCTATAGGGGTTGTGAAAGTCACAACTCCTTTATAAATATGGTGGTTAGGTGAATAGCTGCAGCACCGCAGGATAGGAATCAAAGTAGATGTACAAAGATGGGTCTCATGCTGCACTTATCACCATTCAAGAAGCAGATGTTTTTAATCCATGTCCTTTATTCCAAAAGCATAATACAGGTCTACACATTTTGAGGGTCTCAGTGCCCTTCTTCAATGGTGATAAGTGCGGCATGAGACCCGTCTTTCTACATCTACTTTAAACATGAATTAAGTTACAGATCCTGGAAAGACAAAAAGTGAAAAATAGCACCAAGTTCTCTTGCCCCAGGTGGTAAGACGTCTGATGGTATTTACCAGCACCAGAAAATGCTCTATGTTTCACGAAGGGGCAGCATAATGCCGTACATTTACAATTAATACATTTTTGGATTCTTTTATAGTATTCACTGGATGTCTTTCGTAAACAAAGCAGTAGGGTAGTTGAATAATTAGATGCAAACTAAGCGTCTCTTGGCACCTGCAGCAATTTCAACCCATCAATAAGGTTGAAGAAGCCAAGCCTGCCCAAAGAAAACTTGTATTGAAGCTCAAAGATATTGGTCTGGAAGCAAATTAGATAAATTGGATGAATAGCAGATTAAAAAAAGTTAAACACCACGCAAAGGTCATACGTTTGACATCTCAGAGACAAATATCATCTTTAGTGTGGAGTCAGGGAGTGTTCAGTAGCTGCCTGCAGTCATATATAATCAAGAAAATGAAGTCTATTAAGCACAGTATAATGCTAGATTAAATTAACTGAAATGAAATGCAGGTTATAACTATTGGAACCTTAGAATCCAAAATCTGCTAAATCACTATATGTATTTTTAAGAAACAAGTCAAGGACAGATTCAATCATGGTCTTGCAAAGGCTAAGAAATATAATGTCAGGACTCTAGAAGAGAATAAATAAATGTCTGAGACAATGATAAAAACAATACTCAATAGTTGCACATAACAAGTCTAAGTATGCTTTTGAAAATTATACTATTTAAGTTAAAGGGATGTTTTAAAGAAATACTCCCATCTTTTTTCATGCTATTGGATATACTATATTATTTGACCATAGGTACCTGACTTGTTGGACCCTCACTAATCGTGAGAATGAATGAATCAAAGTCAAAGGTTGTCACAAGGTGACTGTGAGGATTACTCCTGATAGTGGAGATGTCTGAGTCCCGTTCCTGGCTATGCTCCCAACTAGTACTACTCTGATATACCCCTCCCACCAGGTAAGGATGGGGCAAGAGTGTGATGGAAAATAGATAAAAACAGACAAGGGAAAACCAAATCTCTGACACGCTGCACACACACATGAATAGATAATGAGAGACTCAAGAGTAAAGCAAGAGTAGGAAGGTAACAACAAAAAGGCAACAAGGATTAACTCCACAACTGCAGTCAGCAACAAGTATAACAACCATCAGATAGTTTGGATCACAACACCTCATGAGACCAGCTAAGATAAACTATAGATGACATAGGTGGAAGGATTTAGCCAGCATATTTAGGAGGGGAGCAGATCTGATTGGCTTCCCCACAACATGTGGTCAAAGGAGACTAACAAGCAGACTAGCATAGATTTAATTCTTGCTAGCCTGCCTATGAATTAACACTCTGCAGGTCAAAGCCCGAGTCTGCCTGCGTTGATCACAGAGACCTCAGAAGTTATCAGTTGGAGTGTCAGAATCTGTAGTCTAAACAGAACCAAAACCCACCTGTCAGGCTGCACAACTGAAGTTACTGAAGCTACAGGTAATATAGTTTCAGAGTGCAGTTTAGCAAGCAACCAATAGGGGTCAGCAGAGTAGTTAGTAATTGAAGTCAGCCGCAACAGGTCTAAGACAGAAGCCCGGGGAGAAACAAATCGTGGTCAGAAGCCAGCAAAGAGTCAGAAGCCGAATAGAAGCATACAAACCAAAAGGGAAAGAAAATGTCGGAGTCACGAGTGAGGATACAGGTCAGCAGCCGGGAACTCCAAATACAGATAAGGGAGGAGGACAAACAGGTTAGGACAGGGGAAAACAGTAGACAGGCATGGGTAGTCAGGGATAAGGAAGTGGATTAATGGGGGAGGGTACAAGTCAGGACACAGTAGCAGGGAGTCAGGACAGATCGGGAACACTCACCAGAGCCAGTATACATGCTGAAAGACAGAAATATCACTGGCACTGAACCATAGGTGCAGCTGCAAGATATAGTGTCCAAGGATCCAGAAGGAGGCAGGGGAACTTAACCCCTGACATGACCAGGCCATAGCTGAGTGAAACCACAGCAGGGAAAAGCCGGCCTGGCACATGACACCACCATGACAATTGATGCTGTTTTTTTAAAAATGTCTGCGTGACAAAGGTAGATGTCAACTTTTGCCATATCACATTACAATTGCAGAAATTTGGATAATTGGGGTCTAGGAATTTTGACCCAAACAATTTTTGAAATACAGGATCAGAAGTGGTGATATGAGCACTGTGCCATTTCTTAGATCTGCTTGGGAAATAATAAAAATAATTTTTATTTCTATAATGCCAACATTTTCCACAGCACTTTACAATTCAGAGGGGACATGTACAACAATATGAGACATTACGGAGTAACACAATTCAACAGATACCAAAAAGAGTGCGGGCTCGACTCATAATCTTACAATCTATGAAGCTGGGGAAGTAGGGATAGTGGTATATGTATCTAAAGACTTTGTAAAAGCCAGAAGATTTTCAATTCATCTCTCCAGTACAGGCAAGTAGAGACAATCACATCCAAAATAGATAGGCTGAGCTTCACCGCAGTGATCATTGAGGGTCTCAAACTATGATATGTCAAAAGGTTTTAAAAGCATAGGTATATTTATTTTTTTATGCTGCTATGTGAGTGGAGGCTTTAGAGACGTTCCCTACACATTGCTTCTATTTTAAGCAGGTAGTGAATACATATTTTATACCTGTAAAATATTTTGTGTTCAATATTTACTACAAATCCTGGTTTCTTTAATGTCTTGAAAACCTGGCCAATTTCCATTATTGCGTTTTCGTTTTATCCTTCCTTTTCTCCAAGAGCTATAACTTTTTTTTCCACTTATTCGTACGAGGGCTTGTTTTTTTGAGGATGACATCATTCATTTTACAATTTTACTGTACTAAAAAACAGGGAAAAATTCTAAGCGCTGTGAAATTGCGAAAAACCCCCACATAATTCTTACATTAAATTTTGGGAATTGTTTTTACACCACACACTACAAGGTAAAAATGACTTCTCAGTAGGATTCTCCTCATCAGTAGGATTACGGCAATACCAAACTTGTCCAGTGTTTTATTTTTTTAGTGGGGGGAAAAATATCAGAACTTTTTTGTAAAAAAAATTGGGGATTGAATTTCATTTTTCCAAGACATAACATTTTTTGGTGGATGCAGTCATGTGACGGATCATATTTTGTGTGGTGAGATTAAGTTTTTATTTATATAACATTTTGTTTGCTTGTTACAGCATTTTTTTGTTATATTGTACAGACCTCAAAAAAATAATTCTATTGTTTTTGATTTTTTTTCTGTTTTGGTGTTTACAAATTGGGTTAATTATTATTACATTTTGATACGAGTAGATTGGACTTATCTGAATGCAATAATACCACATATGTGTATGTTTATAATTTCATGTTTTACTATATATTTAATGGGAGAGAAAGGGTGTTTTAAACAATTTTTTTCATATCTTTTGAAACATATTTTTTTTACTTTTCAATGTATTTACTAGTCCCCTCAAAGGACTATAACCTGCAATTGTCTGATCGCTTGTACTATATACACAATGCCATTGTATAAATCACAGTTTCCTTTGAAACCCGACCACAGGCAGGCTTCAAAGGACGGCTGCTATGACAAGCATGGAGGTCTTCAACAGACACTTTGGTGGGCCGCGATCACATCACAGCACTCCTATAGACACATAGAATGATGCTCTTCATGCCACTACTTCGTTAATTACATTTTTAGAGTTTGACAGTCACATTTAATAGGTTAACAATCTCTAACAATCGTTATAGGCAGGTTCTGGCTTTCCCCTATAAGCTCCCTCCATACCACCAACTACCGACTGGTGGCGTACATGAATGGCGAATGTCTATAAAGGGATAGTAATAATATTAATAATTGTTTTATTGTTTACTTTCATTCAAAGACATTTCAAAAGCCTTATAGAGACACACTGGGGCCTGTGCATTGTGTGATTTGAGGACAGTACTGAAATTATGTATCACTTCCTCTTCCATCGGCACCAAACAGATGGCGAAGATGTGATATTAAAGTCTTGTCCTATTATTTTCTTCTTAGTTTTCCAACTTTGTTTCAGTATGTCTGGTAAAGGCATATCCTTTAAAACATTATATTATGCACAGATGAAAGGAATTATTTAATAATGAATAAACTCCGCCATGTTTTATTCATGGTGTAATTAGTTGCTCCCTCTTAAAGAGAATGGATTTTGACATTAGCTCCCATAATCTTTAGTGAACCTCTCCAATATGGCTATAGATCTTAATTCAATTTATCAGAATGGAAACCCTGATGCTATTTACCTGGTTCACAGTGAGATATTTTCTTGAAAATTGTTTGTTGGACAAATATATAAAAACTCTAATTTCAACAATCATAATAGATGTTGTATATAACATTCCATTAAACAAACATCTAGAGATTTCCTTATTACAGTGCAATTTCCTCCAATTTATATTAGAGTCGGTCTGTTTTATTAGGTTTATTTACCATCGTAGTTTTGTTTATGCAAGCACAGACAAGATGAACGCAGCCTAATTATACCTATTTTTTTTCATTGCAGTTAAATAGCTTGTTAGGTTTATTATTTAGACTGTATGTTTCATTTTTAAGCATCCAATTTTTCCAGTAAATTGAATAAATACGAGACACTACTTAATGTATATATTTTCATATGGATACTGTAATATTAGAGGCCTGGCATGTGATAAAGAATGATCAAGTCCAAGTCACCTTCTTAAAGTATCAATACATGACCAGTATTTAATTGGCCATTGTCATTTCAAGAAACTTTGCATAAATCAATAGTTCAAGGAAATATAAGAAACTTTCTAATATATCTTGTCAGAGAAATATGATCCTATCTCCGTTTATGAACCACTTTTTTTACCCTCCTTCAGTCTGAAAAACTGATGAAATCCATCTTGGCTAAAACAAGACAAACTGCCAGGTCACTGATGTATCATATTATAGTTGCCGAGTGAAGTATATGGAAATGAGAGGAGAAGGGAGGAACAGAGTGACAAAGACACTGCAACTTTGTAATAAGTGTTTAATCCTAGAACCAGATCCCCAGCTACACTGCTCAGTATTATTGTATAATGCCCTCCCTTACTGTATAATGTCCTGCATTACTGTATAATGTCCTCCCTTACTGTATAATGTCCTGCATTACTGTATAATGTCCTCTCTTATTGTATTATGTCCTCCCTTACTATATAATGTCCTCCCTTACTGTATAATGTCCTGCATTACTTTATATTGTTCTCTCTTGCTGTAAAATGTCCTGCATTACTGTGTAATGTTATCTCTTAGTGTATAATGTCCTCCCTTACTGTATAATGTCCTGCATTACTGTATACTGTCCTCCCTTACCTTTCTGCATTACTGTATAATGTCCTTCCTTACTGTATAATGTCCTGCATTACTGTATAATGTCCTCCCTTACTGTATAATTTCCTGCATTACTGTATAATGTCCTCTCTTATTGTATTATGTCCTCCCTTACTATATAATGTCCTCCCTTACTGTATAATGTCCTGCATTACTTTATATTGTTCTCTCTTGCTGTAAAATGCCCTGCATTACTGTGTAATGTTATCTCTTAGTGTATAATGTCCTCCCTTACTGTATAATGTCCTGCATTACTGTATACTGTCCTCCCTTACCTTTCTGCATTACTGTATAATGTCCTTCCTTACTGTATAATGTCCTGCATTACTGTATAATGTCCTCCCTTACTGTATAATGTCCTGCATTACTGTATAATGTCCTCTCTTATTGTATTATGTCCTCCCTTACTATATAATGTCCTCCCTTACTGTATAATGTCATGCATTACTTTATATTGTTCTCTCTTGCTGTAAAATGTCCTGCATTACTGTATAATGTCATCTCTTAGTGTATAATGTCCTCCCTTACTGTATAATGTCCTGCATTACTGTATACTGTCCTCCCTTACCTTTCTGCATTACTGTATAATGTCCTTCCTTACTGTATAATGTCCTACATTACAGTATAATGTCCTCCCTTACAGTATAATGTCCTGCATTATATACAAAATCTCCGCCCTTACTGTATTATGTTCTGCATTACTGTATACTGTCCTCTCTTACTGTATAATGTCCTGCATTACTGTATAAAGTCTTCCATTACTGTATAATATCCTCAATTACTGTATAATGCTGTTGTTTTGGGGGGGTGCTACATAGACACAAGAGAGCAGGAATCCCTTATTTTTCTTTGTGCTCTGTTTGCGAGACATCATAGCAACTAGTTTCCACCCACTAGTTCAGAGACAATTAAAAAGAAGAGAGCATGCAGAGGACAAAACCTGTGGAAAACTCAGCACAATCACATATGAGAGCTTATTGTGAAAAGTTATCTGAAATGACAGGTACACTTTAATATCTTTAATGTTGACAGGTACATTATAGCATATGCTTTAATACACAGTCTCAATTTTCTGCTTTTATAGGTTTTAGTGCAGTATGTTCTTCACTGTAGGAAATGGGACACAGAGTACATTCAGTAGGCTGACAGAAACCCACAAAAGGATTAACTGGATATTTATGAAAATCTAACTCAAATCCTATTACAAAATGAGCTTGTAACCCATTGAAACTGTAGGATGACAAAACTAATCAGCTTTGGCTGGCGGCATTGGAGAAAAGAGAAGGAACAGGAAAATGAGATCAGATACACAGATGTTCCGTATCTGAGTATCTGAGTATGTGCATTGTAGAGATTAGTGAAGATGTTGTTTGAAAGATACTTCTATACTTGAGTAGAAAGACGAAATGTGATTTTACCTCCAAATACTGTAATGTGCAGAAGTGATACAAAGAGCTTTAATTATCAGAGTAGAAGAATAAATGCATACTTATTTCATTGGATATTCTGCTATTTTGTGTTATCTCATAGAATTGTGGATTACTTGGAGGTGTTCTTGAGTAATTTGGACAATTCTTTTCAAGTCTCTTAAAAATAGTCGGATTTGGGAAATTGCCAGGATTTATCTGTTGAGAATTCTTTCTGCAAGTGTTCAGTTTTCAGCAGCGCCACCACAGGAAGCCTTACATAGTGCATGATGCTTACTGACTGCCTTTATTGTACATACTAAACTGGATCTCCAGATAGAGAATTTTGCTTGTACTCTTTCAAAACCCTCTTCACCACCGGGCGATTTTTCGTTTTTGTTTTTTACTCCCCTTTTTCCGAGAGCCGTAACTTTTTTATTTTTTCTTCAATATTGCCATATCAGGGCTTGCTTTTTCAAAACGAGTTGTATGTTTAAATAAAACCATGAGTTTTACCGTATAGTCTACTGGAAAATGGCAAACAAATTCCAAGTGCGGAGAAATTGAAAAAAAAATGCAATGGCACGATTATTTTTGGGATATTTTGGACAATTTATTGTATGATATAATCTCAATATGGCATGTATCTTTTAGCATAATTCATATTTATTATTATTTAAAAGGACACTTTTGTATATTTTGTGCCCTCTCCTGGTATGTTTGATGCCCTTTAATTATGTGACCCACTTTTTAAATCCTTCATATTTTTAGCCTGATACCCATTTTTGTCATAAATAAAAGTTCTGAATACCTTTTTAATGATCGGTTGTTGTTTTTTATAGTTTTAATTCCATTAGATATGAGCCCAGGCATTATCTTCATTGATATTCCACATAAGGGTTCATATATCACTATAAGCCTTTACTGCTGGTTAAATTTGAGCTCCTTTTTCTATATAATAGAACAAACTAAAAAAAATAGTCCTTGGAGATTCTTAACTAATTTATGCGTTTAATGAGAAAACTTTTATGGCTGTTTCTGGGATTATTACCAAGATGGTGCTATTGTGTAATTATGCAGTGGTACAGGAGAAGAGGGCAATGCTTGTCAGACTTGTAATGGTATCTATATTATTATTATTATTATTAGTAGTAGTATTAGTAGTATTATTTATTATTATTATTATTATAGCGCCATTTAACCGATGGCGCTTTACATGTGAAAGGGGTATACATAATAGGGACAAGTACAATAATCATAAACAATACAAGGCACAGACTGGTACAGGAGGAGAGGGGACTCTGACCGCGAGGGATCACAGTCTACAGGGGATGGGTGAGGATACAGTAGGTGAGGGTAGAGCTGGTCGTTGCAGCGCTATAGTAGACTGAGGGTTACAGCAGGTTGTAGGCTTGTCGGAAAAAGTGTGTCTTCAGGTTCCTTTTGAAGCTTGTCAAGGTAGGTGAGAGTCTGATAAGTTGTGGCAGAGCATTCCAGAGTATGGGGGAGGCGTTGGAGAAATCAGATGCAGAGAAAGCATCTGGCATATTGGTTGCCACCCAGCTATCCCTGAAATAGATTAACTGTAACAGAGTTGTTGAAAATGATTTTCAGGAACCTGGTCTAGCAGCCATGATAGTAGTCCATGGCTACAAGACCAGAGCCATGTCAACCTCCTACCATCTCCTGGCATCTTTGGTGTCATTTTTGACTAGTGGGCTGGAGATGCTGTCAGGTAGTAGGAGGTTCACACTGATCTGGCCCAATGACCATTGACCAATGTTGAGTCCCAAGACCAGGGCTCTTGATATTTTTTTTGCTGAACTCTACTAATTTATTGTAAATACTTAGTCAGAAAGGCCAACTTTATTTACTGTTATCAGTGATTCTATTTTTTAGCTATTGAATGCCAAGTTATCTTTAGGGTAAAAAGTCTACATTGAATATCAGAGGTTATAATTTTGATGGACAGTATATAACATCACAGCTTGTATGCATCTACATCTAAAGTCCTACAGCTTTGGAAATCCCCAGACCCTGAACATATACATTGTGTGTGTTCCTAAGTGGTTTGCAATTTGCTACAAACAATTTTAAGTTGAAGTATATAATCAATAATATTGAGTGCACACTTCAAATGAGTTTCTAGCTACAGGCCACATACTGTCAAAGCCTTTGACAAATTTCTTCACTTTTTCATAAAAAATTAACCCACTGGCTCCAATAGAACATTTATAATTTATTTGTGTTCTCCCCTAGTAACAACAAGGAGCATCTGTCACTGTAACATGCGCTGGTACTGTGTGTTTGTGTCAAATATCCTGTTTTTGTGCCCAATTCTCTTAACCGGTTCCTCTGTAAGAATTCTCTTAAAAACTGTCCAAGCCAACCAATGTTACAGAAGGAGAGAACCAGAGCGGCGTGACTAACGGAACAATTGTAATTCTGCTGCCAACATCACACAGCCATATGTTATATTCGCTAGCTGAGTGCCTGGCCCACATTTATGTGTAAAAGATTAATGCTTGGTCTACACTTTGATTTGAATGTTCACAAGTTGAGTTCTTTATCACATCTCCCACAGGTTGTGTCTGATACCTTGAGTTTGTGTTGCCTTATGTATAAACTAATTAGGAAAATGTCATTGGGTTGAAGCATATATATTTTCATGGAAACATTGACACTCAGCATATCTCTATACTGAGTCAGTACAGCCATCTTTAGAGGAAGATTGGCTCTCCAAGTTAGCTAAAATGACTCAAGTTCTTTGGCTCCACCAATTGTTTAAATGATTCTGAAAGTTCAGTCACCAACTCTATAGAACTTGTGCATACCCATTTTTAATGGATCATATTTTTTGATTTTATCATTGGAAAATAGGAGGATATTCAAATATTACTGATGGATTTGGTGAAACTGGTGTCTTTGGCTGGGGACTGGCAAATAAAGTTAAGTGTGGATAAATTAAACTCAGATATTTAGGCAAAGGAAACAAAAGTATAATTATGTGCTAGACAGTGATGAGATAATACAATCTGTTTTGTTCTTATAAAAACCATCTTGTCTTATAACTGAATGAGGTCATAGGACTCAGCTAACACTGATGGGCAGAGAAGTTTCACATTTCTACACATACCCCTGCGGCTCTTGGTGCATAGTTCTGAGAGGTTATTTCTTTGTTTGGGATACTATATATTGTTTGGGATTTGTTCTTCTTCTTTGTTTGGGATACTATATAAACTGGTCACATGATATAATAAAGCAGAAACTTTCAGCACACCACAAAGTGTGTGTGCTGCAATGATTTTCCAATCGCTTGTAACACAAATCTTACTAATTTGGAGATCCAATAGCATAGAAGTAGTGTATTTCTCTCACACAGTAAAATATTGGGTAAAACTGTCACTGAAGAAGACTTGATTGTCTCGGTGGACAGCAAACTCCGCGTTAGTGACCAATGCCAGGCAGCTGCTGCCAAATAATATAGAAGGCATCAAAAGAGGCAGAGATGCTCAAGACAAGAACATATTGCAGTTTAGTCTCTTTACAAAGCTTTAGGCTATATTCACATGCAGCTTGTTTTCAGTGGGTTGTTTTTCTTTTGCTGTATTTTCATGCAAACTAAAAGCTGCTTTTTCAAGTACCAGTAAAAGCTGTTAGCTTTCAGGAATCTCATGCACATGATTACTGCTGCATTTTTTTTATTAATTTAGTAAAGTTAACATACAGATGTAGCAAAGATTTCAAACATAATACAACATTGTGACATCATACCACAAAAAAGCGTAATTTGACATCAGTCTCTTAAAGAACCTCTCCAGCATTTTGTTTTTCATTGCTGGACTTGTGCCTTAAATCATATGGGGGCTTTACACGCTGCAACATCGCTAATGCGGAGTCGTTGGGGTCACGGAATTTGTGACGCACATCTGGCCGCATTAGCGATGTTGCTGCGTGTGACACCGATGAGCAATTTTGCATCGTTGCAAAAACGTGCAAAATAGCTCATCGATGACATGGGGGTCCATTCTCGATTATCGTTACTGCAGCAGTAACGATGTAGTTCGTCGCTCCTGCGGCAGCACACATTGCTATGTGTGACGCTGCAGGAATGAGGAACCTCTCCTTACCTGCCTCCCGGCTGCTATGAGGAAGAAAGGAGGTGGGCGGGATGTTCCAGCCACTCATCTCCGCCCCTCCGCTTCTATTGGGCGGCCACTCAGTGACGTCGCTGTGACGCCGCACGGACCGCCCCCTTAGTAAGGAGGAGGTTCATCGGTCACAGCGACGTTGCCGGGCAGGTAAGTATGTGTGACAGGTCTGAGCGATGTTGTGCGGCACGGGCAGCGATTTGCCCGTGTCGCACAACAGATGGGGGCGGGTACCCACGCTAGCGATATCGGGACCGATATCGCAGCGTGTAAAGTAGCCTTAAGTCCCATACCCCAGGTAGTTATAGTCACCCTCTGGCATTTATATATTTTTCAGTGCGGCTCCGGTTCTGTATCGCCGTCTTGTGCCTGTAACTTCAGACTGGCTGGAAGTCAAAAGCTATGACACAAGCTCTAAATCCAAGACTATGAGAGCAAGAGCAATGCCAGAATGAGGCTCTGATAGAGTGGTATTGAGTTGTGACCTCCAGCGCACTCCAGTAAACAGGTCACAAGTTGCCGGAGATCGGAGATCGACCAGAGCAACACTGACGAACAGATGAAGACATGAGGATCAGTATAAGGCCTAGGACACATGGCGAGAAAAACGGTGCAAGTGGAATGTGATAAAAAAATCGCATTCCACTCGGACCAATATTACTCTATGGGGCAGCTCCCATGAGCAATTATTTTCTCAGCCCTAATCTGAACGAGAAAACAGTCACAGCATGCTGCAAGTGTAATGTGATCTTGTTTCACTCGCACCCATTCAAGTCTATGGGGTGAGAGAAACATAGCACTGCTCTTGCATTACACCGGTGTAATGCGAGAGCAGTGCGATTTTCCCATCAGCCGGCAACGGAGGAGAGAGGGAGATAAATCCTTCCCTCCCCTCTGCAGCGCTGGCCCTCCCCTCCGCTAGTGTGGTCTGATCGCACGATCGGACCACAGTCGCATGACACTCGGCTCCCGCTGTGCTGCGAGCATGTGCCAAATGTCATGCGAGGACTCGCACAAATTCCCATGTGGCCTCAGCCTAAGACAAGGGTCAGGGGACTACTTCTGGGCTAAAATAGGATGCTTTAGGCTATGTGCGCACTAGGCCGTTTTACCAGCGGATTTACCCGCAGATTTGCTGCGGAAATTTCTTGAGAAAGGTTTGAAATCTTTCTGCAGACATTTCCCAGCAAAACCTATGGGAACAAAAAATAGCTGTGCGCACGCTGCGGATTTTTCTCAAGAAAATTTCTGCGGTATACCCCCGGAATTTCATTCCATTCACTGTAATGTAATCGCGAAATTCCGGGGGTATACCGCAGGTAGCAAATGATGTGCCGTATACCCCCAGTATAGCCGCGATTTACCTGCGATAATGCTCATCGCTCCCTGCTTTTTTGCAGGGAGTGATGTCATTATGCCAGGAAGAGGAGGCGGAGCAGAGTAAACACAGACGTCATACTCCCTGGATGCCGCACAGAAGCGCTTCCGTGTGACGTCCGGCGGGTGCCCGTGCAATCTGTGTCCCGCTGCAGCCCCGCCGCTGCACGCACAGCAGTGGCTTGTTACGCTGCAGCGCAGGCAGACACTGACACACAGCAGTGCGTGCAGCCGTGGGGATGACGAGTGCTGCTGTCAGGAGGTGAGATGAGATCATTACCTGCTGTGATGATCTCCTGCCTCCTGGCATCACCGCGGTCACTGCTGCCTATGCCCGTCTCGCGAGCGGCCCGAGACTGGTGACGTCATGGGCTCTCGCGATACTGCTGACAACACGGCGGACATAGAAGTCAGTGACAGCGCTGATGGCAGAACTGCAGGAGATCATCACAGCAGGTAATTATTATTATTATTATTATTTATTATTATAGCGCCATTTATTCCATGGCGCTTTACAAGTGAGAGAGGGTATACGTACAACAATCATTAACAGTACAAGACAGACTGGTACAGGAGGAGAGAGGACCCTGCCCGCGAGGGCTCACAGTCTACAGGGAATGGGTGATGGTACAATAGGTGAGGACAGAGCTGGTTGCGCAGTGGTCTACTGGACTGAGGGCTATTGTAGGTTGTAGGCTTGTTGGAAGAGGTGGGTCTTAAGGTTCCTCTTGAAGCTTTCCACGGTAGTGGAGAGTCTGATGTGCTGAGGTAGAGCGTTCCAGAGTATGGGGGATGCACGGGAGAAATCTTGTATGCGATTGTGGGAAGAGGAGATAAGAGAGGAGCAGAGAAGGAGATCTTGTGAGGATCTGAGGTTGCGTGCAGGCAGGTACCGGGAGACTAGGTCACAGATGTAGGGAGGAGACAGGTTGTGCATGGCTTTGTATGTCATGGTTAATGTTTTGAACTGGAGTCGTTGGGCGATGGGAAGCCAGTGAAGGGATTGGCAGAGTGGCGAGGCTGGGGAGTAGCGAGGGGAGAGGTGGATTAAGCGGGCCGCAGAGTTTAGGATAGATTGGAGGGGTGCAAGAGTGTTGGAAGGGAGGCCAGAGAGCAGGAGGTTGCAGTAGTCAAGGCGGGAGATGATGAGGGCATGCACTAATGTTTTTGCAGATTCTTGGTTAAGAAAGCACAGATCCGGGAGATATTTTTGAGTTGTAATCGGCATGAGTTGAAAAGGGCTTGGATGTGTGGCTTGAAGGATAGAGCAGAGTTGAGGGTTAGTCCAAGGCAACGAGCTTGTGAGACTGGGGTGAGTGAGCAATCATCAAGTTTGATGGAAAGGCTTGTTGGAGGAGATGAGTGATGAGGAGGAAATACAATGAACTCTGTTTTGTCCATGTTAAGTTTTAGGAATCGTGCAGAGAAGAAGGATGAAATAGCAGACAGACATTGTGGAATTTTGGTTAGTAGAGAGGTAATGTCAGGTCCAGAGAGGTAGATCTGTATGTCATCGGCATAGAGATGATACTGGAAGCCGTGAGACACTATGAGCTGTCCCAGGCCGAAGGTGTAGATGGAGAACAGCAGGGGTCCAAGAACTGAGCCTTGGGGGACACCGACAGATAGGGGGCGAGATGAGGAAGTGGTGTGAGAATGGGAGACGCTGAAAGTTCGGTCGGTTAGGTATGAGGAGATCCAAGATAGGGCCAAGTCTGTGATGCCCAGAGATGAGAGAATCTGTAGTAGGAGGGAATGGTCTACTGTGTCGAAGGCAGAGGACAGGTCCAGGAGGAGAAGGATAGAGTAGTGTCGCTTGGCTTTGGCGGTTAGTAGATCATTGGTGACTTTGGTTAGGGCAGTTTCGGTAGAATGATGTGGTCGGAAGCCAGATTGAAGCCGGTCAAAGAGGGAGCAGGAGGAGAGGTATGAGGACAATTCAAGATGGACATGCTGTTCCAGTAGTTTTGAGGCATAGGGGAGAAGGGATATGGGGCGATAGTTTGACACAGAGGATGGGTCAAGGGAGGGCTTTTTGAGGATGGGTGTAATAGAGGCATGTTTAAAGCATGAAGGGAATACACCAGTTGTTAGTGATAGGTTGAAGAAATGGGTTAGGGCTGGGATGAGGACTGCGGTGATGTTGGGGATGAGGTGCGATGGGAGCGGGTCCAGTGCACAGGTGGTTAGATGTGATCTTGAGAGTAGGGTGGAGAGATTGTTTTCTGTCATGGTGGAGAAGCTGGATTTGGAGGAAGAGGGCTGAGTAGCTATGATGAGGGGCTGTGGTGATTGTTGGCCAAAGCTTGCTCTGATGTTGTCAATCTTCCGCTTGAAGAAAGAGGCAAAGTCTTCAGCTGAGATGAGAGGAGAGGGAGGTGGTGCCGGAGGATGGAGGAGAGAATTGAAAGTGTTGAATAGCTGTTTAGGGTTGTGAGAGAGAGAAGATATGAGGGATGAGAAGTAGGTTTGTTTTGCAGCAGTGAGTGTGGACTTGAAAGTGGTGAGGGACTCTTTATATGCAATGAAGTGCTCAGTGGAATGAGACCTCTTCCATCTGCGCTCAGCAATTCTGGAAGCCCGTCTTAGTTCTTTAGTCTGCCTTGTGTGCCAGGGTTGCCTGTTGATTGTGCGGGTTTTGGTGTGTGTGAGTGGGGCAGCTGATTCGAGCTGATTCTCATCTATCCTCCTGACAGCAGCACTCGTCATCCCCTGCAGTGACCTGGGCTATTGATGTTAGCTCAGGTCACTGCATTGCTCTCCCAGCCAATGGGGAACATTCTGTTCTTCATGAACTGGGATAGTGACTATGGTATGGATCGCCATGGGACGCCCCCCCTTATTGGATTACGCTGGACGTGGAATTGATTGTTCTTATCAATAAATTGGTGAAAGGGGGAATGTGGGGAGTGTTTTTTTTTTCAAATAAAACTTTTTTTGTTGTCTATTTTATATTTCTTACTGACTGGGTTTGTGATGTCAGGTATCTGATAGATGCGTGACATCACTAACCCCAGGGTTTGATGCCAGGTGACATTACACATCTGGCATCAACCCCATATATTACCTCGTTTGCCACCAGGGTAACGGGATGAGTTGGGGTGAAGCGCCAGGATTGGCACATCTAATGGATGCACCACTTCTGGGGCTGCTGCAGACTGCTATTTTTAGGCTGGGGAGTGTCCAATAACAGTGGACCTCCCTAGTCTGAGAATATCAGACCCCAGCTGTCCGCTTTACCTTGGCTGGTGATCCAATTTGGGGGGACCCCACGTTTTTTGTTTTAAATTATTTATTTAATGTAAAATAACAGCGTGGGGTGCCCTCTGTTTTGGATTACCAGCCAAGGTGAAGCTGCCAGCTGTGGTTTGCAGGCTGCAGCCGTCTGCTTTACCCTAGCTGGCTACAAAAATAGGGGGAACCCCACGTCATTTTTTTTTTAATTATTTATTTTTTGGCTAAATACAAGGCTAGGCACCCTTTAGTGCCACATGAAAGTCACTAAAGGGTGCCAGCTTAGAATATGCAGGGGGGTGGGACATTATATAGGTCTTTCTCATCTATCTATCTATTCATCTATCCATCTTTCCCTCTATCCATTATCTGTCTATCTATCGATTATCTATCTATTATCTATATTATTTATTTCTGTTCAGCATAAAAAAGCGCAGGGACCAACCTGCGGCAAAACCGCGGCAAAATCGTGGCAAAAACGCATGCGTTTTTCCCACGGATTTGGTGCGTTTTTTTACCGCAGGTGCGGTAATCTTCAACTCCCAGAAGTTTCTCAAGAAATTTTCTTGAGAAAAATCACTTTTCTAGTGCGCACATAGCCTTAAAGTGGGACAACTGTGCTAATTTATCAAGATTTTGCATTTTTTTTTGGGGCATGTTATACTTAATAGGATTGTTTAGTTTAGAAAAAACATTTCATAGAGCCTCTTAGGGCATACTTTCAGGACACACATATCTTGCCCATGCTGGACAGTGATTATGAGTTGCTCTCACTCTGGAGGACTTTTCCTGTGTAGTATTGTACAGTCAATCCATTGATTCGAATGATCATGGTGACATGCTTCATTACTTGTATGGGGGCACTGGAGAAAAACTTATCACTTACTTCCAGATTTCTTTCCAGATTATAGCTGATTCCTAGGGTCCCAGCAGATAGACCATGTAATTTGACTATAGCCAAGAAACTCATGCAATGAGTAAGAATTGTTCAAAATATAGGACCCCCTTAATGTAAATGTGCTAGAAAATCTTCTGTGAAGCAGAAATATTTCTTTGTAAGGCAAAATGTCCACTTCATTTATTGCTGTGCAGTAAGATCTGAAACTAGCATCAGCTATCTACAGTGGAGAGGTAATTTATTTTAAGTATGCTGCAATGAAAGAACTCACTTTCATTGTGACATATTACATTGTCAGTTCTGGAGCTTACTAGTTCTTTGAGGCTTTGATTTCTATAGAATCTTAGAAGATATTTTATCTTAGAAAAATCCCTCTTATTCTAGGGTGGTAAGGGGCAGAGGTGATGTTACACCCATAGATGTACTGTGTAAGATGTCAATGCTTAGAAATTGCCTTTATATGCTTTCACGGGATTGATAGAAAGAATTATAAAGACTTGACCGGAAATCCAGAACAAAAACAATGCTGCTTACATTTAGTAATAGATCTGATGTATGTGTGAGTGTCGGCCAGAAGCAGGGGAGGATGACGTGGAGGATATCTGCTGGGAGGGCCCGCCGAGGATTTAATGAGGATCTAGGAGCGACACAGACATCCGGGGTCTAGTAGGTATGAGTCTCCTTGGAAGGGGGGTCGGCTTTTTTTGCGGGGTAAACTTACCCCCAACCGTGTTTCCTCAAAAATTAAACCTAGCCTAAAATAAGCCCTAACGTTTTTTTCAGGGCAAAAAAGTATAAGACAGTGTCTTACTTTTGGGAAAAATGGTAGTAATGGTGACAATCATAAAGAGTACAAGTGTATCTAGCCAATTTTCTTTAAAAAGTGATAGATGAATGTATACAGTCATGACCAAAAGTGTTGGCACCCTTGAAATCATTCCAGAAAATGAAGTATTTGTCCCAGAAAATTATTGCAACTACATGTTTTGCAAAATACATGTGTATTTACTTTGTGTGAATTGGAACAAGACAAAAAAAAAAAGAAAAAAAGGGCAATTTGGACATAATTTCACACAAAACTGCAAAAATGGTCTGGACAAAATTGTTGGCACCCTCAACTTGATGTTTCATTGCACACTCTTTCGAATAAATAACTGGAATCAATTACATGCTATAACCATTAAAAAGCTGCTAATGTGACGCCCCTGGACTATTCAGGTCATCTGCACAAACTGCCCTCCGCGTGCAGTAGTCAACCCCCCATGGTTCGGGTCTCTATCCTACAGTGCTGCCTCCATCAGCATTCACAAATCCTAGATACACTTTGCACCACACCTGTCAGGCACACCAGTGGGCTGCTTAAGCAGGAAAAGGGCCGCCCACCTAGGGGTCAGACAGGGAGGTAGAAGGTGTCAAGGTCAGTTAGTTGAGTGGTAGCCCTCGAGCTGTGAGGAGCTCTTAGGAAGCTGGGAGTTGGAGCTCCCAGGGAAGAGAAAAACTAGGTCGCAGACAGTGGTCTGGACATACAGTGCTGGCCAAAAGTATTGGCACCCCTGCAATTCTGTCAGATAATACTCAGTTTATTCTTGAAATGATTGCAATCAGAAATTCTTTGGTATTATTATCTTCATTTAATTTGTCTTCAATGAAAAAAAAATAAAAAAAATTGTCATAAAGCCAAATTGGATATAATTCCATACCAAACATAAAAAAGGGAGTGGACAAAAGTATTGGCACTGTTTGAAAAATCATGTGATGCTTCTCTATTTTGTGTAATTAACAGCACCTGCAACTTACCTGTGGCACCTAACAGGTGTTGGCAATAACTAAATCACACTTGCAGCCAATTGACATGGATTAAAGTTGACTCAACCTCTGTCCTGTGTCCTTGTGTGAACCACATTGAGCATGGAGAAAAGAAAGAAGACCAAAGAACTGTCTGAGGACTTGAGAATCCAAATTGTGAGGAAGCATGAGTAATCTCAAGGCTACAAGTCCATCTCCAAAGACCTGAAAGGTCCTGTGTCTACGGTGCGCAGTGTCATCAAGAAGTTTAAAGCCCATGGCACTGTGGCTAACCTCCCTAGATGTGGATGGAAAAGAAAAATTGACGAGAGATTTCAACGCAAGATTGTGAGGATGGTGGATAAAGAACCTCAACTAACATCCAAACAATTTTAAGCTGCCCTGCAGTCCGAGGGTACAACAGTGTCAACCTGTACTATCCGTCGGCGTCTGAATGAAAAGGGACTGTATGGTAGGATACCCAGGAAGACCCCACTTCTTACCCTAAAAGCCAGGCTGGAGTTTGTCAAAACTTACCTGAGAAAGCCTAAAACGTTTTGGAAGAATGTTCTCTGGTCAGATGAGACAAAAGTAGAGCTTTTTGGGAAAAGCCATCAACATATAGTTTACAGGAAAAAAAAGAGGCATTCAAAGAAAAGAACACGGTCCCTACAGTCAAACATGGCGGAGGTTCCCTGATGTTTTGGGGTTGCTTTGCTGCCTCTGGCACTGGACTGCTTGACCGTGTGCATGGCATTATGAAGTCTGAAGACTACCAACAAATTTTGCAGCATAATGTAGGGCCCAGTGTGGGAAAGCTGGGTCTTCCTCAGAGGTCATGGGTCTTCCAGCAAAACACACTTCAAAAAGCACTAGAAAATTGTTTGAGAGAAAGCACTGGAGACTACTAAAGTGGCCAGCAATGAGTCCAGACCTGAATCCCATAGAACACCTGTGGAGAGATCTCAAAATGGCAGTTTGGAGAAGGCACCCTTCAAATCTCAGGGACCTGGAGCAGTTTGCCAAAGAAAAATGGTCTAAAATTCCAGGCGAGCATTGTAAGAAACTCATTGATGGTTACCGGAAGCGGTTGTTCGCAGTTATTTTGGCTAAAGGTTGTGCAACCAAGTATTAGGCTAAGGGTGCCAATACTTTTGTCTGGCCCATTTTTGGAGTTTTGTGTAAAATGATCAATGATTTGATTTTTGTTTCATTCTCTTTTGTGTTTTTTCATTGAAGACAAATTAAATGAAGATAATAATACCAAAGAATTTGTGATTGCAATCATTTTCAAGAATAAACTGAGTATTATCTGACAGAATTGCAGGGGTGCCAATACTTTTGGCCAGCACTGTAGAGGAGTCACCCCCCCCGGTCACAGGGGATTGAGGCTAGGTGCCTGGAACCCGATGAGGAGGACGGCCGGCAGCTTGATCCTATCACCGGTCCGGACCGAAGGAACGACGGGGTACACGGATCCTAGGTCAGGAAGAAGCTTCAGGCAATCCGGCAATTAACCTGAGGAGAACGGGGCCTTTATGAACTGTTCCCACCCAGCTCACAGATCGGGGGCACTAGCACAATGAGGGGGATAGGGCTTTCCTAGGAAGCAGCCCACGGAAATCCCAAGCGTGAGCTCCTGAGAGAAGGCTCCTTCACTTAGCCACAGTGGGGAGTGGGGCCCGGATAGCTCCAAACTACCAAACCACAATGGACAATCTAAAACTTAGTGCCAGGAGGCAGGTTACAGACCACAAGCAGCACCGCAGGGGACGGTACCCGGACGAACTCCCCTCGAGAGGCAACGGTGTTCAGAGACTTGGTTTACCCTGTTGTCAGTGTCTGCTTCATTGCTGAGTGAGTACCCGACTGACCCATGCACTGCATCCCAACACCTCCAAACAGAGTCCTGGGGCCTGTCCCTACCCATGGAGGGCAACGTCACCTAACTGCCCCACTCCATCACCCCGGCAGCGGCGTTACTTCTAATTACCGTACACCACTGGTGGCGTCATGAACTACACCAATTTCCCTGTAAATCCCCCCCTTTTACATTTGAGTGTGGCCCCTAAGCCCCTGAGTCTGGAGATACTCGAGCCACGAACGAACACAATCCGAGCGGTTCGATCCGCTGCTGGGTTGGCACACCTCCACCTCTCATCTGGAATTTTGGACCACTCTTCTTTTGTAAATTGCTCCCAGTCACTCATGTTTGAAAGGTGTCTTCTCTCAACAGCAATTTTAAGATCTCTCCCCAGGTGTTCAATGGGATTAGAGGATGATGCATTGCTCAGCAAATACTTAACTGAGCAAATACTTAACTCTCCAGCGCTTTGTTTCCATCCATTGTTCTGCTGGAAACCCATGACCTAGGACGCAAACCCAGCTTTCTGACACTGTGCACTACATTGCGACCCACAATCCTTAGTTTGCACTTATACTGATGCACCCTGAACCTGCAGGACAGCTTGAATTTCTTTGCAACTTGATTGTGACTGCTTATCCACCATCTAGGGAGATTAGCCACAGTTCCATGCAGAGGCATAACCAAGGCTCAGGTGGGGGGGCAAAACATCTGAGTGGGCCCCTAGGCATCTTACCCTAATTACAACTATTGTGGAGCAGCCTAATCGTGGGTATAGGGAAACCTTAGTAGATGACCGAGTTGTTATGTAAAATAAATCTCTATACACAGACCAACAATGATACAGTTAGGTCCAGAAATATTTGGACAGTGACACAAGTTTTGTTATTTTAGCTGTTTACAAAAACATGTTCAGAAATACAATTATATATATATAATATGGGCTGAAAGTGCACACTCCCAGCTGCAATATGAGAGTTTTCACATCCAAATCGGAGAAAGGGTTTAGGAATCATAGCTCTGTAATGCATAGCCTCCTCTTTTTCAAGGGACCAAAAGTAATTGGACAAGGGACTCTAAGGGCTGCAATTAACTCTGAAGGCGTCTCCCTCGTTAACCTGTAATCAATGAAGTAGTTAAAAGGTCTGGGGTTGATTACAGGTGTGTGATTTTGCATTTGGAAGTTGTTGCTGTGACCAGACAACATGCGGTCTAAGGAACTCTCAATTGAGGTGAAGCAGAACATCCTGAGGCTGAAAAAAAAGAAAAAATCCATCATAGAGATAGCAGACATGCTTGGAGTAGCAAAATCAACAGTCGGGTACATTCTGAGAAAAAAGGAATTGACTGGTGAGCTTGGGAACTCAAAAAGGCCTGGGCGTCCACGGATGACAACAGTGGTGGATGATCGCCACATACTTTCTTTGGTGAAGAAGAACCCGTTCACAACATCAACTGAAGTCCAGAACACTCTCAGTGAAGTAGGTGTATCTGTCTCTAAGTCAACAGTAAAGAGAAGACTCCATGAAAGTAAATACAAAGGGTTCACATCTAGATGCAAACCATTCATCAATTCCAAAAATAGACAGGCCAGAGTTAAATTTGCTGAAAAACACCTCATGAAGCCAGCTCAGTTCTGGAAAAGTATTCTATGGACAAATGAGACAAAGATCAACCTGTACCAGAATGATGGGAAGAAAAAAGTTTGGAGAATAAAGGGAACGGCACATGATCCAAGGCACACCACATCCTCTGTAAAACATGGTGGAGGCAACGTGATGGCATGGGCATGCATGGCTTTCAATGGCACTGGGTCACTTGTGTTTATTGATGACATAACAGCAGACAAGAGTAGCCAGATGAATTCTGAAGTGTAACGGGATATACTTTCAGCCCAGATTCAGCCAAATGCCGCAAAGTTGATCGGACGGCGCTTCATAGTACAGATGGACAATGACCCCAAGCATACAGCCAAAGCTACCCAGGAGTTAATGAGTGCAAAAAAGTGGAACATTCTGCAATGGCCAAGTCAATCACCAGATCTTAACCCAATTGAGCATGCATTTCACTTGCTCAAATCCAGACTTAAGACGGAAAGACCCACAAACAAGCAAGACCTGAAGGCTGCGGCTGTAAAGTCCTGGCAAAGCATTAAGAAGGAGGAAACCCAGCGTTTGGTGATGTCCATGTGTTCCAGACTTAAGGCAGTGATTGCCTCCAAAGGATTCGCAACAAAATATTGAAAATAAAAATATTTTGTTTGGGTTTTGTTTATTTGTCCAATTACTTTTGACCTCCTAAAATGTGGAGTGTTTGTAAAGAAATGTGTACAATTCCTACAATTTCTATCAGATATTTTTGTTCAAACCTTCAAATTAAACGTTACAATCTGCACTTGAATTCTGTTGTAGAGATTTCATTTCAAATCCAATGTGGTGGCATGCAGAGCCCAACTCGCGAAAATTGTGTCACTGTCCAAATATTTCTGGACCTAACTGTATGTCCGTGAAACGGTGACCATATAGTGGTAGATACCGGTCCTGTAGAACATGTAAGAGATTGCGGTGCATTTATAAATGGTGACTTACAGCTGACATTCTTTCTGATGAAGTGGTTCACTTTTTTCCGTCTTTCCATCTGCTTCTGACCGACACATTTAACTGCTCACATTTCTTCACACTGCTCCATTACTGTGCCTCTTACATAGTAAAATACCTTCCTTGTGCCCTGTAGATGGGAAAATTGCCCCCTAGAAAATATTATTGCCCTGTGCAAGTGCCTAGAAATGTGTTTACATTTTGCCCCTAGAAAGTAATAATGCTCCATGTGCACCTTTGACTACAACAATATCCTAAGTACCCCTATAACAATCATAGTATGATGGGCCCACAACTCCTTCATATACAGTACTAGCTGTAGTACCCGGGCGTTGCTCGGGATAGTAACTGTCTCTCTGTCTCCCATCTTTGTCTGTTTGTGTCTGTCTGTCTGTCTCTGTCCATCTGTCTCTGTCTGTTAATGTCTCTGTCTCTGTCTGTTTGTCTGTCTCTGTCCGTCTGTCTCTGTCTGTCTGTCTATCTGTCTGACTCCGTCTGTCTGTCAATTTTTCTGTCTCTTTCTGTCTCAGTGTCTGTCTGTGTGTGTCTGTTTTTGTCTGTCTCTTTCTGTCTTTGTCTGTCTGTCTCTGTCCATCTGTCTGTCTTTTTGTCTGTCTCTGTCCGTCTGTCTCTGTTTCTGTCTGTCTCTGTGTGTCTGTTTCAGTATCTTTTTGTCTGTGTGTTTGTCTATGTCTGTCTCTGTCTATCTCTCTGTCTCTTTCCCTGTTTGTCTCTGTGTGTCTCTCTGTCTGTCCCTTTCTCTGTCTGTCTCTGTGTGTCTGTCTCTATCCATGTGTGTCTCTCTCTATCCATGTTTGTCTGTCTGTGTTTATCTCTCTATCTGTCTGTGTCTATCTCTGTCTGTCTCTGTATCAGTCTCTCTGTCTCTCTCTACCGCTGTGCCTGTCTCTCTTTATTCCTGTGTCTGTCTGTCAGTCTCTTTCCTCGTCTGTCTCTTTCCTCGTCTGTCTCTTTCCCCATCTGTCTCTTTCCCCGTCTGTCTCTTTCCCCATCTGTCTCTGTCTCTTTCCCTGTCCTTTTCTTGTCTCTGTCTCTTTCCCTGTTTTTGTCTCTTTCCTTGTCTCTTTCCTTGTCTCTTGCCTTGTCTCTTGCCTTGTCTCTTTCCTTGTCTCTTTCCCTGTCTGTCTCTCTGTTTCTTTTCCTGTCTGCCTGTCTCGTTCTCTGTCTGTCTGTCCTCTCTTTCCCTGTCTTCCTCTCGCTGTCTCTCTATATCTGTCTCTGTCTCTTTGTGTCTCTCTCTATCTGTCTCCCCACTGACATCTTATTACCTAACATATAAGCTTCTTATACTAACAGTTTATTTTGTTCCTATAGCAACCACTGACAGTTGCTATTAATAGCCTGTAGCTCCCAGCTCCATTCAGTTTAATGGAGGCAGGTTTTTTGGAGAGTAACTGTAAAGAGTGGGGTTACATTTTCCAGTAAAAAACATAGTCTGTGACGTTCCCTAAGTCACATGGGGCGTCTGTACAAAATGTTGTGATTGTAAATGCGACGGTGCGGATTCCTTTAGCGGACATATACACACACACATGCACTCAGCTTTACATATTAGATGATGGACCTCCAGCTCGACTATACACAGTACATGGATCCACAGCTCCCCTATACACAGTATAATAGGCCAAGAGCTCACCCAAAACACTGCTTAAACATCATAATAGCCTTCACAATGTATAGTAGCCACCACTGTAGCCCCCACCTGTATATTGGCCCTTACATTAGCTCTCACACTGTATGTTGGCCACCAAAAAAGTCACCCAGTTTATGACAGCCCCCACAGTAGTCCCTACACTGTATAATGGACTCCAAAGTTTATTACAATCCCCACAGTAGCTCCCACACCACAAAGATCCCCACACTGTATGATGGCCAAGTAGCCCTCAAAGTGAATAATGGCCTCCACATTGTATGATGGCTCCCAAGGTAAGCCTCAAACTGTTTAATGGTTCCCACATTAACTCCCATGCTGTATAATGGCCCCTGCATTAGCCCTAATTGCTGTGTAATGGCCTCTGCATTAGCTCTCACATTCTATAATGATGACCTCACATTAGCTGCCATGCTGTATAATGACTTCCACATTATGTCCCATGGTGTATAATGACCCCCACATTAGCTCCCATGCTGTATAAGGACCCCCTACACTGTATAAGGGTCTTGCATAGCTCTTCCTAAATGTATAAGGTACCCCACAGTACTACCTACAATGTATGAGGATTCCCCATGTTGTATCATGCCTCCACAGTCCCACCACATGTTTTAATAAAATTAAAAACATGATATACTCATCTAATTTAGTATCCAGGATCCTGATGAGTCAAATGGGGGCGGATCATAATGTTACCATGTTTGGACTCTGGCATCCTGAGTGTGTGCCAATGCCATCATCCTGCTGTCCTGTAGATCGAGATCGCATCCTTAAAGAACGACGGGGTCCATAGAAAAGAGAGCGGCAGTGGAGAGGCATTGTGCCTCTCTGCTGTGCGCTGTGCACGCTGATATAGTTAAAAGTTGCAGTAGCTCTGGGTGGGTATCTGAGGGCAGGGGTCCTGGACAATTGCCACTGTCTTACCCCCTGGTAGCTATGCTACTGATGTCATGGGTTGCAAATGTTTTGATTATCTGGCTCACCATAGAAAAAGGAACATCAAGATCTCTGGAGATGGACTTGTAACCTTGAGATTGTTGATATTTTTCAACAGTTTTAGTTCTCAAATCTTCAGACACTTTCCCTCTTTCTGTTCTCCATACTTAGTGTGGCATTAACAGACATAAAATGCAAAAATTAAGTTAACTTCTCCCCTTTTTATCTGGTTTCAGGTGTGATTTTTCATATTGCCCACACCTGTTGCTTGTCACAGGTGAGCTTGAACAAACATGACATGTTTAACCCAAAATTGTCTACAACAATTTTGTAACTGCGCCAACATTTTTGTCTGGCCAATTTTGGGGGGGTTCTGTGTAAAATTATGTCCAGTTTACCTTTTTCTCTCTGTTTTTTTTGTGTTATTCCAAATACACATAAAGGAAATAAACATTTGTGTAAAAAAATGTGTAATTGCACTATTTTTCAGGGGAGAAATACTTAATTTTCTGGAACAAATTCAAGGCTGCCAACACTTTCAACCATGACTGGCAATGTATTTTTTTCCATTACAGTATATATTATTAATCTCAGCTAAAGCTATTAAAAGAGAACCTAGAAGTAAAGGGATGCTTTACCATGAAAAATGTTTTTTGTTAAAATACCTCCCTCGTTATAAGATAATTACCGGACGTCCTGCTACTGGAGTCCCCATCAATCAGATTTCACCTATAGGTGATTCCGGCAACAAGGGTTCACTACTGCTGCATTACCACTAAACGTAAAATGAAGCATACATGAAATGCATTGACTGGTTGGGTCCTCCAATGAGAGAGACACTTTTAGCAACCCCTCTCTTCTCTGGCTCATAGGCGAGGGTCCTAAATAGACTCTCTTTTCAATCACAACTGCATGAAATGTATTTAAAATGTTGTTTTGTAAGCTATATAAGCCCTTTATTATGTATTACATTCTACCTTCCTCCACTAGTTGAAGTCAATAGATATGGGCACGTAATCTCCATGGCTTTTGTAGCAATGTCCACTACATGACTTACAAATAACATAACATTCATTGCTTGCATTCAGAAGACTTATTTAAGCAATAAAGTACTTGCAGAGAGAAGCAATGCATGGAATTAATATAAACCAAACAGTCTTTCCACATCGGCATTACATTCGAGTCCTGAAAACCAGTAAACCACCAGGGACATAAAAATGAGTAATGCTGCAGAATTTATGTCTCGCCTTTAAATAATTGTCTAATATACAAATTAAAGGGATAATATTGCGCCTTGCTTCTTGGATTTATGCTGAGCAGTTAGTGACGCTACATTTAGAAGTGTGTCTCATTCAGTCTGGAAGGAGACCAGAGCTTAATTGTGTAGAAAATGTTGGGTATAATTTGGCTGTTTATGAACTCCACTGGTTTACGATGATTAATTTATCAACAATTAAGATATATTAATAATTAAAAGTTTAAGATAAACAGGGTGTTCTGAACATGCCTCCCAGTGTAGGCATAAAAATAATTCTAAAACGCTCATATTCTCTACAAATAATTAGTCACTGACCTCGGCATGCTCCCTGTTGTAGAAAGGTGAATGTGCATGACATGCATGATTTATAAGGGTATGGGCTTTGCTATATTTTTGACATGCAAACAAAAAATACACTCAATGCAAGGTAAAGTTGCACAATATGCTGTATATGTTGAAGAATACTTACAGGCACTGTTCCCTCTAATCTATATTGCAGTGGGATTAGAAGCTATAGCAGGTCAGGGAAAGTCTGCCAATATGCACACTCCCTTAATAGGAACAGAGTGTCCATGAATAGCTATACTCAGTAATAGATTAAAATGTGTAGCTGTACATGTTCAGCTACAGTCCTCTGTATCCCCTCTATGCACTGATCTCTATGATCAGTCCAGGATGATGCTGCAACCTGAAGAAATGATTAACCAATGAACTACTAGGATACAGCACTAACTTTTCTATCGCCTTTCCATAGCTCCCACCTGTCCTGGATTCAGTGGGACTGTCCCGATTTGAGGGTTAAGTAAGTCCCGGTGTCCAGGCAGCTAGGGCTGTTGCCCTGACTTCCTCTCAAGTCATCATCGTTGGCTCCATAGCTCCTCTTCAAAGGAGGGGCCACATCTCTCTGCATGTGCAGAAACTAAATTAACAATCCTCCTCTTCTCTGGTCTCCTCAGGACTCAAACGTGTGAACTCATTACCCACAGCTCTACCAATGAGCCACTACCCACGCTAAGAGTGATAGCAGGATTTGGTGTAATTGAGCTGTATTGCAGACAAGGAAGCCAGAAGCAAATTATACAGGTACATAGAAATACATCTGTACACAGCAGTATATTTTTATGTACCTGTATTCTGGAGGTAAAATAAACTTTTTTTTTTGTTCCTATAAAACTACTTTAAAATAATGAGAAAGAATTCTGACAACCTTCAAACATTGCATTGCAGGCTGGAGGTAAAGCTTTGAGCCACAGACTCTGGTGATGTCACTAGCAGAATTTTCTATACTTCAAGCTGCAATGCAGGCCTCGACTCCCAAGGC
This sequence comes from Anomaloglossus baeobatrachus, assembly GCF_048569485.1. NCBI lineage: Eukaryota > Metazoa > Chordata > Amphibia > Anura > Aromobatidae > Anomaloglossus > Anomaloglossus baeobatrachus. The sequence goes on along the minus strand of NC_134354.1, from coordinate 408,192,284 downwards.
ATATTACAATGTTCCATTGAGATATATTGTACACATCAGTGTATTTCTGTGTCCCTGTGTTCTAGTAGAATAATTGAGAGGTTTTTGCTTCCTATAAAATTACTAAACAAATAATAAAAAAACAGTTATAATCTTGTTATTTTTAGTGTGCCTTTTTTTTAAAAAAAAAAAAAATAATAAAGATCACAAATCAGTAAATAAAATGAACATATGTTGGGTGTCCCTATAATCATAACAACCAGCACAACATAGCAATCAGATTATTTATGATGACTGCAACATGGTGTTAAAATTGATGTGACTAATAATTTTTCTCTATTAAATCCATAAAAATGTAAATAAAATGTAATACTAAGGCCGTGCTCACATGTAATGTAAATTCTAAGTTTTTTTCTACTGCTTTTTTTCTGTACATTTTTTTCAGGTGTCCACTCCACATGACTCAATAAGAATCTTCTCTGATTATTGTGTGTTTGCTGTGTTTTTATTATGCATTTTCCCACTTATTTGATGCATTTCTGGTGCACATGTGAGTCAGGGGTTTTAATACTGCAGAAAACCTTTGATTCTGCATTCAAAAATGCAGCAACATTTTTTTTGCACTTGTGAATTTTCAGACTCCACAGAGAAACCTGTAGACCAAAAAACCACTATAACCAGCACAGTACAGAATTGACCTTAGACACACAACAGGCAGAGATTTCATGAAATCATACCTACTTTGCTTAGACATTTGGGCCATGTTCACATGTAGGGTTAATGTGGTTTCTGCTGCTTTATTTGCGCATAAAGTCTGCGTTTACGGTTTAATCATGCTGCAATTTGCAGTGCAGATCAGATGGTGTGTACCCATTCAAGTCTATGAGTGTGTAGAAATCATCAAACTGCACTCGGATGTCAACCTAGTGCAGTTTGATTTTTACGGACACAAATAATGTAGAAGATGGAGAAATTTTGTTCAACTGTTAAAGTAAAAAAGAAGGCGAGACAGGCTGAAGCTGCATCTCATAAAATACATTGGAAATTCTGCACACAGAGTACACATATAGTATAGATAATCCCTTTACTCTCTTATATCAAGTAAAAAATATATCTTTAGCTAAATAGAGAAAATATAGAAGAACAGGAAAAGTAAAGGTGGGTGGGGAGAGAAAGTGTGAAAGAGATGCCAGAAGAGATATGATAAGTGATGGATGATATTATCTTGGACTTCTCAATAGTCCAATACTAACCCCCTTACTATACAGAAGAGAAGAGCATGTCCTGGAAGTGGGAAGGAATGAATTACACACTATGCTAAAAAGTGCAAATATGGAAATCACAGAAATGCCCTTCACATGAGGTAAGCAGCAAACTGAATATACTACATTCTTAAAGGGAATCTGTCACCAGGTTATGGCTACCTCATCTGAGAGCAGCATAATGTAGTGAGTAAGACCCTGATTGCAGCGATGTGACACTTACTGAGCAGTTTGCTGTCATTATGATAAAATAAATATTTTCTCCGCTGCAGATCTAGCAGTTATACAGAGCTCATGAGTATGCTGGACTAACTGGCAGCATGCCAAGTAGTCCTCTAATGATAATCCACTGCTGATTAATCAGTGATTTTACCAAAACTACACTAAGTAGCCCAGTAAGTGACACACATCTGGAATCAGGATCTCTGACCCTACATTATGCCGCTCTTACAATCATGGCCAAAAGTTTTGAGAATGCTACAAATATTAATTTTTACAAAGTCTACTGCTTAAGTTTTTCTAATGGCAATTTGCATATACTCCAGAATGTCATAAAGAGTGATCAGCTTAACAGCAATTACTTGCAAAGTCAATATTGGCTAAGAAAATGAACTTTAACCCCCAAAGCACATTTCAACATCATTGCATTCCTGCCTTAAAAGGAGCAGCTAACATTATTTTAGTGATTGTTCCATTAACACAGGTGTGGGTGTTGATGAGGACAGGGCTGGCGATCAATCAGTCATGATTAAGTAAGAATGACACCACTGGACACTTTAAAAGGAGGCTGGTGCTTGGTATCATTGTTTCTCTTCAGTTAACCATGGTTATCTCTAAAGAAACACGTGCAGCCATCATTGCTCTGCACATAAATGGCCTAACAGGGAAGAGTATCGCAGCTACAAAGATTGCACCTCAGTCAACAATCTATCGCATCATCAAGAACTTCAAGGAGAGAGCTTCCATTGTTGCCAAAAAGGCTCCAGGGCGCCCAAGAAGGACCAGCAAATGCCAGGACCGTATCTTAAAACTGTTTCAGCTGCGGGATCGGACTACCAGCAGTACCGAGCTAGCTCAGCAATGGCAGCAGACTGGTGTGAGTGCTTCTGCACGCACTGTGAGGCGGAGACTCTTTGAGCAAGGCCTGGTTTCAAGGAGGGCAGCAAAGAAGCCACTTCTCTCCAGAAAAAACATCAGGGACTGACTGATATTCTGCAAAAGGTACAGGGAGTGGACTGCTGAGGACTGGGGTAAAGTCATTTTCTCAGATGAATCCCCTTTTCGATTGTTTGGGACATCTGGAAAACAGCTTATTAGGAGAAGAAGAGGTGAGCGCTACCACCAGTCTTGTCTCATGCCAACTGTTAAGCATCCTGAAACGATTCATGTGTGGGGTTGCTTCTCAGCCAAGGGAATCGGCTCACTCACAGTCTTGCCTAAAAACACAGCCATGAATAAAAAATGGTACCAGAATGTCCTTCAAGAGCAACTTCTCCCAACTGTCCAAGAGCAGTTTGGCGCCCATCAATGCCTTTTCCAGCATGATGGAGCACCTTGCCATAAAGCAAAGGTGATCACTAAATGGCTCATGGAACAAAACATAGAGATTTTGGGTCCATGGCCTGGAAACTCCCCAGATCTTAATCCCATTGAGAACTTGTGGGCAAACATCAAGAGACGGGTGGTCAAACAAAAACCAACAAATTCTGGCAAAATGCAAGCATTGCTTATGCAAGAATGGACAGCTATCAGTCAGGATTTGATCCAGAAGTTGATTGAGAGCAAGCCAGGGAGAATTGCAGAGGTCCTGAAGAAGAAGGGTCAACACTGCAAATATTGACTTGCTGCATTAACTCATTCTAACTGTCAATATAACCTTTTGGTACTCATAATATGTTTGCAATTATATTTCTGTATGTGATGTAAACATCAGACAAACACAATTAAAAACCAGAGGGCAACAGATCTTGTGAAAATATAATTTTGGTGTCATTCTCAAAACTTTTGGCCATGACTGTAGATTAGATGGCAAATACCTGGTGACAGATTCCCTTTAATTGGAGTTGTTTGCTAATATTATTGCTATTACACTTGCCACATATTGGGATAGGATCTTGGAGATGGGAATAACCCTTTAAAGAGATTCTGTCAGCAGGTTTTTGCTACCTCGTCTGAGAGCAACATAATGTAGGCAAAGAGGCTCTGAGTTCAATGATGTGTCACTTAAATTACTGGGTGCAGCCACTCTGACACAGTGAAAGATTTTAGATTTTGTATGCAGCAGTGCTGGAAGAGTTGTCTCCTCCCACACCAGGCTTTTAGTGTACATTTCCATAGACTGTGAATTGCAAAAGGAGGCGGAGATTGACTAGAGTCCATGCACTGCTGAGATCCACTAATGATAATGATAAGAGGCTTAAACTAACATTGCAGGTAAATAAAAAAGACTGTAAGATTAAACACACAGGGCTGAATTTTCTGTTTTAACTCTCACAATGTAATGATTGTGGTTCTGATGCTGTATTATTATAAATATATTTTTTTTAATTTTGTAGACTTGACAATAGTTTATTATAGGGTTAGTGTGCTGTTTGTTGTACACAAGGATGACAAACAGTCTAAAAATACAGCGCAACACAGTAACAGTCAAGTCAGTGATACTATATTTGACATCTAAATGTTATCCATTTTTGAATGTGTCATCATGACTGCATGTGTGAACATAGAGTAACTTCTCTTGTAACTTCTTCCCTGTCACAGGCCTATAAATTGAATACAAGCCAGCTGTTCGGAGACATGAACCCTGCAGGTTGTAAGATAATACGCGAGGAATAGGCTGCACTAGGAGGGAGGTGATACAATGTTATGATACATAAAATTGTAAAGATTGATCTCAGGCTGTGGTTTAGCATTCATTTCTAAGCGGATTAAAATGAGATTTATTTCTTTGCTGTACTCAGATGGATGATGGTACATTCTGTGCGATACCTCCCCCTTGAAATCAATACATGAAATAGGATGCAGTGTGGGCTAGACTTTAGTATAATAAATACGTGTTGAATTTATAAGGATGTTCTGTAAATGTGTACCATCTTTTCTGCCTTGCTCCTTGCTTTTACTATCATTTCAAACCTTTTTTAATACAGGAACAGAATGTATAGTCTTCAGTTCCATGCACTGGGGACAATCCAGAGCAAATCATTTATATAATTTATCAATCTCCACACTTCATGTGAAAATAGCTTTTTACTAAAACTGTAGAGAATAATCAAATTTGTAGAGGCAAAGTAAATAGGTAAATGAGAGCTCTGTATTGTTATAGCTAGGCTTTTTATATGCCAATAGGAACACAGGATGATAATGATCAATTTTGGGAAAAATGTTCATTTATGGGGTTTGACCAAACCAAATTCTTTTCAGTTTTCACTCATAAATCCTAAATCATTGACCATCATCACCTATTATGAACGGTGAATCATGTGTATCTATATAAACATGATATATTTCACAGCATTTCTATCTGTGATTTTAATTAGTTGACCGTCGAAAAAATATGCCTACAGAACCGGAAGTAACACCATATTGACTCAGAGGACAGGTTAAAAGCTGGAAAACGTCAGTTTTTGCTGTAAATGTGGTGCCCCTGAATATATCAGGGTGCCACAAGGTACTGCAATCCTTACCCAGGGTGCAGAGCCTAGCCCCCATGGTTCCAGGTTCCCAATCACCGGTGTCGCACTATCAGCATCACAAATCCCAATCACACCTCACATCAAACCTGTCAGACACACCAATGAGATTGGCTAAGCTGGAATAGGGCCACCCACCTAGGGGTCAGGCAGACTGGTGGGAGGGAGGAAGTCAGCTTTTTAGTATAGCCCTCAAAGAGTGAGGAGCTGGGAGTTGTAGCTCCCGGGGAGCGAGACCAAGGTTGGGTCGCAGATGGTGGTCCGGGACCACAGGAGTCGGGGACCGGTGGCAGTGACATTGGAGAGCGTGCGACGGACATAGTCTAGGAGGACTCTTAGCATCAGGACCCCAAAAGAACTGACCGGTTCCGAGCACGGCAGGGTACAGGACCCTATATCAGGAAAGAGCTTCAGGCACCTTGATAATTAACCTGTGGAGGATAGTCTCTTTATGAACTTTCCCCAAGAGCTCAGAGATTGAAGGCATCAGCACAACGTGGGGGATAGGGTTTTCCAGATAAACAACCCAACTGAAATCCCAAGTGCCAGCCATCAAGAGCACAGCTGCTATACACACGGGTAGCGGGGCCCCAACAACTTCACGCCAAGGGCCACAACGGACACTAAAAATTGCGCATGGAGGTAAAGGTCTGGATCCCTCGAGCCACGACCACCCCGAATCTGAGCACTCCGGTCTGCGCCGGGGGGCACATAAATATTGTGAAAGGCAAACTTGAAAAAAACAACCAAAAAGTTAGAAAAATAAAGAGATTTGACATTAAAATTTCATTTTAGTAAAACACAAATTATGGAAGACACGTTCCCTTTAAATATCAGTTTAATTTAAAGGGAACCTGTCACATCAGAAACCAATTTGTACTATAAGGCTATGTGCCCACGGGGAGAGTGTCCTGCGGTTATATCCGCAGGACATTCCGCATTAGCTCACAGAAAACCGCAGCACAACTTTGTCTGTTTACATGCTGCGGTTATGCTGCGGAATGTCCTGAGGATATGCTGCAGTCATTCTGCATTGAGGATACAATACTATGGCTTGGGCACTGCATCCTCAATGCAGAACAAGTGCTGCAGTGATTGGTGAGTTCATCACGCAGCACTTCACTTTTCTGGCCGTGTCTGTCTGCACATTGCCGGAGAAGGTGGGCGGGCCTGAACTTGCTTTGGCTGTCACATGACCGGAGCTCGTGCAGGCCCCACCCACCTCCTGATTCCTGCTCCTGGCTTCACTGCACTCCAGTCTACACCGGAAGAAATGACTCCGGTGTCTTCTATCAAGGCAGGTAAGTATGGGATGCTACGGAGAAATCCGCAGGAATAATTCACATGCTGTAGACTTTTCCGCAGGGAAATTCGCATTATTTCCGCTGTGGAAAAAAATGCAGCATGGGCACAGCACTCCCCAAATGCCATACAAATGGCTGGGGACTCGCTGTACTGCGGATTTTTGAAAAATCCATTGGATTTCCGTGAAAAAATCGCGGCGAATTTTCCGCAGCGTGGGCACATAGCCTAAGGCTGCACGGCCGCCTTACTGAAAGTGCGGCTACCAGGAGCTAATCAATTTATTTTCTCCTGGGAGCTGCTGGCTTTCAGTCATGGGGTGTGAATGAAGCAGCCACAGTCACCACTCACAGCACCGCTCACTGTATTTTTCCTGATAGTTTTAATTGACAGCCAGCTTCTGAGCAAACTTGTCAATCAATGTGCATACAGTATACTGAGCGGTGACTGTAGCCTGACGGAAAACCAATAGCTTTTGGGAGTAAATATTATAGGTTCATTATCTCCTGGTAGCCACACTTTCACTAAGGCAACCAGGCAGCACTATAATGCTATCTACCTTCAGATTGACACTATATCTGCAGGTAAATAGCATTCTCTATAGGGTCATGAAAAAATAATAGTAAATACTGTAAGCACATAAGTCATTCAGCCAGTCCCTTGGTTCCTGTATAAGGCTTACATGTAACCTTTACTAGACATCTACTCCGCTGTTCATGTGTGTGGGATGGTGGTGCATTGTCTAGGGTCACATAATCACATTCACCAATACAACTTGCGGCATCAGATCTATTACCCATTGTGCTCATGTAACTGCTATAGGAAGGCTTTAATAAAATATGTGTTTTTCACATGAGAAGTGGTAATTTGAAGGGTTATTACTGACTCTTTTTAAAGAGACCAGCTCAATAACTAGTCCTATAGTCAACAGTCCATGGGATTAAAGTTTTCAAATTACTTCTGTAGAAAAAAAGAGACTATCTAACAAAATACCACTTAGGTGAGGTGGTGGCCCTATAAATGCCAAGCTAGAATCCGATCTAAAGAGAGCCTGGGGTGTTTACACTGATGAGGGGCATATGCCACAAAACAGCCTGTTTTAGGTGAGATGTTGGCTTGATATTTATTCCAAATAATATTACATGGCTTGTTAAAGGGTCTGTATTGACTTATAGGGCAGCCACATTTTCTAGCTGTCATTAAGCAAGAGAGTATATTTTGTTCTGCAAGGGAGCAAATTTCCATACATGAGTAGGGGCAAAAAGTATATACATTGAAACTGTTCCAAAACACAACTTATTTAAGATGACTGCTCGTTATTTAGAAATATTGTTACATGAGAGATTTTACATTTCATTATACATCATATACCCTGGTCGAGGGGCAAATATAAAAATCGTTTGACCACCATAATAAAGTCCAAGCTACCCTTCCCCCTCAAAAAAAAAAAAGAATTTCATTGGAGTCAAGCAGGGTAATGGCACAGCCACAGAAGGGCATACTTCCAAAGTTTTAAAGACAGGGAGAGAGACATGTATTGTGGAATGCACACAGTTATAGTGCCCCTTTTGAAGCCCTTGTATACTCCCAACTAGGGCTGAGCGGATCCGGATTGTAAAACTCTGGATCAGCGCTGTTTCAAAGATTTCCATGAAGATTTCCAGAAAGTATAGTCTCTACATGAATAGAATAAAATTATAGAGCCTCTAAATTACTAAATTATTACTGAGGGTTTTTTTTGTAGTTTATGTAGTCTTAAAATCAATTAACCTAGTAATTAAATATTTCATATTAGTACAGTCAGGTGATAACTGCAATCAGTCTGTGTAGTGCTTCCATATACTTTGAGATTTGGAGATCCGGAATTCCTAGTGCAAGATACGGATTAGGCACTGGCGCAAATAATTGAAAAATAAAGAAAAACAGAGAAAAAGCAGCGTTTCATACTTACAGAGACTCGGTGTCATGGCGGCACACTGCTTATGAGTCGCGCATTCACTTCCTGTACTGTGCATCGTATACACACAGCTTTCCGTGTTTTCCCCACCCAATGGCCGTCCTCTCATCTGTGATTGGTTGCAGGCAGACCGCGCTCCAAGCCTGTGAAAGTATCTGCCTGCCGTGCAGTCATCGCGGCTGTCATTGTCTGCACAGCCCACGGTCATGCTCTGTGGTTGCAGGCTATGTAGCAGAGCTAAAGCGGCATGGGACCTTGTGTGGATTATGCCAGACCTGCAGGGTGTTGGGGGTTAATAAAGTGGAGAAGGAGGGTGCGTTTTGTATTTTATTCCAAATAAAGGAGTTTTCTCTGTGTCTTGTTTATTTACCTTCACTTACAGGTTAGTGTGATGCAGGTATCTCACAGACGCCTGTGCCATTACTAACTTAAGGTTTAGTAGCAGCTGTGCACTGCTATTAACCCTTTATTACCTCGATTGCCACTGCACCAGGGCAATAGAGAAGAGCCGGTATTGCACTTGGATTGTCACATGTAATAGATGCGGCATTACCGGGCGGCTGCGGGCTGAGAACACCAGCCCGCTGCTGGCATTATCATGGCTAAGTATCAAAATTAGGAGGGGACTGCACGTCATTTTTTTATTATTTAACAAAAGAAAAGCCACATGCGGTTCCTATTCTTTTGCTTCAGCCAAGATAAGCACAGGGTTTTTTGGGGTTTTTTTTTGGGCCAAGGGATGTAAATTTGGTGATTATTACATTTTTACACCAGATTCCGGCACCCAATCTACACCTCCTGTTAAAAAATAAATTGCAAATTTGGTGCTGAACTCAGGTTGCAGACGATTTCAACACCAAATATGCACCTCCTGGCACAAAACTGCAGCAAAAATTGCAACAAAAACAGTGGCAAAAAAAATGCAGAAAAAAAGCACAGATTTTTGCCAGGAGTTGTAGATTGGATGCAGGAATATGTTGTAAAAATATCAGCATCAATTTTCCATGCCTTGGGCCAAAAATGAAAGAAAAAAAAATATATATATATTTTTGCCAGGAGGTGGAAATTTGGTGCTGAAATCTGGTGCAGACGATTTCAGCACCCAATGTGCACCTCCTGGCAAAAAAACACGTCAAAAACCGCGACAACAAAATGCGTCGAAAACTGTGGGTTTTTTTGGTAAAAATTGTGTAAAAATTTCAGCATCAAATTTGCATGCCTTGGCCCAAAAATGAAAAAAAAAAAAAAATTTTTGCCAGGAGGTGGAAATTTGGTGCTGAAATCTGGTGCAGATGATTTTTAGCACAAAATGTGCACTTCGTTGCAAAAAACCGTGGCAAAAATTGCGGCAAAAACAGCGTAAAAAAACCATGGCAAAAAAAAATGCGTAGAAAACCACGGTTTTTTTGCCAGGAAGTGTAGATTGGATGCAAGAATAAGGTGTAAAATTTTCAGCATCAAATTTGCATTCCTTGGCCCAAAAATTAACATTTTTTTCTTTCTAGGAGGTGGAAATTTGGTGCTGAAATCTAGCACAGACGATTTCAGCACCAAATGTGCACCTCCTGGCTAAAAGAGCACGGCAAAAACAGCGGCAAAAAAACAAAAAAAGGTTTTTGCCAGAAAGTGTAGATTGCAGGAATGCAGGAATATGGTGTAAAAATTTCAGCACCAAATCTGCATCTCTTGGTAAAAAAAACTGCGATTTTCTGCTAGGAGATGCAGGTCAGGTTGTCTGCACCCACAGGTGAAGGGCTGTGGGAACCTTCACCTGTGACCGCAAATGACCTGAGTGATGTCACCGCTCATTGCGCAGCTCATTCATTCTCTGGAGCTCACAGTGAGTGGTCGTTCCCTATAGCCTCTCTCTGTGATATTCAGATGTAGCAGAGCTGAAGCGGCGTGGGACCTCGCGCGGATTACGCTGGAGCTGCAGAGTGTTGGGGGTTAATAAAGAGGTGAAGGAGGGTGCGTTTTGTACTTTATTCCAAATAAAGGATTTTTCTCTGTGTCTGTTTATTTACATTCACTTACAGGTTAAAAATGAGGGTGTCTCATAGACGCCTGTGCCATCATTAACCTAGGTGTTGTGAATGTTTTCCAGTTTGAGGCTCCCTCTTGTGGTCAGTGCAGGTGGTGCAGTTGATGTGTGGAATGAAAGCGACACACCTGCAGAGGACTGGTAATCAGGGTCAGATTGGGCTATTTAACTTAGTAGCTTTCTCTTGTTACTTGCCGGTGGTCAATTGCTCCTGTGTGTTAAGGACATTCTGTAACCAGCTCTGCTCACTTCCAGAACTACTCTCAAATAAGTGGTCTTTGTACCTCTGCCATTTGTTTTCCACTTTCTTGTTGATTTTTCTGCTTTGCTACTAATGCATGATTCCTATTTTGTCTGTGTGAAGTTCATGGTGGAACGGGATCATTCACTGCTGGAAGTGCCTGTATATTTACCTCCATAATTCTGCAAGGTTTGTGTTTGTCATGCTTGGTATTAATTCCGTTCCTCATCTGTATTAGTGTTTTTGGATCCCAGTAACATCTGAGTGCTGGTACAGTGGGGGAGAGGTTGTGTGACCTCAGGATTTTTCCATATCTGTAGTGCTGGTATATACAGTTAGGTCCAGAAATATTTGGCCAGTGACACAAGTTTTGTTATTTTAGCTGTTTACAAAAACATGTTCAGAAATACAATTATATATATAATATGGGCTGAAAGTGCACACTCCCAGCTGCAATATGAGAGTTTTCACATCCAAATCGGAGAAAGGGTTTAGGAATCATAGCTCTGTAATGCATAGCCTCCTCTTTTTCAAGGGACCAAAAGTATTTGGACAAGGGACTCTAAGGGCTGCAATTAGCTCTAAAGGTGTCTCCCTCGTTAACCTGTAATCAATGAAGTAGTTAAAAGGTCTGGGGTTGATTACAGGTGTGTGGTTTTGCATTTGGAAGCTGTTGCTGTGACCAGACAACATGCGGTCTAAGGAACTCTCAATTGAGGTGAAGCAGAACATCCTGAGGCTGAAAAAAAAGAAAAAATCCATCAGAGAGATAGCAGACATGCTTGGAGTAGCAAAATCAACAGTCGGGTACATTCTGAGAAAAAAGGAATTGACTGGTGAGCTTGGGAACTCAAAAAGGCCTGGGCGTCCACGGATGACAACAGTGGTGGATGATCGCCACATACTTTCTTTGGTGAAGAAGAACCCGTTCACAACATCAACTGAAGTCTAGAACACTCTCAGTGAAGTAGGTGTATCTGTCTCTAAGTCAACAGTAAAGAGAAGACTCCATGAAAGTAAATACAAAGGGTTCACATCTAGATGCAAACCATTCATCAATTCCAAAAATAGACAGGCCAGAGTTAATTTGCTGAAAAACACCTCATGAAGCTAGCTCAGTTCTGGAAAAGTATTCTATGGACAGATGAAACAAAGATCAACCTGTACCAGAATGATGGGAAGAAAAAAGTTTGGAGAAGAAAGGGAACGGCACATGATCCAAGGCACACCACATCCTCTGTAAAACATGGTGGAGGCAACGTGATGGCATGGGCATGCATGGCTTTCAATGGCACTGGGTCACTTGTGTTTATTGATGACATAACAGCAGACAAGAGTAGCCGCATGAATTCTGAAGTGTACCGGGATATACTTTCAGCCCAGTTTCAGCCAAATGCCGCAAAGTTGATCGGACGGCGCTTCATAGTACAGATGGACAATGACCCAAAGCATACAGCCAAAGCTACCCAGGAGTTCATGAGTGCAAAAAAGTGGAACATTCTGCAATGGCCAAGTCAATCACCAGATCTTAACCCAATTGAGCATGCATTTCACTTGCTCAAATCCAGACTTAAGACGGAAAGACCCACAAATAAGCAAGACCTGAAGGCTGCGGCTGTAAAGGCCTGGCAAAGCATTAAGAAGGAGGAAACCCAGCGTTTGGTGATGTCCATGGGTTCCAGACTTAAGGCAGTGATTGCCTCCAAAGGATTCGCAACAAAATATTGAAAATAAAAATATTTTGTTTGGGTTTGGTTTATTTGTCCAATTACTTTTGACCTCCTAAAATGTGGAGTGTTTGTAAAGAAATGTGTACAATTCCTACAATTTCTACCAGATATTTTTGTTCAAACCTTCAAATTAAACGTTACAATCTGCACTTGAATTCTGTTGTAGAGGTTTCATTTCAAATCCAATGTGGTGGCATGCAGAGCCCAACTCACGAAAATTGTGTCACTGTCCAAATATTTCTGGACCTAACTGTATTAGGGTTTTTATGGCTGCAGACAGTTGCTCTTTCCTATCCTTTGCTATAAAGATAGTTTGGGCCTTACCTTTGCTGAATCTGTCTTTTCTGGCTTTGTATTTTATTTTTCTAAATCACTGTAGCCTTTACATGTGAGGGGCTATCTATCTTTGGGGACTACTCTGAGGCAGATTAGCTTTCTTATATTTCTATTTGTGAGATTATTTAGTTCTCCAGCTTTGTCGAGGCGTCCAGGTCATCGTAGGCACGCCACACGGCTACTGATAATTGTGTGTCAGGATTAGGTCTTCAGTCCGTTAAGTTTCCAGCCACTTTGTCACCTTTTTGGTATTCTGCTTTTTCTGATCCTCCTCGGTCCCTGACTCATAACACCTAGGGTTTAGTAACAGCTGTGCGCTGCTATTAACACTTTATTACCCCAATTGCCACCGCACCAGGGAAATTGAGAAGAGCCGGTATTGCGGTGGAATTGTAACATCTAATAGACGCGGCAATACTGGGCGGCTACGGGCTGGAATACCAGCCCCCAGCCGGCTTTATCTCATAGCTGGGTATCAAAAGTAGGGGGGACCGCACGTCATTTTTTAAAAAATTATTTATTTAAATAATAATAAAAAAAGCTACATCACCAGCATAGCCGCACACTCTGACAGGAGCGTGCATGTGTTTCTGTGTACATGCACGCTCATGCTCAGAGTGTGGCATGTTATGTGACGTGCTGTCATGTCAGATTTGTACGAGTCCGACAGCACATCACCGGCACAGCCGCACACTTCTAACAGGAACATGCATGTGTTTGTGAAACACATGCATGTTCACCATACTGACTCGCAGACACTTGCACTGCTTACCCAGCCCACTGGCCATCATGCCGCCTGTGATTGGTTGCAGTCAGCTGACATGCTGACACTTAGGGGTACTTTGCACGTTGCGACATCACTACTGCAATATTGCCGGGGTCAAATCGAAAGTGACGCACATCCGGCTCCGGTAACGACGTTGCAACATGTAAAGCCTAGATGCGCCGATAAACGATCGCAAAAGCATCGTAAATCGGTGATCTGTGTAGTGTTGGACATTTCCATAATATCGCTGCAGCGACAGGTACGATATTGTTCCTTGTTCCTGTGGCAGCACACATCGCTGTGTATGAAGCCGCAGGAGCAAGGAACATCTCCTTACCTGCCTCCAGTGGCTATGCGGAAGGAAGGAGGTGGGCAGGATGTTTACGTCCCGCTCATCTCCGCCCCTCCGCTTCTATTGGCCGCCTGCCGTGGGACGTCGCTGTTACGCCGCATGACCTGCCCCTTTAGGAAGGAGGTGGGTTGCCGGCCAGAGCGACGTCGCAGGGCAGGTAAGTGCGTGTGAAGCTGCCGTAGCGATAATGTTCGCTACGGCAGCTATCACAAGATATCGCATGTGCGATGGAGCGGGCACTATTGCACTCGGCATCGCTATCATCGGCTAGCGATGTCGCAGCGTGCAAAGTACCCCTTAGGGTGGGTGCGCGTCTAGCTGCAACCTAATACACGCGCCGGTGGGTGGGCAAAACAATGAATATTGAATTGTCGGCTCCGGAAGGGAAAAGCATAACTCGATAGGAGTTTGCTGCCATGACACAGCCTCGGGTGAGTATACTGTGCATGCTCCTGCCCCTCCATCCCTTACACCACCCTTTTTAATCTCCGGATTCTGGTCCCCATAGACTTATATGGGAACCGGAATCCGGAGCGGATCCGGATTTTTTTTGTTCAATCCGGCAGGGATCCGCCTGTCCAGATTTTGGAAGATTCTATCAGCTCTACTCCTAACCTCTTAGTTATCCTTTAGATGCCCCTTCAAGTGTCCTTCACACACCGCACTTGATCACAGTCAATTTTCAAACGGTGCTCCAACATAGTATAATATTCTCACATTGCCCCACTTTTCAGCATGATGCCCCAATAAAGTATGATGGCCCTACAATCCTCAAAAACTCAGTATAGTGTTCTCACAGTGCCCTCTACAGATTGCAGTGCCCCCACAATGGCCCCAACACACTATAATGACCCTGCACCATTCTGCAACTCAGAATGATGCTATCAGTTCCCAAAAATACAGCATTGTGCCCCCCAAAGTGACCCTTACTCATATTAGGTTAAGTTCGCACTTCAGTTGTTTTCAATCCGTCAGGTCCGTCAGCAACGGATCAGTTGTTTTTTAGATGTCAACTGATGCAACTGATGTGTTTTTCACAGGATTCCTTTCACAGGAATCCTGTGAAAAAACTGTTCAGTTGCGTCCGTTACATCCGCTGTGCATCCGTTTTTTGACGGATCAGTCATGATCCGTTTGTGTTTGGGACAGCCCAGTGGGCGTGCCAAACATGCTGGGCATGCTCAGTAGAGCATGGCGGAATCCAGCGCTGGATTCCGTCATAAGACGGATTACGACGGAATCCAGCACCATAGACATACATTGCAAGTGTGGCGGATGGCGACGGATTCCTGCGCGGCGCGTTAATTTTGACGGCCCGAAAAACGTTACATTCTGCGTTGCTCCCCGCTCGGCGGTCAGTCAAAAACGATGGACCGCGACGCAGCGGATGCAACGCAGGGTCATCAGTCACAATCCGTCACTAATAGAAGTCTTTGGGGAAATACTGGATTCCTGCAAAATATTTTGCAGGATTCCGTAATTCCTCAAGGCTACGGATTGTGACTGATGCAAAACAACTGAAGTGTGAACTTAGCTTACATGGCCCTACAGTGTTCCATAAACTCAATATGATGTTTCTACATTAACCCTTACACATGTAGAAGACTCCACAGTTCCCTACCCATTATAAGGCCCAACAGTGCCCCCCACAGTGACCCTTATTAATATTATATGGCCCTACAGTGTTCCAGAAACTCAATATGATGCTTGCACAGTTGCACAGTGACCCTTGCACGTGAAGATGACTCCACAGTTCCCCACCCATTACAAGGTCCAATAGTGCTCCCAACAAAGTTCTGACTGCTGACTGGCAAAATAAAAAAAACCTTATCTAGCCCTTTTCTCCTGATGAGCTGCTCTGCTCTATATGTAATAAGTGCAGCAGGCCTGATTAATTGATGTCATGGAGAGTGCGAGGTACTGAAGTAAAGGGAGGCGACTGAAGATAAGTGTGGCATAGTTTTAACACAATCTCATAGTGGTGATAACTGTAACTGTTTAATTTCATTAGGGATTTGTTGTCTGTGTTTGTCTGGGGTACTGTGAAAAAGCAAAAAAAAAAAAAAAGTGTGTCTAGTGATTTAGTCAGTAGTATTAGCCACACCTGTTTCTAGAAGCTTCTAGCAGCTTCTAGTAGTCCTTGTAGAACTATATAAACCAGCCAGAGCTAGCGAGGTGCTGAGAGTGCGAGGTACTGAAGTAAAGGGAGGCGACTGAAGATAAGTGTGGCATAGTTTTAACACAATCTCATAGTGGTGATAACTGTAGCTGTTTAAGAAGAGAAGAGTCGCCGTAAGCTGATCGATTGCTGGGACTTGCCGGGTCTCGCTGTTTGAGGACATCGCAAAACCGACTTTCGCCTGTCATACGCTACATCAGCATTATGGAAGAGAAGAAAATCCACATGGTCACCTGCAACACATGCTACATGTTTACGGATCTGCCGCACAAAAAATTCAACTTCACCTGTCAAAAGTGCAAACTTGTTGCCCTCTTAGAGGAAAAGGTGCGGGGACTGGAAGAAAGAATAGCAACTTTGAAGCTAATTAAAGAACATGAGGACTTCTTGGACGAGGCAGAAGCAACAATTCAGGATATGGAAAGTGAGAAAAGCTTCAGAACACATACAGAGGCTGAAAAGTGGACACATGTGACCAAAAGAAGCCAGCGGATCAAGTGGTCGGCACCACCCACACAGCTTAGCAACCAATATGAAGCCCTCATGCTGGAGAACGAAAATGGCACAGCTCAGGATGATACCGTCTCTACAGGAGAAGACACAGTATCATCAAAAGAAGTTACTTTGTCAACAAAAGCAGAAACAAAAGACACTCAAAAGCACTCAGGAGCAACAAGCAGTGCGTCCAGAAAGAAAAGAAGAGTGGTAGTTATGGGCGACTCACTACTAAGAGGCACGGAGGCAACTATCTGCAGGCCGGACATAACCGCACGAGAAGTATGCTGCCTCCCGGGAGCAAAAATCAAGGATGTGGCCAACAGGATACCAACTATCCTCGGATCCAAGGACGAATACCCGTTCCTATTGATACATGTAGGAACAAACGACACGGCAAGAAATGATCTACCAACTATTTGTGAAGACTTTGAAATTCTGGGGAAGAAAATAAAGGAACGGAACGTACAGGTTGTTTTCTCATCAATCCTCCCAGTCGATGGCCATGGTGTCAGAAGATGGAATAGGATACTAGATTTGAACAACTGGCTACGACGGTGGTGCAGGCAGCAAGGATTTGGATTCTTAGACCATGGAGTGAATTACCTCTACGATGGACTTCTCGCAAGAGACGGGATACACCTCACAAAACCTGGGAAACACACGTTCGCCAGAAGGCTTGCCACACTCATCAGGAGGGCTTTAAACTAGAAGAAGAGGGGATGGGAGAAAAAACAGCAGACAAGAACATGCAGCAGAAACTAATCAAGGATACTAGATGCCGTAAAGAGGACCCAAGACAGGGTACTAAGAAGGAAGCTGAGAAAAGGGGAGCAAAACTTCTTTCCTGCATGCTGACCAATGCAAGAAGCCTGACCAATAAGATGGAGGAACTGGAGCTGGTAATGTATGAGGAGAAATACGACATAGTAGGAATAACTGAGACATGGTTAGATGATAGTTATGACTGGGCGGCTAACCTGCAAGGATATGAATTGTTTAGGAGGGATCGTAAAAAAAGGAAAGGAGGTGGAGTCTGTCTATATATAAAGTCCAGTTTAAAGCCCAGACTAAGAGAAGATATTCAAGAGGGAAATGAAGAGGTGGAGTCTCTATGGGTGGAGATACAAGGAGGGAAAACTAATAAAATCCTCATAGGGGTTTGTTATAAGCCACCAAATATAACAGAAACCACTGAAAATGTATTATTGAAACAAATAGACAAAGCAGCAAATCACAATGAGGTGATTATTATGGGGGACTTCAACTACCCCGATATAGACTGGGAAACTGAAACCTGCGTATCTCAGAAAGGAAACCGGCTTCTGTCAGTAACTAAGGATAATTATCTGTCCCAACTTGTGCCGGGCCCAACTAGAGGGGCAGCCCTTCTGGACTTAATTTTAAGCAACAGGCCAAATAGAATAACAGACGTACGAGTGGATGGGCACCTAGGGAATAGTGACCACAATATAATACAATTCCACTTGTCCTTCAGTAAGGTGCCTTGGAGGGGGGTTACAAAAACGCTGAATTTCAGGAAAGCAAAGTTTGATCAGCTTAGAGAAGACCTTCGCCAAATTGATTGGGACATTGTCCTCAAAAATGGGAGCACAGAAAATAAGTGGGAAATTTTTAAATCGGTATTAAACACCCACTGCGAGCTAGCCATACCATACAGAAATAAAAGGGCTAGGAACAGGAGAAAACCAATGTGGCTAAATAAGGATGTAAAAGGGGCAATGAATAATAAGAAAAAGGCATTTAAAAAGCTAAAACAAGAAGGCAGCGAGGAAGCATTAAAAATATATAGAGAAAAAAATAAAATGTGTAAAAAACAAATATATTTAGCAAAAGTAGACACTGAGAGACTCATTGCTAAGGAAAGCAAAACAAATCCCAAACTATTCTTTAATTATATAAACAGAAAAAAGATTAAAATTGATGGTGTTGGCCCTTTAAAGAATAATGAGGGTAAAATCATAGAAAGCGATGTGGGAAAAGCAAATGTTTTAAATACTTTTTTCTCAACTGTGTTCACACAGGAAAAGCATATGCCAGGGGAAATGCAGAGTGATCATGTAAATGCCCCATTAAGTATGACCTGCCTAACCCAGGAAGAAGTGCAGAACCGACTTAGTAACATTAAAATTGACAAATCACCAGGCCCTGATGGCATTCACCCTCGGGTATTAAGGGAGTTAAGTAATGTGAAAGACAGGCCTCTATTCCTTTTATTTAAAGACTCTATAGAAACTGGGTCTGTTCCACTGGATTGGCGGCTAGCAAATGTGGTACCAATATTCAAAAAAGGGTGCAAAAGGGAACCTGGAAACTATAGGCCGGTAAGCTTAACATCTGTTGTGGGTAAAATGTTTGAAGGGTTTTTAAGGGATACTATTATGGAATGTCTCAATGTTAATAACTGTTTAACTCCATATCAACATGGATTTATGAAGGATCGCTCCTGTCAAACTAACCTGATCAGCTTCTATGAGGATGTAAGCTCTCACATGGACCGAGGAGAATCATTGGATGTCATTTATCTCGACTTCGGTAAAGCATTTGACACTGTCCCACATAAAAGACTGCTAAGTAAAATGAGAAAGCTTGGGCTCGGGGAAAATGTGTGTAGATGGGTAGGTAGCTGGCTTAGTGGTAGAAAACAAAGAGTGTTTATTAATGGTGCATACTCAGATTGGGCCAGGGTTACTAGTGGGGTGCCACAGGGGTCTGTATTGGGCCCCCTACTATTTAATATATTTATTAATGATCTGGTGGATGGTTTACAGAGTAAAATATCAGTATTTGCAGATGATACAAAACTATGTAAGGTAGTTAACACAAAGGAGGACAGTTTGCAACTACAGATGGACTTGAGTAAATTGGAGAATTGGGCTGAAAAATGGCAAATGAGGTTTAACACAGATAAGTGTAAGGTTATGCACATGGGAAGGAGAAACAGATGCTACGATTACTTACTAAATGGGAAACTGCTGGGGAAATCAGACATGGAAAAAGACTTAGGCATCTTAGTGAATAAGAATCTAAATTGGAGTGCCCAGTGTCAGGCAGCAGCCACCAAAGCAAATAGGGTGATGGGATGCATTAGAAGAGGTCTGGGGGCACGAGATGAAAACATCATTCTCCCTCTGTACAAATCACTAGTCAGACCACACTTGGAGTATTGTGTGCAATTTTGGGCGCCGGTGCTGAAGAAAGACATTACTGAACTTGAAAGGGTTCAGAGGCGGGCTACTAAAATAATAAATGGAATGGGTGCATTACAATACACGGAAAGGTTATCAAAATTAGGTCTATTTACTCTAGAAAAGAGAAGACTTAGGGGAGACCTAATAAATATGTACAAATATATCAGAGGGCCATATAGAGATCTCTCCCATGATCTGTTTGTACCAAGGACTATGACAAGAACAAGGGGGCATTCTTTTCGATTGGAGGAAAGAAAATTCCTACATCAGCATAGAAGAGGGTTCTTCACGGTAAGAGCAGTGAGGCTCTGGAACTCTCTTCCTGAGGAAGTGGTGATGGCCAACTCACTGAATGAATTTAAGAGAGGAATGGATGCATTTCTTGTTAGCAAAAGTATAGAAGGTTATAAATAGCATAATCTTACAGGTAGATAGAAGAGCGACCAAGATTATTAGAGGAATGGGTGGGCTGCAATACCAAGACAGGTTATTAAACTTGGGGTTAGTTAGTTAGGAAAAACAAAGGCTTAGGGGGATCTAATCACAATGTATAAATATATGAGGCGACAGTACAGAGACCTTTCCAAAGATCTCTTTACACCTAGGCCTGCGACTGGAACACGGGGGCATCCGCTATGTCTTGAGGAAAGAATGTTTAATCATAATCACAGATGAGGATTCTTTACTGTACGAGCAGTGAGACTATGGAGCTCTCTGCCGTATGATGTTGTATTGAGGGATTCACAAGTAAAATTTAAGCAGAGCCTGATCGCATTAATTGAAAAATATAATATTACCAGTTATGTATATTGGATTTTATGACAGGGTGTTGATCCAGGGAACTAGTCTGATTGCCGTATGTGGAGTCAGGAAGGAATTTTTTTCCCCATTGGAGCTTATTTGACACATTGGGGTTTTTTTGCCTTCCTCTGGATCAACATGTTAGGCTACGGGTTGAACTAGATGGACTTAGAGTCTCCCTTCAACCTTAAAAACTATGAAACTATGAAACTATGAATCGCGCCTGCTATGCTGAGACTTAGATACACAGCCTTAATGGTGAAGCAGGGAGCTAGCAGACACTATAGTGATCAACTGTATTCTCAGGATGGAGATATTGTTGAAATCAAGACTCTGGGAAGTGGACAGTGCGAGTTGGCACCGGGCACTCAACTCATGGGCTCCATATGTCAGTTGTATAGGTTTCCACTCTTAAAAATATTTCACTGCTCTGGCCATCTTCTTTCAGAAAAACACCTGACCAGATGACCATTTTTCATTGCAAATTTGGCTGTCAAACTCAAAGAGATTTCACTGTACTCTCATACTTAAAATTAAACACTGATTTAATCCTGTCCATAATTATATTGGCATCAAACTAACTGCAAGGCAAGATGACTAAGTGACTGACATTATGGTTTTTTTAATGGTCATGATGATGTCAAAATGGGTACACATTGGTGATAAATGCCCGGGAGGGCGTATAAACAGCAATATTAGAACTCATTGCTTTCCTGTAAACAGATTATGTGTCCCTCATGAGAAGCCAGGCAAAGCCAATCATACTGTAAATGAAACCTGAATCTAAGGAACTAATAAGGTTTTCTGTAGTAATTGTAATAACAAGCACGAAGGCTTTGAGTCTGTGTAATGAAGAGCATTAGAAATATGTCGTCAATGATTTCTGACTATATTGGAGTATTTTTCCAATTAACACATAAGCAACAAACATGCTTCATAGTGTTGCCATGACAACTCTATTGTGCGCGCTCCACAAGGTCTAAAGGGCCTTCCCGCCATCATATATAAGGTCTCATTATATACAGTAAAACAACTAGAAATTAGGATGCAGGCTGTGCCGTGATCTCCACATAGGTGCAGACAGACAGGCACTCTGAGCGCCCGTGTCTCCTCAAGGTGACCTGTTACTCTTTCTTCTTGAGAGACTTGCAGAACACCGTGTGAAATGTAGTGAATCAATAAAGCAAACAGATAGAATCTTGAAACAGATAAAGGGCAGCAGTTTCTCTTCTGTAAAAGTGAAGCATTCTGCAGGTTTTTTATTTATTATTCTCCATCCTTTCGATTTATGTGGATTCCTCCAAGGGATCCTGACACCTGGGACAGTAGTGTAAAACTTTTATTTGTAATGTAATTTGGAACAGGCCTGTGCGCACTCCATATCGTCCGGGGATAATGGCTCTTCTCTTGTTATCGCTCACAAAGCATATTTCAATTTGTTTTTTGGCAGGCCTTGCACTTGAGGAATGGAGCTATTAGTTTGGAAAATCCAATCTAAAAGTTAAAGGAACTGTGATGGCATCTTGACAATGATATATCTATCATATACCCCAAAATCTTACTATTTATTCTAATTCCTTATAATTATGTTTTATCTAATGTATAAGGGATTCAAGTACTAAAAAAGCCAGAAGGCATGCAAGAGATCTAACCATTGCAAAGCTCTGTAACAAAACCTCCGCAATATAAAACTCAGAAAAAGCGACAGAATATTTAGAATTTTCCTCTTTATTAACTTGTTTGGCCTAACATAATCCTTCCAAACCAAAGACATGAGCTGGTGCACATTAATATAAGTGTAAAGTGTTGGTGCATGTTCACACTATAGTCATTAACAAATATAATTTCAAATAAAAACAAAAATGAGTAAAAATACTGCAGTAAATAATTAAGTAAATAAAATAGGGTACTGTCACGATTTCTCTGTGCAGGGCATCTTGCACACAGTTGATGCTCTGCCGTGCCTTCCTGAACAACAGAGACAGCAGCGACATGTTTCCCTTGTGCAGAGCATCTTGCATTGGAGATGCTCCACTGTGTTTCTTTGAGCTCTAGCTGACAGGTTGTCTGACAGTGCAGGATTCCAAGCTGGTTCTGAGCAGTTATTTTACACAGGTGTTCCACCTTCCTGGTAATTGCTCTGTTTCATTACTGAGCATGCTCTCCAAGAACCTCACCAGTTGTACTCTCTGGTTCTGCAGTTGTGCTCTTGGCTTGTGTTTGTGTTCTGATCTAAGTTTCTGGGTCCTGGACCGTTGATAGACTTCTCTCTGCCCGTTCCCTATTCTTGTTGTTACCTGCTGGCTCCTGACCTCGGATCGTTACCTGACCACATCTCTGTCTGCTCCCTGAATCTAATAGGTATTGTCCTAGAATTCTGACCCTCAGCTTGTGATTTGACTGTATTTCTGCTTCCTTCTATACTATCCGTAAGTAGGGACTTGCATCACAGATACTTAGTTAACACTGTTTTGATCAAAATAACAAAAAAAACTAATTCACACGCATCACGGTGGGCCCAATTGGGATTATCTTATCTCTAATATGTCACCTCTCCAAGTGCAAGCAGGCATCAAGAGATGGAGAGCAGACACCAACCCTGACTGTTCAGACAACTGCTCGTGGAAAGCTGAATTAATCCTGAGAAAAAAAAAATCACAAAATTGTGCTCTGCTTTTATTCAAATTTTTTTTCATTTGTAAATCCCTTTTCACAGTATATGAAGCTATAGTATAGGTCATATACATCCTCAGTAGGACACTGTCAAGGTTGATCACATGAGCTGCAATCAAATAAGGAGTAGGAGTATGGTTGGGTTTCATAGTCACGTTCTTGCACTAAGAAATAGGATCAAAGAAAAAAATTCACAAATCCATATACTTATGTATAGATATATGGTGATAGCGCAGTGAGCCCATGCTGTTTGCATAGCATGATGCTCATTCAATATGAATAAGAATGGCCAAACTACAAAATAGTGTAGAGTTCTGTAGTGTGCTATTAATGTAACCCTGCAGCCATCATGTAGGCGACTTCTACATCTGCAAATTAGACTATGTAGCCTTTCATAAAAAATCTCTTTCTGCTTAACTCCAAAAAAGTCTTAGTCCTTGAGAGGTTAAAGGGTAAATGTCCATATGAAGAGATTAAGAAACTTAATGCTGGATTCACCTGAGTGGTTGAATTGAAGTGACAACTCAACAACTGATGAAGAACAATTCTAGTAATATATTCAAATGGAAAAATGATCTGAATCCTTTGAGAATTAATTCATATTTTGTCATATGAAAATCAGGTGTGCATGGCCAACTTTGCATCCAAAATATTTTATCTATTTGTAAGTTGCTTACCAAATGTCATTCTGTGATTCATGGCTCATTCTGTGACATATGCTATGTTAAATACCAGAATTATGGCTCAATCCAGGCCCAAAAAGTGATGTATATGTTTTGCCGCTGATTTATGATGTGGTTAGCACACCATATACACCAAACTAGATAGTTTTTAACAATGGTTAGAGAAGGAGACATCACGTATGAGTAGAGATGAGCGAACCCGAGGTTTGGTGTTCGGTGTTCAAACCAAAAACAAAACTTAAGAAAAAAGAAAATAGTTTGAGTTAGGATTTCGGGTGCTTTACGTATGCTAACCATTCACGCGAGCATTGCTGTGCTTGGGTATGGTCAGTGCTCAGCCCAGTGTGAACCGCTTGCAGTGTCTGAACGGCTGAACGCACTGAGGGTAACAACCACAAGATCAGATGTAGTGTGCACCAAAATAAAAATTAAAAACTCTGTCCACCTTGCCTGAGAAGTGATCTGTTTATGGCTGGTTGCGTGAGGCCAAGCCCCAAACTGCCCAATTAGTGACTTCCATTGGGGTTCAGTTCAGGTAAAGTCCAAGTCTCAAACCAAAATTTATCTAAAGTTCGGTTGAACCTGCCAAACCGAACATTCATGAGTCTGCTCATCTCTAGTTATGAGGAATCTTAAAATGTGTGAATTTCATCAAAATAAACTATAGATCTAAAGAAAGCCAACATAGACAAGGCTTAAAAAAGAGAAAGTGTCTAACTGATCTACCAAGTTATCTATCACTTGACAAGCCATCTAAATTTAAGATCCCCTTATATCACTTTCTCCCTTGGTTCAGTTCCGAGACAAAACTGACTAAATTATGTTAAAACTATTTACATTTAGAAAATAATAAAAAAATAAAACAAAAATAGGGTCTATGATCAAAATACAGTGATTGCATGAGTATAATTATTTATTAGATAGATTATGTTCAATTGTTCTGTCTAGTAAAATAAAAATAGTTACACATATGAAATATTGTATATAACATTGTTTTACACCAAATCAAAAAACCCTTACAGATCTAGTTATGCTTTACAGCCATCATTTTGTGGGGCATTTGCTGTTGTTCACTTTAAGATACCCTTTGGCCTGAAACTTTTTCAATTTAGAAACTGACATTTAACACTAGAACTACTGAGGTAGTCATTTTGACTACTTTGCACCATGTATTTCTATATAGGTGTCACGAGTCCAGTAGTTCTAGTGTTAAAGCAAAAAAAACCCAAACATAGATTCATAGTGTGAGTGTTCACCAAAAGATTGAATCTTCACCTTCCTGATCCTTATTTCTACCTTTTGACTAAGCCAAATGTGCATGTTTATGGGGGAATCATTGAACCTAGCTGTTGGCTATCAGATATTTACAGCAGGTCAGTTGGTTTCTAAGACATACCATCAAATGTATCTGTGGCTAACACTCACTATGTTGCCAGGGCTATAAATATTATTTATTTTACTTACATAGGGCCATCCTAGTCAACAGCGCTTTACAGACATCATCTTCATTGGTCCCATTGGTGCTTACAATCTAAAGTCACTATCAGTATGTCTTTCGAGTGTGAGAGGTAACCAGAGGAAACCCACGCAAACACAGAGAGAACATCCAAACGTCTTGCAGATGTTGTTCTTGGGGGGATTTGAACCAAGTTTTTTATGTTACCTCTAATTTTCACCATGGAAGGAATTAACAATGTATTATGAACTACACAAAGACAACTCTCATCAGTCATTAGTTGACCAGCCAAGTCAAAGAAATACTTGCCCTATTAATGGTGCTCAGTAAATCATAATTTGCAGATTTCTTCACCTATGCTAAGTCAGGCATACCATTACATTACGCTAAACTAAGGAAAAGAGTAACTAGTAATTACTGTGTTAATTATTCCTGTAAACTTTCATTAGCCCCGGGCTGGAAACTACACTCATTAGTAAACATAAATCATATAATAGCAGAAAGTTCACTTAGTGAAAGCCAAACATACCAAGCTGGAACAGTTAAAACGGTCTACAAATCAGCGTAATGATATAACAATATGCCACTTAAACCTTTAGTATTTCAGCTTTTATTCCTAAATGCTTCCAACGCCAAGTGTTTCCTCAAAGAAAACACTTCATTAGACAAAAGAAATTAATTACAGTTTTGATTTGCCGTGAACATGGAAGCACCTGATACAATTGTACTTTGGAATCATTGTGTCAATGACAAGACTGGAAAGTACAGGAACATTTGCCTCTTCATATTTGTCAACTATGGGCTTTATGTAACCATACTATATACTCACTAAAGATACAAAGACATGCTAATATAGAAGTGCTGTTTATCAGGTATGAATGATTCATAGGTTTGCAATTCTTACTACATTTGTTCAACCAGTCCCTGAGCCAGAGACATAAAAGAATTCACGTAAGAGAATGAGATGAGATCTGTCTTGTAATAGAACAGGTGCTTTGTTTTTTATGTGAATTCTCATATTTCTTTCGTTTTCCATTTAGAAAAAGAATAAATGGATTCATTTCCAGACCAATTTTCCCTAGACACCGAAGGACATTTATTAGCTACCAAAGCAGTGAATATAGGCATACAATGCATTTTTATTTAGACCAAAGTGCCTTTTGCATATTTTGATGTCGACCCATGTTTTCACTTTGGAAGTAATCTTTGTAAAAAAGTAAATCAGTTACTTTAAAGTAATATAAACTTTCAAAAGTAATTCATTTTATGCATTAAATTCATTTAGCAGAAAAAACTAATGGACTCCTTTATTTTGCATATCTGGCTCTAAGGTAAATCTACCCGACCATGGCCGTTAATTCCGGGGGGCTGTCCTTTAATTTGATGATAGAAAACTGAACTGTGGTACCGCAAATAGTAGCAGATGAGTGATGGACATAACTGTTATATACATTTTTAGAACTTCTAAAGAAACAACTGACAAGACTGGAAAGTACAGAAAGTCACTGGAGAAGGTCCTCAAATCGAAGACCATTTCACTGGTGACCAAGACATGGCTCATACATAGTCTGGTCTTTCTGTAGTCACATATGGATGTGAAACCTGGACGATAAAGGAACAAGACAGAGGAAGGATCAGGATGTTATCAATACCATGGATGGCAAGAAGAACAAACAAATCAATGTTGTAACAAATCAAGCCAGACATGTCACTCGAAGCAAGGATCACCAAGCTACAACTTGCCTTCTTTAGACACATCGTGCGATGAGAACAATCACTGGAGAAGGACATCATATTTGGACGAATAGATGGAACAAGGTGAAGAGGAAGACCAGCAACCTGATGGCTTGATACTCTCAAGTTAACGGTGGAAGAGACCCTAGTGAGCCTATCTAGGCTTGCACAAGATCGATCTTCCTACAGTGCCTTCATGGATCACTTTGGCTTGAGATTGAGCTGAAGGTTGTTAAAAAAAAGTGTCTGAACAGATTTACATTAGAAAAAAGGAAGAACATTCCTAGATTATCTACAGCAAACATCTAAGCAGGAGAAGTGCTTGTTATAATTTTAACAGATGTAGATGCACTTATATAATTTGAATACAGGTAACAAATATATATTGTAACTACTAATGGCGACATTTGGCATTTTATATCATTGGGTAGTATGGCGTTGTCCAATGTTCAACCAGGTTTGGAATGTCTTGTATCAAAAAGTTTAAAAACATGGAAAAGATTTTGACTTAAAGTCTTCCAAGCTTGGAGTGGATAAAGTAAATTATTTATTTTTTATGGACTATGTATTTTTGCGTTCAATCGACCTCTTTATCAGTTCAACATAAAATGGCCATAGATCTTAAACACTTTTTATACTAAAATAAAATTACATTGCAAAGGGATAAAGGTAAAAGATCACATGTGCAATTATATACACTTATCAAATATGTAAAACCTAAAAGGAATGAAAGTGCCAATATAAAATCAATGCAAATCAATTATGAACCAGAAAATGTAGACTACATGGTCTGTGAAAGCAGAAAAAGACATTTGAATCTTAATCACTTGGTCTAAAATAAATATGTCTGGGCAAAAATAGATGTCCAGGCTTATATATACTGCATATATACATGCAAGATATAAAGTATAAATACATATATTTATACCTCACATTGGTAGTGCTGCCTGGACATCTCTTTTTGTGCCAAATATATTTATTTTGGGCCAAGGGATTAAGATGTGATGACACCTGTATTTATATGATCATGATGTACTGCATATCACATGTACATCTGATATATATGATATATTTGTACAAGCTACAGATGCCACTATGGCTGTGATAGCCTTGGTGTGATGCAATAATAAAAAGCTTTTTCTACAAGTGGGTTATTATATTCAGACTAGTACTATTAGGATTATTTTCCAATAGAAACATGCAAGGTCTGAGTCACACTGGCGATGATTCTGTCATGTGAGAGCATCCAATACAATATGCCAGTGACACTCTGCTCAATCTCTGCTGTGAGTGTGACCCGAGTGCCATTATATTGTGCTCCAATTCTCTCGCATGCAAGAATTGGATCCCAGGTGCAGAGAAGATTGAGACATTAATTTCTTCATCTTCTCCATTGTCTTTCTCGGCATGTATCGGACTACACTAAGAGAACATCAGTGCAGTCTTATGTTTTTCACGCAGCCATAACCTTGAATGGGTGCGCACCCTGTCCCATAGTATAACACTGGACCGAGGGCTATCCAATAAAACATCACATAGCACTCAGCCATGTTAGGGCCATTTCACACATCCGGCTTTTCGCCAGATTGCCGGATTCGGCACACTCCAGTATAGTGTGATACAGTACAATGGCATGGCAGTGCGGCAATTTCTGGGTCACATGCTCCGGTCACATGACAGCATGTGACTGGAGCTTGTCACGCTGCCATTGTACTGTATACACCATACTGGAGTGCGCCGACTCCGCAAATCCGGCAAAAAGACGGATGTGTGAAACTGCATATTTTTGATTTTTGCTTTCAGTTTGCAGTCTGAGAGCTTGCGGGACGTAAGTTTTCTAGCTCTTTTGACTAGGTGTATGTCGGCCTCTGTTGCTGTGGTATTTTGCTCGTGGGACGGTGAGGACTGGAGTCATGGGGACTCAACCTTGCAGCATGGGTGGATATGTGGTCCGTGTCTTTCTCTCCAGCTCATTATAGACCCTTTTTATTAACAAAAATATTTTGCCTCTGTTAGTGGATGGATAGATAGAAATATAGATAGATAGATAGTGGAAAGATGGATGATTAGATGGATAGATAGATAGATAGATAGATAGAGGAATAGATAGTATAAATAGGATAGATAGATAATGGATAGATAGAAAAATAGATGGATAGATGAATGGATGGATGGAGAGATAGATAATGGATAGATAGATAGATAATGGATAGATAAATAGATGGATGGATGGATAGATAATAGATAGATAGATAATGGATAGATAGAGGGATAGATAATGGCTAGATAATGGCTAGATAGATAGATAGATAGATAGATAGATAGATAGATAGAGGGATAGATAGAGGGATAAATAGATGATAGAGGGAGAGATAAAGGATAGATAGATAGATGGATAGAAGGATAGATAGATTGATAGATGATGAATAGGTTGATAGATATTAAAGCTTTTATTTCTGATGTATGTGTTTTTCCCCCCAACAGTATTTGTGATAGAGCAGTGACCCTGCGGGACTTTGGATCTGAGTTCTCGCAGGGTCACTGCCGGTCGGTAACGTCACTCTATTACCACTCGTGAGGCCATGAAGTTCTCGTGAGCGGTAATGTGTTGACATTACCAACCGTGAGAAATATCCTGGCATTACCCCTGCAGCCTCGTTCACGGAATGAGGCTGCTTTGAGTACTATGTCTCAGACGTCGCTGGATCAGTATGCAAGCATCCTGGGACCTCGTGTGGATTACATCGGAGCTGTGTGTTTGGGGGAGTTAATAAAGTGGTGAAAGAGGGAGATTTTTGTTGTTTTAATTCAAATAAAGGATTTTTTCGGTGTGCTTTTATTTACTTTTTTCCTTACAGACTAGTGACGGCGTGTCATAGACACTGCCATTACTAATCTTGGACTTAGTGGCAGCTATGGGATGCCATTAACTCCTTATCACCCTGATTGCCACCGCATCACTGCAATCGGGAAGAGCCGGTAACGCGCCGGGACTGTCACATAATGGATGCGACATTCTCGGGGCAACTGTGGGCTGATATTCTTGGCTGTGAGGGGGGGGGAAATAACCATGGCTCCCCAGCCTGAGAATACCAGGCCTCTGCTGTGTATTTACCTTGGCCTGATGGTAAAAATATGGCAGAGTCCACATTTTTTTTTTTCGTTTTTTATTTTTAATATATACGTTTCTAATTTCTATGTGTCTGTGTATTATATATGTATGTGTCTGTGTGTGACAGATATGTGTGCATTTACTCTCTGCTCAATTTCCTCTTCCTGTCCTAATGACATCACTTCCTTGCAAAACGCAGGGCAGTGATTATCACTATGTCCCGAAACACCGTGGAAATAACGCTGGAATAACGCAATGAAACGCACATACAGTAATTTGTTACCTGCGTTATTCCGTGCGGTATTTCATGATTACATTACAGTCAATGGTGTAAAATACGGAAATGCGGAAAAGAAGTGATATGCTCATTCTTTGTGCTGCAGAAATTCTGCAGAAAAATCTGTAGGGGAAAAAAACGCAGTGTGCGCAAAGCATTTTTTTTTACCATAGGTTTTGCTGGGTAAAGACTGCAGAAATGTTATGAACATATTCTGCAGCAATTCATGCAGTAAAACAGTGGCAAATCCGTGGCAAAAACCGCAGCGTGCGCACAGGGCCTTATACTCCATGCTGTTGAAACCTTTGTACTATCGCCTCCCTGCTGCTATCTGGAACACTGAGAGAAGGGAGAGAATGAAAGGAACAAACCATTACAACTTAGCAAGAAAGCGGCTCTTAAGTATTTGTAAAGGTTTTTCAAAAGCACTGAAGTGCTTAAAAGAGTTAAAGATCAGTAGCAAAGTGGTAGGACTATTTTAAGGAAGCAAATGAACAAAGAAAAAAAAACAAAACAAAAAAGTAATCTCAATAAGGACGTTTAAATGGAAATTAAATACAAACTGTTATATATTAAGCTTCATGCATACCAAATGATTAGCAATACCATACACCAGGGGTCGGGAACCTATGGCTCGCGAGCCAGATATGGCTCTTTTGATGGCCGTATCTGGCTCGCAGACAGGGCTCCTACCTGTCTATGGGAAGGATGCATGCACCGCGCTCCATCAGGCCGTGGTGCACGCTGATATTGGTAGTTCTTTGATGGCCTGATAAGCATTGGCGGCAGTGGTGAGCGGCAGGGAGCATGGACTACATTTCCCATAACTCCCTGCATAGCCGCGCCGTCTGCAAGCACGCACCTGCGTCCAGGGCCGGCGTCAGCACCCGGCAAACCCGGGCAAATGCCGGGGCCCTGGAGAGCCGGGGGGGCCCACTCGGCCTCGTCAGTTCTCCTGTCCCTTGGCCGGGGCCCACTCGCCTTTATAGTTCTGCTGCCCCCGGCCGAGTTCTGGGGACCGCAATCCTCGGCAGCAATCTGCGGCGCCGTCACTTTAAGGCGCGCAGACATCCTGTTTTGAATTTCATCTGTGGGCGGAGCTACCGCCTTCTCAGTCCTACAGATGAAGGAGGCGAGCTTCTGTCCGGCGCTGTGTGGGCCCCCTCTCCACCGTGACCTAATCGGGTAAATGCCCTCCCCGCCTCCCCATTATGGGCCCCGGTGAGCTGCTTCTAACCCCCCAGATGTATGCCCTGCCAATCCCCCCCCCCCGCCGATTCCGCGGGTGCTGGCCCCACCGATTCCGTGGGTGCTGGCCCCGCCGATGCCGCGGGTGCTGGCCCCACAGAGCAGCAGAGTTGTGTGTATTTGTCTGTATGTAGCAGAGTTGTATGTGTTTGTCTGTATGTAGCAGAGTTGTATGTGTTTGTCTGTATGTAGCAGAGTTGTATGTGTTTGTCTGTATGTAGCAGAGTTGTATGTGTTTGTCTGTATGTAGCAGAGTTGTGTGTGTTTGTCTGTATGTAGCAGAGTTGTGTGTGTTTGTCTGTATGTAGCAGAGTTGTGTGTGTTTGTATGTAGCAGAGTTGTGTGTGTTTGTCTGTATGTAGCAGAGTTGTGTGTGTTTGTCTGTATGTAGCAGAGTTGTGTGTGTTTGTCTGTTTGTAGCATTGTTGTGTGTGTTTGTCTGATTGTAGCAGAGTTGTGTGTGTCTGTTTGTAGCAGAGTTGTGTGTGTTTGTCTGTATGTAGCAGAGTTGTGTGTGTTTGTCACTTAGTACACAAAGGAGTGTTCCTCTCTGCTGCACTAAGCCACCGCTGGACCTAAACAATAATTTGCTGTAAAATAATAAAATAGATAATTGACATAACTGACAATGCGTTGTGTGACATGTCCAATATTCCAGCTTCTTTCTTCTGCGAATGCCTCAAAGCTGGCATTCTCTCAACATCAGGTGGGAAGAATGCCAGCTTCCAGTCATGCGCAGGAAAAAGAAGAAGCCAGACTGCTGGACTGATGTCATGCATCGCAAGTTCACAATGTAAGTTATTTATTTGATTTTTTTACTGCTAATTACCATTGTTTCAGTCCAGTTGTGGCTTTATACAGCAGGGAGGAGCATTCCTTGCTGTACTAAGTGAACATTGGAGCAATTGATCTGTCAATGGCCCTTTAAACATATTGTACGGCTCTCGCGGAATTATATTTCAAAATATGTGGCGTTTACGGCTCTCTTAGCCAAAAAGGTTCCTGACCCCTGCCATACACCATTACTGTACTTACTGCAGTTTTAACGTTAAGTTGAAAAATGCATGATAGAAACAACACACATAAATAGATCTTAATATATATTTTATAACAGATTTCACCTTTGTCATACCCTTGCTGTTATGATTTACTTGCACTGCGACTTAAAATAGAAAAAGCCTTGGGGATCTGAGGCTATATTTAGCAGGACTATATCTGTCAGTGTTCACACCGTGTATGTTATCCAGATTCTTTCTTTATGGAAGATGCACATTTCCAGTGCTATAATTGTGGAATGTGATGATTTCTACAACTATGTATCATTATAATTCACTAGACTGTGCAATGACAGTGCCTGCCTAAGGCCATATAATTATCACCTGCCATACCCTCCGCATATTAGCTTTATTTATGTGTTCTAGTCAACTGGAAGAAACAGAACAAAATCTTTAAAGTGATGCATAGCTATTGTATAAAATGGCTCAAAGACCAATCTGCTTTCATTTGTAGGCTTTCTCCATTCAAAAAACATGAAAGTTGTACCAGGGGAGATACAACTTGAGCTAAAAAAATGGGCATATCAGCAGATAATACTCACTTGGGTCTCCCAGATATATTCTGCTGCTGGGCTTTTGCTCCATTGTTCTACATCTCAGAATTTTTCAAAGCCACAAATCTATTAAAATAGTTTTTAACAGTGGAAAAAGGGCTGGTACATAGACAGAGACTGGTGTACATTGTAATGTATATGGTGGTAACATTTCTACAGGTGCCATATAAATTAGATGTATGTTGGCATTCGCTGGCAAGGCTACATCTGCCAGCGTTCGGCACGTTAGGCTGCTTTCACACATCCGGTTTTTGCTATGCAGCACAATCCGGCTCTTTGCAGAAAAAACGCAACCGTTTTTTTTTGCCGCCGGTTGCATTTTTTCCACATAGACTTTCATTAGTGCTGGATTGTGCCGCATGGCCTTGCGTTCAGTCCATTTTTTGCCGAATGTAGCATATTTAGCCCATGCGGCAGCTGGATAGAACGTTGCCTGGCACGTTTTTTGTCCGGCAAAAAAAACGCATCGCGCTGCATCCGGCCGATGCGCCGCTTTTTCCAATGCATGCCTACAGATGCCAGATGCAGCGCGATGCGGCAAAAACCACATCCGGCCGCCGCATGCGTTTTTTTGCACTGTGCATGCTCAGTAGCGTGCCGCAACCCGCAAAAACCGGACGGGCCACATGTAAAAACTTATGCAAATGATGCGTTTTTTTGGCCGCATCAGTTGCATAGGTTTTAGATCCGGATTTAGCCACACTGCTAAAACCGGATGTGTAAAAGCAGCCTTAGATTTCAACATGCCTGATCATTTTGTCTTCAATAGGGATAAATTACTACCTGGATTATCAGGGAGTGACTTATTTTCCATCTGTAATTGAGAACACAGGCATGATAGTCTAAGCTGAATGTGCATGTGTGTCATGCTCAGACAAGGGGGATGTCCGACACACAGCACAACATAAAGTTTGCAACGAGGGATGGAAAAGGGTAGGAAGTCCCTTATGGTGGGGAGACGGATCACCATCTGACACTAACCTAATGCCGGCATCACACGGTACAATATTTCGGGCGATATGTCGTCGGGGTCACGGATTCCGTGACGCACATCCGGCATCGTCAGAGATATCGTACCGTGTGAAACCTCCGAACGACTGTGAACGAGCCAAAATACTCACCTTATCGTTGCTCGTTGACATGTCGTTCATTTTCAAATTGTCGTTCCTCCTTCTGCGCGCCGGTTGTTCGTCATTCCTGCTTTGCGTGACACACTGGGAATGGCGAACACAGCTTACCTGCATCCTGCCGGCAATGCGGAACGAAAAAGGTGGGCGGGATGTTTACGTCCCGCTCATCTCCGCCCCTCCGCTTCTATTGGCTGGCTGCCATGTGACGTCGCTGTGACGCCGAACGTCCCTCCCCCTTCAGGAAGAGGATGTTCACCGCCCACAGCGACATCGCCCGGGAGGTAAGTACATGTGACGGGGGGTTAACAACTTTGTGCGCCATAGGCAACTAATTGCCTATCACGCACAAACGATGGGGGCGGGTACGATCGCTCGTGCGATCGCACGATAGATCGTCCCGTGTGATGCCGGCATAAGTCTGCACTCTGAGCTCCCTAACGTCTCTAAGCAAGTCCTTCCCCTCGCTGCCATCACTTGCCTTGTCCTTTGCTGTCCCTCCACTCACCCTGGCAAGTGCGAAGGCTGGTGAGTGCACTAGACGTCACCACTACTCAAGTAAAACATAGGGAAAGGAAGACAGACAGGGGGACATAGACAAAAGGATATGCACCAATTGTTGCACCCAAATACTGGGGCTGCAGGAGACAAGACATCAGCAACTTCATTGCTGCAGTCAAGAACCAGGGCTGCAAGCAGAACTGCTGCAAGAGCTTCCTCTTTCAACAGTGGTCAGTTCAGAATGATTTGCCTTTCTGTTACTGACATCAGGTGATGGGTCATGTGACTATTTAAATTGAATGGTAGTGGTCATAAACTAGTTGCACCTGAGATGAACTAACAAGAAACTACCAGCAAAGAAAGAGTCCTTAACCCTTCTTGCACTAAAAGAAAGCAAATATGTTTAATATCCAGAGTCTCATAAGACAATGTGAGACTCAGATGCATAATCTTTCACAAGGCTCCCCAGGACAGGAAACCCTTGGGATAGTGTGTGGGTCGAGAGGAATTACTATTGACTGAGTGAACATTCAATTGACTAGTTAAAAGCTGAAGAGGACATATTTCCCTTCATGTCTAGGCAAAATCCTTTAAAGCAGCATATAGCATAAGTACATTTTTTAACATGCAATTTTTAAAAACATTTTCTCCCAGTAGGACACACAATATTTCATTAAACAAATATACAAATAGGTAACTGAGATTTGTTTACTTCTCCTCATATATCTTAACATTATCAAATATGCTATATAAATATTCCTGTCTAAAAAACATAAAAATATAAAATATGAAAATTCAATAAGATGGGGATATAAGAACATCTATCAAACAATGATAAAGAGTTAAATGATAACCTTCCCAGTTTCCACATGGCTACAAATGAATGATATAATATATTCTGATAAAGTGTATATACAGCATCTAGAAAAATGGGAATGGGGTCAAGGATAACTATCCCAGTTTCCACATGTTTGCAAATGAAATATATATTATATTCTGATACTGTGTATACAGAATATCCATACGCAAACTGGTACACTGACAACATGAATACAATAGCTTTGCTGATTTTCAGGCAAAAATAATGTCTTTCCTTTTAGCTTATATTACTTGTTTTCTTCCATTGTTTTTCCTGTTTTCTAATTTTGAATTTGTGAGAATGATTGCTTTGGAATAGCGAAAAGTGCAGAAACTTATTGACATGGCGGCATGATGACAGTCGTTGTGTAAGGTGTAGCATTTGTAGGTGTTGGTGATAATGTGGCTGAAACCACCATGTGACCTAAATTAGAAATTCCTTCTACTACTATGAAAGCCTCTCTTTTAGTATCAACTAGTTTTTGGAGTGGGGATGCAGAATGCTATATGTCTAAGTATCAAGGCTGTTATTTCTTCCAGGGTAAAAAATCAGACTACCAAAACGCAAAATGTAGTAAGTAGGAAACACTAGAAAAGTCTATTGTCTGTTCCAGCACAATGGCTACATGGATGAGGTGTCTTCAGGTTTCTGTTCATGCAAAAAAAATGATACGTTTTAGCATGTCTGGCATGATATGACCCAGTTTTCACAAGTAGGTGTTTAGAGTCACAATTTATAATTAAAAAAAAATTCTTGTCATATAGAATTTTTTAAATCCGTATGGACATCTCTTTTATCTCTGGAAGAGGGGACATATCCACACCCATATGTGAATTAATTATAACTGGAGAAGGGAGAAACTAATAATAACTGAGGAAGAAAGTGAAAGCTAACACTACATTTAGCCCCTGTTCATTTAGGACCCCCTGGTGTGGACAGGTAAAGTAAAACAGGTATATTTGCTTGCAAACAGACATAACGTCTTGGTATTCAGAGGCAGAAGAAGAACACTTGCAAAAGAAAAAGCTTCTTCTAATAAAAGCAGGATCATAGACTTTTTGGGGTCATTAGTCAGTGATAAATATTGTGTTTGTATCGATCCCATATTTATGGGAGGCACATTTTTAGCTTTGTGATCCCCAGAGGAAAAATATGCATATTTTTATATAATTGTGTGATCAGCGCATTGGTTACAAATTAAAATAGGGCAGACGAATGTTCATACAGATATATTTCTGATCTAGAGAAAAGTAAAATCGTGACCACGATATCTTTACCTGGTACCTCCAGGGGTGAAGATACGCAGAAAGTTGTGAATTTCATAATTTTCTAAAGACCAGAGACACATCCTATAACCTGCCCCATCTGAGGTCACCAAGGGGAGGTATGTGGGAATGACTGTTCTTCAATAAATACATAAGTTTTTGACACCTTGTTCAATGCAAGTATGATACACTGCTATGTAGGATTGTTTCACATTTCATTGGAGTTCTTCCCTCCATAGATCTTAGCCATTTCTGTGGACAGGTTTAGTATTTTTCCTTTATCTTTTTTTATTTGTAATTGTATACACTTTATTGCTTTTTCCCCTTTGTAACATCTTTTGTATATTTTTATAAACACTGGCTACTTTTCTGATTAAATATATATTAAATATATATGTTAAAAACGTCGTTCCTCTTAGCTCCATAAATTGCATCTCCCAAGCCATATGCTATATGTAATGGGTGTCCAATTGGGCTGTATAAACGATTGGTAGTGGCAGCTAGTAGTTTTTATGGTTATTGTGGAGCTCGGCAGGGAATGTACCAAGGAATAAATATATTCCATGCATTGAAATCAGTTATATATATGCTATATCCTCACTGTGAGTTCCCCAATAATCGGCCTAGTAGTGGAAGCAGCTTTAGCCTCATCCATTAGTCGTCTGTCAATTGCATAATTGTCCTGATGATTGGGGGCAGAGTGCTGTCTGTGACACTTCTCTTAAGGGTGCGCTCACACGAACACGAACTTGTGACTTGCATGATTATCAGATCGCATCACCCAGCGCGGCTGGCTTCTCTGCTGACAGGAGCAGGTCTGCTGCATGTATTTCTATGCAGCTGAAACACTTCTGTCCAGAGAGTGTGCGGTCATACCAGGTGATGTCGATACAAGATTCCCCGAGTCACTCGAAAAGTGTGACTCTGGCCTTATTTGAACAGTGCAAAATATCCATATCTCAAAACTGTTTGCTTTTGCCTATTAACATCTGCTGCATAGTTACACTTTTTCTTGACATTATACAATCTCATTTTAAATATGCATTGACAATGTACAGTCACACCCTCTTTAGTTTGAAAAAGAGATCATCCTCTCATAATGTATTTTACTCGGTAGCGTAGCTACCAGGTAGGGCAGAGGGGGCGGTTGCGCCGGGCCCCATGCTCAGAGAGTGCCCACTAGGGCAGGGGCAAAACAGCTCTTTCCCAGATGACAAAAATACCTAGTGGTGCTGCCAGGATCTGTGATGATGTCATGCCCATGTAACCGTGAGGGAGGGAGAAGCCACAGTTTTGCCGGGCAGAAAGCAACAGGACAGAGATACTGATTCCTGAAGGAGATGGGAACACATGACCAGTGACCAGTAATGAGAGCAGAGGGTTGTAGGGTGAGTGCCATATGAGGGGTGCAGACTGTGACAAAAGGTTTTGAAGGGGTGCAGGGTGTTTAAGAGAGGGGTAAGTTTTGATACTGATAACCTCTCTAAAGAAGGCTCTGATAAACATCAATTGAGTACCTATAGTATAACCTCCGAATACTACCAACACTTACATAGCCAAAAATAAGTATTCAGTCGAGGCAAAAATTAATTAACAATGCAAAAACACACAGGTGATTAAAATAAATGAGAAGTGCAAGGATGGGCACATTACAATAAGGGGAGGGGGCACAAGGATGGGCACATTACAATAAGGGGAGGGGGCACAAGGAAGGGCACATTACAATATGAGGAGGGGGCACAAGGATGGGCACATTACAATAAGGGGAGGGGGCACAAGGATGGGCACATTACAATAAGGGGAGGGGGCACAAGGAAGGGCACATTACAATAAGGGGAGTTGGCACAAGGATGGGCATATTAAAATAAGGGGAGGGAGCACAAGGATGAGCACATTACAATAACGGGAGGTTGGCAAGGATGGGCACAATACAATAAGGGGAGGGGGGACAAGGATGGGCACATTACATTTTATTGGGATCCATTTTTATTTTTGAAACTTTCCAGTAACTGCTGCATTTACCACCCTAGGCTTATGCTCGAGTCAATACAGTTTCCCAATTTTTTTGTGGTAGAATTAGGGGCCTTGGCTTATACTTGGGTCGACTTATACTTTAGTATATACGGT
The DNA here is from genome assembly GCF_048569485.1 of Anomaloglossus baeobatrachus. Lineage (NCBI taxonomy): Eukaryota > Metazoa > Chordata > Amphibia > Anura > Aromobatidae > Anomaloglossus > Anomaloglossus baeobatrachus. The sequence goes on along the minus strand of NC_134354.1, from coordinate 408,153,271 downwards.
AATTAATACATGAATGCAAAGGATATGTATTAAATCAAACATCTGCCATTAGATTGCAGAATAAATGTACTGTACATATTATTTAATAGGTCATAGTGTAGACACAATTCAATTCATTAATAAAACCTCCATGTTAACTGATAAGATGTTGATCCAATCCCTTTAACATTCACAGAACACCATTTGACTAGTACAATGTCCAGATATCATGGTGTGAAAATCAATTCAGCAATAAGACAATAGGACAATGCTTGCAGCTATGTGTGCCATACCCAGACAGATGACTGGCTCCTCACAGAACTCCAACTATCATTTCACAATGGCTATGTCAGGGAGTGAAGTGGAGGGGTCAGTATGCAGATTTACATACTAAGTCAGCAGCTGTGACTAATGAATGAGGAGGCACGTTCTTACCGTACGCCGCATGTTGCGGACATACCGCACTTTTCCCTGGACTGGATATGAGTCACCGTAGATCAGGAGCGACACTGTCGCTGTTGATGACATCGACACATCATCCAGGTCGCGGAGAAGGCGCCACGCATGCGCACTGCGGCGTCAGTGTGCCCGGCTGCTACATGTAAATGAACAGCGCATTGTGAAGGCTGTACAATGTAAAAAGGGGCTCAGTACAGACAGAGGGTAGTGTGGTGACCGGCATGAAAGGTGTGGACAGTGTGGAGGCCATTGTTCCTATCACAGGTACATTATGTTGTATGGACAGCATATGGGACATGGTTAATGATAGGGGATGATTTTACGGATATATTTCATAAAGAAATGCCGTGTGGTGGCCATAATTCATGGTGGAGGGATGGTGCAGTGGTTGTAAAATATTAGTAGGACAGTGTGGAGGCCATGTATCATTAGGGGTACAGTGTAGGGGTCACTTTTTGATCAGAGAGCATAGTGGGGGAAATATTTTGTCAGGTGCACAGTATACGAGTTATTTACTGCAGAGCATGTGCGGATATTTTTTATTTAGATTTAATAATGACACTGATATTTTTCAGGGCATCATGTTGGGATATGTTGAGGAAAACCAGAGAAAATGGAAGTCTGCGGAAAGAAGCTGTGTCACCAAAGTCATCATGTTGTCTGGATCAGATAAAGAAGAATGGGGTGAGACAAAGCAAATCAGAGAAGAAGTCAGCAATAAGGTGCCTGGATCTAAGGGAGCATTTATACTGGACAATTACCGCCTTTAATGGGAATCTGTCACCAGGTTTTTGCTCCCTCATGTGAGAGCAGCATGATGTAGAGACAGAGACCCTGATTCCAGCCATGTGTCACTTACTGGGCTGTTTGCTGTCATTTTGATAAAATCAATGTTTTCTCTGCACAAGATCTAGCAGTTATACAGAGCTCATGTATATGCTGGACTACCTGCAGCATGCCAAGTAGTCCTGTAATGATTATTTCCTGCTGATTAAACAGTGATGTTATTAAAACTACACTCAGCAGGTCAGTAAGGGACACATCACTGGAATCAGGATCTCTGCCCCTACATTATGCTGCTCTTAGGTTAGATGGCAAAAACCTGATGACAGATTCCCTTTAACCGATTGTTGACCACTTGGTTATATGAAGCCGATCAGCAGTTGTTTAATGGCCTGTGACTGCAGACTTGTTAATCCTCACAGCTTGCATACAGCGGACTGTCACTGTTTTCCACTGTCGGTGATGAGAGCGGGCCGTCATATGACCACAAATGTGCAATTTTAATACTTCTGGCCACATCTGCATGAGGCTTTAGTCTGACTTCCTGGTAAGGGGGGTGATCAATTTAACCGCTGAGGGTGTCGCGGGCGGGGAGGAGGGTGTCAGCACACCGCGCTCACCCCTTCTGCTCGGGTCCGGCAGCTGCTCAGTGGTGGCTCGAGCTGTGGGCCGGATCCCGGGGTTTCTCGAGCGACACTCCTCGCCCGTGAGTGAAAGGGGGGTTTTGTGGTTGGGTGTGGGGATTGTTATAGTTCGTGACGCCACCCACGGTTGTGGTGATTTCACCACCGCTGCTCAATATAGGGATCCCGGGGATGGTGATGCGGAGCAGCCAGTTGTTATGTTGCCCCTCCGTGGGTAGGGGTTGGTGATCCCGGGGCCCGGTGATGGAGTAGTAGGTGCGGGGCCTGATGGGCGCAGGGACGCGGGGGCAGCGCTGTGCCTTGCGGCACTGTGGTACTCACTCAGCCTGAGACACGGACACAGTTTGTACGGTAAACCAAACGGCTGGTAGGACGGCCCCACAGACGGCTGCACCTGCACTCCCGGTAGGTGACGGTGATGTCCCTCTTCCTTGCACCTTTGTTTGACTTGTGGTAGCGGTGGATTCCCTCCGGTTACCCGCTCCCTGACTGCAATCTGGGCCGGAGGAGCTCTACACTTTGCCCGCAGGCCCTGGCCCTGAGAAACCGGTGCCGTGGCGGTGGCGGTGTCTCTCTGCTTCAGGTTGGGCTGTTGCCTTCAATCGGGACTTGGTTGTTGGGGGATCTGCGTCCCCGTCACTGACGGATTCGGCAAATTTGGCGACTCCTAGCCTTGCCGGGGTCCGAGAGGCCCCTGCCCTGGTGCTGACTGTCCTTCGGAACACTGCTCCAGACCACCGGGCACACAGCCAACGGGGTCCTTCCAGGAACTTCCAAACGGTCCCCCTCCAGACAGTCACCGCCGTCGCTGACCTTGCTGATCTGGCCCTACACAAAGCTGGACCCTTCAGGCTGTCTTTCTCTTCTGTCACTTCACTTGCTTTCCTCCTTTACCATTTTCACTTTCACTTTCTTAACTCCTCTACTTAGCTCAACTTCACTCTTGCCCTGCCTGGGCTACTCTGTTCACCCTTTCATGTCCCTCACTGGACTCTAACTGCCTGGTTTTCCCGCCTCCAGAGTTGTGAGCTCCTCGGTGGGCGGAGCCAACCGCCTGGCCCACCCCCTGGTGTGCATCATCAGACTCCTGGAGGAAGGCAACAAGGATTTCTGGCTAGCATAGATGTGCCTACCTGGAGTGTGGGGTGTGGTGGTGTTGTGACCTGTGACCCCTGGCTTGCCCAGGGCGACACAAGGGCAGTATGAACGCCAACTACGGCACTGCCGCTACACTTAACTGTATCAGTGGGCGCATGCATACTGCAATTTTTTTTTTATCAGACCACTCAGTCCAAGGACAAAATCAAACGTGCACATGAGGACATTGGTGCGAGTTCGATCCAGTGTTTTGTCGGATTGCACTCGGACCAAAAATACGGTCGTTTACACAAGGCCTTAAGGTGCGGCACCATAGTAAATATAATTACCTGGTTAGTGGCCCATATGAAAAGCCAAATCTGCAAAGCAGGGTAAAGTTGCCCAAAAGTCCTATTAACAACATCAAAGCAGCAGGGACTAAAACTTGACTTTTAATTGACATGATTAAAATTACGATGAGTAATAAAGTGCAGTGCAAAGAATATAAAGTGCAATATTCAAGAATAATAAGGGTCAATCTAACCCGATCCTTCTCCACGGATGAACTAAGCACCAATCACACAAGTGAAGAGTCAGAGTCACAGGTTAATAATCGGTACTGGAGAGGAAAAATGGGGTTAATGCCGCGCTGCCGCCGAATGATGAGATTGGTGATTATTAATAATTTTCTTTTATTTCATAGGTCTACACGTTTCAGGGATCTAGTCACCTTATTCAGGACCGAAAGGAGGAATCAAAAATACAATTGTATTGATGATTATTAATAATTATTGTTAATAATTAAAAATCTCTTCATTCGGCGGCAGCAGTAACCCCGTTTTTCCTCTCCAGCACCGAATATTAACCCACGTGGGGCTGCAGTAGCCACCATTACTTTGCAAGCCTTCATAGGGGTTGAGACTTTCACAACCCCATTAGGTGAGTGTAATATCTTGCATATTGCAATTTTATATCTGGTAAGACCCTATTTGCACTCCTTTTTCTCAGCTTTGCATAGGAGCCACAGGTTGGAGGAATACAGGCAATAACCAGGTTAAGAAGTACAAAGTATCCCTTGTCGTGCCCCATGTAAAAGCTTCCACCCTAATAAGCTGTCTGCCCCACAACCTCATCAAAAAACGCCCTCTCAACCCGTTTCCCTTTCAATCAAGAGAGTTCATCAGGGGAGAAACAGGAATCAACCTGTGGCAGGGATTGGCACAAAGTTGCACGAAAAAGGCAGTGTGTGCAAAGATGGATGCATTGGAAGGGCGTTTTTTGATGAGGTTGTGGGGCAGAATGCTTACTAGGGTGCTGCCCTTGTCAGGGTGGAAGCTTTTACACGGGGCACGACAGGGGATAGTTTGTACTTTTTACCCTGGTTGTTGTCTGTGTTCTTCCAATCTGTGGCTCCTCGCTTGTGTGATTGGTGCTTACTTCATCCGTGGAGAAGGATTGAATTCAATTAACCCTTATTATTCTTGACTATTGCACTTTATATTCTTTTCACTGCATGTTATTACTCATTGTAATTTTAATCATGTCAATTAAAAGTTAAGTTTTAGTCCCTGCTGCTCTGGTACTGGTTTGGGGCCCACTCAGAAGTTGCGCCCCCTTTGAGCCGAACCCCTAGCTACACCTCTGATTTTACTGCATTGTTCATGTACCATTGAAAATTGAAGGATGTCTCCCTAATCTTCTACCAATGGTTTTCTCCCCTTTATCCACTTTACCCCCTATTTATCTATCATGAACACCATTTTTTACTTGACCTACAAATGTTTTTACCTTCATTCAGCACTGAATTTCTCCCAAAAGTCTATTTCATGTAGAGTTTTCCATGTGTAATTCTCTAAAATCCCCTCACTGCCTTGTCTAAACTCCATCACCACAAGTCCAAACATATATAAACTTGATTTATCTTGACACATCATATGTCTAGGTATAAAAGTATCACTCATACACTATCTTATATCCATTGGATATGTAGCATTTCCAATGATTTCCATGTATGGCTTCCTTTTCTTTACATTCTTCAGCTGTTCTCTGACATGGCATGAAGCATCACTAATGCTCTTCACCTTTCTTCAAAATTTGTATTTTATGATTCATATACTTTATATTTGTCTTGAAACCCTGACTCCCATGTTTCTTGTGTCTTACCTACACATGCACTGTAAATCTTTCATATATCATGCCTACGGTATATTACTCATACACCTTATCTAATTCTCCAGTGTATTGCACAGTTTATTTTTCATTTTATTCACTTTGGTATCTCCAGGACGTGGTCACTTTCTCTCCCATACATTCATCTAATCTCCTAGTGTTCCATGCCAATGAACATACATCATCTGTCTCTATGTCCTGATAATACCAAAACACATGATAAAAGCTAAATGTTATTTCTATTAATATAAAGAAGTTTAGTAAATGAAACATTTTCAGTAAATAAGGTAATAGTCAAAATGATGGATTTTTACTAATTTAACATTGTTTTTTTTTATTTAATGACTAGGATAAGATTGGAAGACCCCTATAAGAATTTACAATTTGTGAAGCCAATGCTGAGAGCCTAATCTCTAAGGTTGATAAGGCCAGAAAATCAGGGTTGGTTTAAAGTTGATGGAGCAGACATCTTTCCTAGTCTGACCCGTATAGCAGCCATGTATTAAAGTGGTTGTTATCCATCTTTGTTGAAGTCTTGGGGATTATTAGAAAAAAATGAGCTAGCAACTTACAGTTCAAAAGAGAAATGCTTTTATGTGTGGCTCAGTAATCAAACACTCCTATATCAGTCACTGTATTGAACATGAAAATCAAAAAATCCCCAATGATGTGCAGGCAAAAACCACCAAAATAAGGGATAGTGACCAAGACAACTATACCAATAAAATACCAAATTTTATTGAAAAGTACATTAAAACCAAGTCATGCAAATTATTATAAAGTATGATAATAGACAGATATTCCTTATTAGCAGTAAATATGCAGGTATATAAAGTGCAAAGTGCAAACACCGACCACTTATACTCCCTAATGGGTAGGATTTTCAGAGTGTAAGATCATATTATGTAATGATCCTACACATCCCCGAGGAAGACTATGCACGAAACGTGCATCGGGGTTTGAAGCGAGCAGAATCACTGGACCATCTACCAAGGGAGTGAGTTCTTTACATATATATATATTTATATGCCGTTCCTTTAATTTACTGGTTCCTATACGGATTATTTTTTGTCTGCACAATGGCATTTTGCTGATTTGACACTAGGGCACGAGCACATTACATAATATGATCTTACACTGTGAAAATCCTTGCACTTTGCATTTTATATAACTGCATATTTGCTGCTAATAGGGAATATCTTTGTCTATTATCACACTTAATAATAATTTGCATGACTTGGTTTTAATGTATTTTTCAATAAAATTTGAAGCGTCAGATGGAAGAATGATCAAGGTCCAAAAAAAAAAAGCTGTTTGTTTTTGTTCTTTCTACCTGGACTCTGATTGTTATTCAATCTGACTATATATTTGCAAGCGTAAAATAAAACTGGACCATGATCGTTTTTTCCAACTTTTCAAAGGTAGCGTATTAGTACAATTACCATTCACCAGATGGTACTCGCATCTCAATTTTGAGAAATTTATGGACCCTGATCATTCTTCCATCTGACTCTTCATTTGTTATTTTATCGGTATAGTTGTCTTGGTCACTATCCCTTATGTTGGTGTTTTTCGCCTGCACATCATTGGGGATTTTTTTGATTTTTATGTGTGGCTACTTGTCCAATAATTTTTGGTTTGATAAATACTGAAATCTCCTTTTTCTGGAGAGAAAGGAACCCAGTGGTGAGAACTGATACACTCCCCAAATTATATAGTGTTACTAGAAAATTCTGAGTCTCATAACTTTTAAATTTATGACTCCTTTACTCTCTTTGGCATACAGTTGGTCCCTTCTGTAGGTAATAAATTATCAATTAATTTTATTGCTTAATAAATTAAATTGGTTTGGATTGAGAGAGTGGATGATTGTAGTTCCTTTTGGTACTCCTATACCAAGAGCTGCAAGTGCCATGAGGCAAAATAATCAGCTCACCTTAGAATGAGATCTAAAGTATCTCTCAGGCCTGAAACACACATCCGTGAAACACGTGTGTGTTTGGTCCGTTTCCGTGTATACCAGAGACATGGGCAAACGTGCACCAATGTTATTTAATGTTTGAGGACACATGTGCGTTTTTCATTAAGGTCCGTGTGTTCATGAGCGTGCTACGTTTGTGTCTCCATTTTGCACGGAAGCATGTCCGTTTTCATCACAGAACACGCACACATGGACCCAATGAAAGTCAATGGGTCTGTGCGCACGCCTAAGTGACACGGACGCATCTCTGTATGCTCCGTGTACGTTTTGTGCTTTTTTCATGTGATGTTGTTTTGTTGTTTTTTTCTGTGTCATTCTCTCCCTCAGTCCGTCGGTCAGTCGGTCTCTCTCTATGTCTGTCAGTCGGTCTCTCTGTATTATCTGTCCCTCTCACTGTCTGTCGGTCAGTTCCCCCCCCCCCTCTCTCTCATACTTACCGTTCCCCGATCTCCGGCGCGGCGCTGCACTGCTGTTATAAAATCTCCGGCGGCTTTTACTATTTTGAAAAAGCCGGCCGCTCATTAAACAATCTCGTATTCCCTGCTTTCCCCGCCCATCGGCAAATATGATTGGTTGCAGTGAGACACGCCCACACGCTGAGTGACAGCTGTCTAACTGCAACCAATCACAGCCGCCGGTGGGCATGTCACTATGGAGCAGTGGAATAAATAAATAAATAATGAAAAAGAACGACGTGCGGTCCCCCCCAATTTTAATACCAGCCAGATAAAGCCATACGGCTGCAGGCTGGTATTCTCAGGATGGGGAGCCCCACGTTATGGGGAGTCCCCCAGCTTAACAATATCAGCCAGCAGCCGCCCAGAATTGCCGCATCCATTTGCTGCGACAGTTCTGGGACTGTACCCGGCTCATCCCGATTTGCCCTGGTGCGTTGACAATCGGGGTAATAAGGAGTTAATGGCAGCCCATAGCTGCCACTAAATCCTAGAATAATCATGTCAGGCGTCTCCCCGAGATACCTTCCATGAGTAATCTGTAAATTACAGTAAATAAACACACACACCTGAAAAAATCCTTTATTTGCAATAAAAACCAATAACAAATACCCTCATTCACCACTTTATTCAGCCTGAAAAAGCCCTCCATGTCCAGCGTAATCCATGGAGTTCCAGCGTCGCTTCCAGCTCTGCTACATGGAGGTGAGAAGAGCTGCAGAAGACACTGCCGCTCCAGACAGCTCCATGCAAGAACTGAAGACAGCCGCGCGATCAGCGATGATGTCACTGAGGTTACTCACAGCCACCGCTGGATCATACAACTGTGACAGCAAGTCACCCGAGTGACAGCGATGAAGTCACAGGTGAGTTGCTGTCACAGTTGTATGATGCAGTGGTGGCCGCGAGTTACCTGACTGACGTTATCGATGATCGCGCAACTCTCTTTAGTTGCTGCATGGAGCTGTCAGGAGCGGCGGTGTCTTCTGCAGCTCCTGTCACCTCCATGTAGCAGAGCTGGAAGCGACGCTGGAACTCCGTGGATTACGCCGGACATGGAGGGCTTTTTCGGGCTGAATAAAGTGGTGAATGAGGGTATTTGTTAGTGGTTTATATTGCAAATAAAGGATTTTTTCAGGTGTGTATGTTTATTTACTGTAATTTACAGATTAATCATGGAAGGTATCTCGGGGAAATGCCTGACATGATTAATCTAGGATTTAGTGGCAGCTATGGGCTGCCATTAACTCCTTATTACCCCGATTGTCAACGCACCAGGGCAAATCGGTATGAGCCGGGTACAGTCCCAGAACTGTCGCAGCAAATGGATGCGGCAATTCTGGGCGGCTGCTGGCTGATATTGTTAGGCTGGGGGGCTCCCCATAACGTGGTGCTCCCTATCCTGAGAATACCAGCCTGCAGCCGTATGGCTTTATCTGGCTGGTATTAAAATTGGGGGGGACCGCACGCCGTATTTTTTAATTATTTATTTATTTATTTCACTGCTCCATAGTGACACGCCCACCAGCGGCTGTGATTGGTTGCAGTTAGACAGCTGTCACTCGGCGTGTCAGACTGCAATCAATCATAATATGCCGGTGGTCGGGGAAAGCAGGGAATACGAGATTGATTAATGAGCGGCCGGCTTATTCGAACTAATAAAAGCCGCCAGAGCAGTGTGAATGCCGTGCAGTGCCACGCTGGTGATCGGGGATCGGTGAGTATGAGAGAGGGCTGCTCTCTTCCGTCACTCGGGGAATTAGCGGTCACCGATGAATCCTTCACGGGTGACCGCTAATCATTACGCGGCACACAGACAGAGCCGCAGCATGACAATGAATTCGGGTGAAGTTCACCCGAGTTCATTCTCATCGCGCAACTCTGTCTGCTGTCTGCCGACATGTAGTAATGACATTTTGCATCACACACGCAACATTTCTCATGGAAAACACAAACACATGTCAGTTAAGTTTCACACGCACACACGGACATTTCACACGCACATATACGGATAGCATACGGGATACACACGCAGGCCACACATACCATAAAAACGGACCTAGAAAACGGAAAACAGACCCGAAAAACCACCCGTATTACACGCACGTGGTTTTCAAGGACGTGTGTTTCAGGCGTCAGACAGTCATTTTATCACCACTGATGTGTTGGAGAGAGAGTCCCAGTTTCACTGGATATGTCTTAGGATGCGGCTGCGATCCGAAAAACTCAGGATCTTGGACAAGGACCCCAACATCTGTGCTCTGTAAATGCATTCACATATAGTTACTTAAATTATTCGGGTTTTCTTTAAGTATGTCTATCTCATGATTCAAACTCATAATTTCTTGCATTGCAGGCATTAGCTTTACCATTGAACCACATTCTGCACTGCTAAGAATAGAAGAATTTTCTCTTCCTAGATAACTAAATGTTATTTTTCTTCTTTACCGGCATAAGGTACTGGTACAATGAAATACATCTCTATATTCCTGTATATTAGTTGTAAAATAAAAGTCACATATTTTTTTCTTTATAATTATTAAAAAATAAAGAAAATTACAATTATCACATTATTTTTATATATTTTTAGGGAACTAAATCTCTAAAATCAGTAAATAACATTATACATTTTAGAATCCCTGGGATAGTAATAACCAATATAATTCATTCACAATAAAAAACTATTTGTCAATCACCAGGTCTCATTAGTTGCTTCAGTAGTTCTTACAAACTTACTGTATATAAAACTATATTATTTTAAAGGGAACCTGTTTTGTCTCTAAACACTCTTATCTTGCAGATATAACATCAATATGCAGGGTAATATAGTTACAATGCAGTCTGAACATCTTACTGAAATAGAGGCTACCAGGAGAAACGGAACTTTATTCCCCCTTGCAGACGCTGGATTGCAGTCATAGAGGAGTGCCTGGAGCAGCAACAGTCACAGCTCACTGTACCGTGAGTGGTGATTGTAAGGATGCCCTGACACTGTGATTGACAGCTTGCGCTGTATAAATGCACTGCAGAACAAGCTGTCAAAGTGCAGGAATATGCATACAGCCACTGCCCACTGTGTACAGAGCGGTGTCTGTAGCCGCTCTGTGCATGTCTCTACTCCTGAAAGCCGGTAGCCTCCAGGTCAAATACAGTTCTCTTACAGTAGCCACATTTTCGGTAATGCAGCTAAATAACATTGTAATGCTACTGACCTGCAGAGTAAGCCTACATCTACATCCACAAATCAACAGCGTTTGGGGACAAGACAAGTTCCTCCTTAACTTTTTTACTAATAAAAACAGTGCGTTTAGCAATAGCAATGAGCAGATCCATTTAAGTTCAAGTTCTGTGGGTTCAGCTGAACTTTAAATAAGGTTTGGTTCTGAATCTGGACTTGACCCTAACCCCAATGGAAGTCACTGATTTGGGCAGTTCAACTCTCCGCCCACATACAGCCAGCCATAAACAGAAAACTTCCGGGGACGGGTGAACAGGTTTTTTTTTGTTTCTGCACACTACATGCAATAATGCTGATTTTACCCCTAGTGCGAGCTATTCAAACGTTGCAAGCAGCTTACACTGGGCTGAGCACTGAGCGTACCCGTGCACAGCGATGCTCAATCGAGTGGTTTGCATAGGCAAAGCACCCAAACTCCGAACTCAATCACAGATTTTTTTTGTAAAGTCTGTGTTCGGTATGAACCCCGAGCTTTACTGTTCGGGTCTGCTGATCTCTAGTCAGCAATGCAATGTCTTATTATAAAGACTCTTTGTCACAGCAAAGTACTGTAAGTTTGGGATAGTATGACTTTTCAGATAACAAAAGCTCATATCTTAGAATTTTATATTTTAACCATAGGAATTATGGTGATCCTATATACGCATAATAGATGTTTTCATATATTTCAGTCATAAAGCAAACTGTTGACTTACCAGAGAGAAGAGCCTTCTGTTCCTGTGACTTCCAAATAATCATATGCATCTTCTAACTGAAAGTCTGTGAAGATCAAGGCAATAGTATCTCCAACCTCTGCAAGTATTGTCCATGTGCAGTCAGCATTGTTATTGTATTCCGATGGGAAATGGGGACTTGTGATGATACCACTCTGGCCTCTTAAAGTTCCTCCACATGCATCGTCCGCTAGAAGAAAGATATACATACATCTTGAAGATTAAATTTATACACATATTTTTATTTAAAAGTAGAATAATGTCAGTTGTGAAATAATGCACTCGATAAGTAGGGAAATACTGTCGCGTAATGTGTACAGTAGAGCAACCAAGGAACTGAAACATTTATCATTGTATTTTTCTCATGATGTAAATGTTTATGCCTGCAATTTTCCCATCACAGTGTAGCCATGTAATCTGATGTTTCCAAACAAGGCTAGTAATTTCATATGCTAACATTTAAGTAACACTAAATCCCCAGACATTAAAGTGTGAATGCAAGTTGTATGAGCTTTTAGATCAGTGTCCTTCGCATTCTCATGGGCAAATGAGGAGAAAACGGTGGGGGCTCGAAAATCCCAGTGGGAGACGTTTCCTATAAAAAAAAATGAGCAAGTCACTGCTCTTGTGCAATCACCTATTCATTGTAAAGTAACCTGACATCATGGGCCTTTCACTGGGGTAGAGATCTAATGTGATACTTATATCCTACTACATATTTATATCCTTAGGAAACAGCTACAATTCGAGGTTAGAATGTGGGATAGCTCGAGAAAATGACATTCGGTAAAGTACACATTTCTTTATTCATAAATGAACCTATATACAGTATATTTTGGGATACGGCACAAATGCCAAATTACCTAAAAAAAATGTTTTATTCTTTCTTTGATTGAGTTCTTTCTTCAATTGAAAGAAAATGAATGGAAATAAAAAAACGAATGGAAGTGTCATATACGCAAGGAATCAGATTAACACTCTCATCAGACGTATTGGAGCATAACAACATTGATGTGACTAAACGGGGTAAGTATAATAAAGTCACAAAAGATCACTCTCATTTCTTACCAGGACAACTAATTCTGGTGACAGGTTCCCTTAAGCTGAAGATACAAGGTTACCTCTTAGAGCTTACGACACAGAACAATAACAAATAACCTATGTGCTGATCCTTGAAGAGAGTTGAGTCTATGACTGCTTTGTACAAATATGTTTTGGCAGTAAACAAACTAGCTAGCTGAGCTTGAGTATACCATTAAAAATGCATGTGATGACAGGAGGCACTGAGTGAAACCAATGCTGGACAGGAAAACATACAGTAACATACTGTCACTCCAGATGAAACATTGCTGGCTTAAAAACCGCTTAAGCAAAATGACAGGACAGTGTTTTAGAAAACAGACTGACAAATATACAAGTACATACTTCTACAGGTGGGAAGAGGAAAGTCCCAAGAGGCGCTATTCTGGGAGCTGGATACGCAGCTTAGCAGAGCATGTCCTTCAAGTATAAAGCCTGCATTGCAGCTGTAGCGGACCTTGTCCCCGACGTTAAATGATGTCCCCTGTTGTAGGCCATTTTGTAGCCGTCCAGGATTTCCACACGTGTGGCTTGGCAAGACTGTAAATATAAAAAAACAAAAAAAGTTAATAATTTTTACATAAAATAATGGTCATGAAGAAGGGTTTCCCAATTACATAAGCTTTGAAAATAATATTTTGGTAAAAAAATAGTAAAGAAAATATTTATATCAACATAAGTTATTATTTAACTATAAACATATGACCAGATATTGATTTGGGAGGGAAAGTAGACCCCCCATTACCTCTTGGGCCCCTGTGTGGCTACATCAATGGTAAGTCCACCCCTGATTTTGCTCAAAGGAGTATGCCATCAGGCAGCAACTATCTATCTATCTATCTATCTATCTATAATCTATCTCTCTATATTCTATCTATCTATCTATCTATCTATAATCTATCTCTCTATATTCTATCTATCTATCTATCTATCTGTGGCGCCATGGACTAGCCAGGTCGTCACAGGTAACACACAAACACCCCCACCCCCACTAGACAGTAACACTAGCCAAACACAAAACCCTTGTTGCCTCCCTCCAGGGTCTGATGTCCACACCAGGTGGGGGCGGAGCCAAGCAGTTGGCCCCACCCACCGAGGAGTTCACAGGCCTGGAGGCGGAAAAAGTGACAGAACAGTTTAGGAGGTTGAAGTGTGAGGAGTAAACACTTGGGTGTCTGGGTTTGTGGCCCAGGCACTGACAGCAAGGTTGGCAGATGGTGGTGGCCGTCTGCAGGAGAGGTGAATCGACGCGGAACCGTAGGACCGGGGTCGGGCGTTGGCCCGCCGGTACCGACCAGGGAGCGAAGTGAAGCCAGCATACACAGGCAGGGCCATCGGACCCCGACCAGCCTTGGAGCCACCGACAACAGTCAAATCCGAGTGTGACAGGAACCCCAGGGGTTTCCTAACAGCCAAAGACCCGATTGAAGGCAACTGCCCACACCGTGAGGGTATACAGCTACCGCCTAAGGCTAGAGACCCAAGGGCCAGCGCCGGCGGGCAAACGGGCTCCTCCGGCATCCATACACCGGGGAGCGGACTACCGTTGGGAATCCATCGTAGTCAAACAAGTACACAAAGGTGCAGGGAAAGACAGCCGCCATCACCTGTCCGGGGTGAGACACTGCAGCCGGCTGCGGGACCCGTCCATCCAGCCGTTTGGTTTACCGAGGACTTTGTGCATCTCTTGCTGAGTGAGTACACCCGTGCCATCCGGCACCGCGCCGCGCTGTCCCTACAGCCCTGCAGCTCACCAACCCTGCCTCCCCGTCTCACCACCGGGCCCTGGGACCACCGACCCCTACCCACGGAGGGGGGAAACAACATCCCAGCTGCTCCCTGCCATCGCTCACGGGATCCCTGTCACCAGCAGCAGTGGTGCCTATCTTCACCACAAACCGTGGGTGGCGTCACGGACTAAATCCCCCAAACCAACCACCCTTTTCACTCACGGGCGAGGAGCGCCACTCGAGTCCCCGGATCCGGCCCACCGCTCGAGCCACCGAGCAGCAGAAGCCGCAGCAGCGCCGGACCCGAGCATTAGCGAGCGCAGTGCAGTGGCGTCCTCCTCCGCCCGCGACATATCTATCTTTCTATCTATCTACCTACCTATCTATCTATCTATCTATCTACAGTGTCTATCTGTCTATATATTTTTATTATTATTATTATTGTTGTTGTTGTTTTAGGTTTTCTTTTTTTCCTGTATGGTGTGTCTATTCCTGAGTCTGTTATTTACACTCTATATTTTAATATTTCTTTATTGCAAATACTGGAACTGTTTCTTAGTAGGTACCTAAAAGAAAAAAAATAAACTTTTCTGATCTGTACACACACACGCAACCACACTTTTTCATCATGTGCATATCATTAACATGTCTACCTATCTACTGTAGTGGTATGCATAATTTTATGTTGGTTTTTTCTCAGTGTTGTAATTTCAATGTTGAGGAATATATATAGGCTCAACATTTAAATTGCAACACCAAAAAGAAAAAGGCATGACATTATATCAGCAGACATGTTAATGAAATGCAAATAATAAAAAATTAAAGAAAAATTTGGAAAACGTCTTACAAGATTTTCTTTTTTTTGTTTTTGCTAATAACAGACCAGGCATCAGGATTGGTGTCAAGTCAACTTTAAAAAGGTTGAAAAACTAGTAGTTGAAGGAGGGAGAAGCTAGCTAGCCCACCTCATCTTTCAAGACAAAGCAGTACAGTTGGGAACCTTAACATCACTGCATAAAATAGTGAAGACATGAAATATTCAGATAAATAGCCATATATTTTGTTTAAAAGGAATCTGTCATCTGGTTTTTGCTACCTCATGTGAAAGCAGCATGCTGTAGTCAAAGAGTCTCAGAATCCAATAATGTATCACTCAGTTTACTGGGTGTAGCAGTTCTTCTGACTCAATAAGAGCTTTTAGATTTAGCAATGCAGCAGAGCTGAGAAAGTTAACCGCACCCACACAAGGCCCTTTATGTACAATGGTAATCCCAGATGACAAAACTTTTACTATAAGTAAATAACACCACACAGGGTAATAAATTACACATTGTTGAACTCTGTGTGTCAGCCTCTATTTGTTGCTGTCTTCAGATTATATAGGAAAAACCTGCTGAAAGATTCCCTTTAAGTATTTAAAATAAAAAAATAAAAAAAATAAATCTTTATTTTTATATAGCGCTAACATATTCCGCAGCGCTTTACATACATCAGGAACACTGTCCACATTGGGGCTCACAATCTAAATTCCCTATCTGTATGTCTTTGGAGTGTTGGAGGAAACCCACACAAACACAGGGAGAACATAAAAACTCATTGGAGATGTTGTCCTTGGTGGGATTTGAACCCAGGACCTTAGCGCTGCAAGACTGCAGTGCTAACCACTGAGCCACCGTGCCGCCCATAAGTATTTAGCAATAGGCTTTTAACAATAAGTTACAACCTGTCTTGCAATTTAAATAATTTCTTACACAGCATTTCCCTTACAGGTGAGTGCAATTGATCCCATTCTAGATTATCACGAGGACATAAATAAAAAAATCTCAATATTTCTCGCTATTCTGTCAGCAGAATGCAGACTTCCATGTGAAGAAGAATTGAATTTGTTTAATTCAGTCGCAGACCCTTGTTTTAAAATATCGTGTCTTTAACCCAGAACTATTATGGGTATTAAAAAACTAACTCTACTGTATAGGTTCAAGTATTTTTTTTCTTAAAAAAAACCCTCTTTTATTGTGTTAAGAAATAAAGAAAGTTCAATATTGGAAGAAATAAAAAAGGTCAATGGTAATGAGAAAATGTTAAAATCTGTACACATTACTCACACACTAAAACAACTAAATGATCATGGATGACAGATAGTCTAACAATAGATCTAAAAGCCAATAGCATGATGATCAATGTAACCCAGGGACCTCGGTGTACAGATTTGAAAAAGAACAATAAATAAAAACCGATGAAAATAGTGATTAAATGTAATTGAAAGCATAGTACCCACGCTAAGGAAAGCAATCATTAATCTTTGACAAATGATCAACATCTCGTGTCTATTAGTAATGTGACACATACATAAACTCATGAAATAAAATGACTGATGATACCCAAGGTGCAAAACCCCTCCCCTCCGAAGAAGCTTCTGATAGATCTCTGTTAGCGCCCGCAAGAAATCATAAATAAGCATAAATCGATAAAACTTGAGAACATACAAGAACACTATACTGTAGCTCATAGCATGCCCAAGTGTACATTTCGCTAAGCTTTCCGTTAGTATTTTCAACACTTCAACACTTCTAATATGTTGTAGCTTTACAAAGTTTCTTGGAATGAAAGAATAATAACACAGAATAAAGGCCCTATTTCCATCTGATACTACTGCTTAGGATAGAAGCTGAGCTGCAGTACCTTGAAATGGCCCCTAAATGGTGTATAGAGCTATATTCTTCTAGCTCCGTACACGTTTTACACGTGGTCGACAATCATGCTGATCGGGGTTGGTGCTGTCACATGTATGTTACTCTGCATATCTGGTTGTTAGAACTGCTCCTTCTTGGAATTAAGAGGTTTCCCACTACTTTGACAATAATGGTCTATCCCTTTTGATAGGTCATCAATGTCTGACTGGCCGGAGTCTGACACCTGTCACCCCTGCCTTTCAGCAATTCTAGGTGCCGGCAGAGGCAGCAGGTGTCTAGAAATGCTCAATTCCGGAATGGCTCCATCTTCTGATGATAGGGGGCGGATGTGTAGAACCCTGATGTAGAACCCAGATCTCTGGAAATGAGTATTTCTGGCTGCCTGCTGCCACCACCAGTACTGAGGGCAGCTAATCGGCAAGGGTGCGGGGTGTCAGACCCTGACTGATCAGAGAACCTATCCTAAGGATAGGCCATCAATGTGGTGATCATCATTATTTCTAAGTATCTATTTACATCTGCATTACAGTTTCTTTCCATTCAGGAAACTAAAACAAAGTGGCAGATAGTTCGTAAAACAGATCCGACAAGAGCGTGATGAATACCACCACTGCTAGATGGACCCTACTGTCTCATAACGGTGTCTGTTGGGTTCAGTTATGACGGGCGTCACTTTGACAGGAAAAATAGTGATGGATGCATTGCTATTCGTCCTGTCAAATTAAATAGAATTTGCAATGAAGGCTTCATGGAAGATGTGAACAGAGCCTAATATAACTCATTTCCAAGAATATATACAGATCTATATGACAGTAGAAACAATACTAATATATATATCCTTGGATAGAAAAGTCACCATTGTCACTGGTGACTGCATTGAGAAATACTTCAGAAAATGCAAACATATCTGAGAGTACTCAAGATTAATTTGGTAAAGATGAAGAATAAAATGTGCCTATGCAAACAGTCAGAGCGTCACTGGTTAACCATACCCGAGATATGCTCTTCTACTTTATTTTCCCAGCATCGCCCAATATTTACAAGCACAAACAACTTTAGATGAACAGTCCTAAATATAGCGTAAGACAATGGGAATTGTGTTAAGTATTCAATATGGAATGAGAAGTGAAGTAGAACTAATGTTTCATCTTCTGCAGTGATTGTCAAAGAACCAATTTCATCAAATTACCAATGTCATCTTTTTTTCCCTCCTAATGAACCCATTTTTTCATTCAGCTTTTTTCATCCTGTAGAATTAATGACTGGAACGTCATCATAAATAAAAATCTATCATTTTTAGAAGTCAGTCTATAATAACTACAGATCTTTAGCTAATGAACTGTTAAAAATGAGAGAGGATTGACCTAAATTATTGTTATATTAAACATTTGTATAAAGAAAAGGATACTGTTAATGAAAGCTTAGATGTTGTTTGCTTCATCCGACCACAATTGTTATTTAGATTTATATTTACAAATTAAAGTAGGGAACATGTTTAAAGGGATTGTGGCACTAAGTACAGTCATATGAAAAAGTTTGGGCACCCCTATTAATGTTAACCTTTTTTCTTTATAACAATTTGGGTTTTTTGCAACAGCTATTTCAGTTTCATATATCTAATAACTGATGCACTCAGTAATATTTCTGGATTGAAATGAGGTTTATTTTACTAACAGAAAATGTGCAATCCGCATTTAAACAAAGTTTGACCGATGCAAAAGTATGGGCACCTCAACATAAATGTGACATTAATATTTTGTAGATCCTCCTTTTGCAAAAATAACAGCCTCAAGTCGCTTCCTGTAGCTTTTAATGAGTTCCTGGATGAAGGTATATTTGACCATTCCTGTTTACAAAACAATTCCAGTTCAGTTAAGTTTGATGGTCGCCGAGCATGGACAGCACGCTTCAAATCAACCCACAGATTTTCAATGATATTCAGGTCTGGGGACTGGGATGGCCATTCCAGAACATTGTAATTGTTCCTCTGCATGAATGCCTGAGTAGATTTGGAGCGGTGTTTTGGATCACTGTCTTGCTGAAATATCCATCCCCTGCGTAACTTCAACTTCGTCACTGATTCTTGCACATTATTGTCAAGAATCTGCTGATACTGAGTTGAATCCATGCGACCCTCAACTTTAACAAGATTCCCTGCCTATGAAGTTCAAAGCTCAATGAGGTTACAAAACCAATTTAGTGCTTTAGTAAGTCAATAAAAAGTAGTTAGGAGTGTTCAAATCAAGAAATTGATAAGGGTACCCATACTTTGGCACCGGTCAAATTTTGTTTAAATGCGGATTGCACATTTTCTGTTAGTCCAATAAACCTCATTTCAATCCAGAAATACTACTCAGTCCATCAGTTATTAGATATAGGAAACTGAAATAGCTGTTGCAAAACCCCAAATTGTTATAAAGAAAAAAGGTTAACATTAATAGGGGTGCCCAAACTTTTTCATATGACTGTATATTCAGTGCATTTGATACATCAATGTTTGATCACTGGGTCGCCAACGGACGACACTTTCTATCCCATCACTGAGAGAGAGTGCTATATAAGTTCGATGTCCAATGGCCTCCTGTAGGCGCCAATAATTTTTTTTAGGAAACCACATGGCTGGTCCGGTATAATCAATGGCCTGCCGGGTGGCCTATCAAGTACATTAACTATGAATCATTTTAGTTAGCTCATAACCAAGATAAAATTGTCTTTGCATCATACTAAATAAAATTAATGCAGATAAAAAAAGACTCCAATATAAGTTTATTAGTCATAGCCAACAGCTGTGTATGTATGCAATTTGTCATTTACAAATGTGCTGGTGCTGACAAGAAATTCATTTCCAATTATTCACCCCATATATTTATGTCAGCTACTTAACACCTCTTGCCTGTTTCACATAGAAAAAATGTTTATACACAAAACTTAAAAAGAAAAATCATAAACTTATTTTCTTTGCCATTCCTTAGATGGCATAGGCTACACTACTGAAGTAATATCCTGAGGCTGCTCCAACCTAATTTGGACTGTACTATTTTAACCCAGGTGAAAACTATAGCATAACTTTTTATAATGAAATGATTTGGATATCAGAGAAATAAATTATTGAAGGAAGTTCTGTGGAATGATAGGGTGCAGTAGGGTCTTATCCAATACCATTTGTGTAAATTGTAAGAAAGTTGTGCTCACCTTTCTTGGTTGTGTTAAGGCCGCTTTACATGCTGTGACATCGCTAGCGTTTTCGCTCATTAAAGCACCCGCCCCCGTCATTTTTGCGTCACGGGCAAATCGCTGCCCGTGGTGCACAATATCGCTAGGATGCATCACACATACTTACCTTCCTAGTGACGTCACTGTGGGCGGCGAACAACCTCTATTTTAAAAGGGAGGTTCGTGCGCTGTCACAGCGACGTCACACAGTGGCCCGCCAATAGAAGCAGAGGGGCAGAGACCAGCCGCATTAACGATACGCCCACCTCGTTGCCAAAGGATGCAGGAATGGTGTTGTTCTTCGTACCCGGGGTGTCACACATAGCGATGTGTGCTGCCTCAGGAACGACGAACAACCTGCCTCCAGCACCAGCAACAATATTTGGGAAAGGAATGACGTGTCAACGATCAACGATTAGGTGAGTATTTTTGATTGATAGCGGTCGCTCGTAGATGTCACACGCAACGTCGTCGCTAACGAGGCCGGATGTGCGTAACGAATTCCGTGACCCCAGCGATATCTCATTATGGATGTCACTGCGTGTAAAGTGGCCTTTATACACAATATTCAACTTGCTTAACCCCTTATCGACTGCCGATACGCCTTTTAACGGCGACAAATTAGGGTACTTCTTCCGATCCGCCGCTTTAACGGCGGTCGGAAAAAAGGGTCTAGCGCCCCCCAGAGTCAGAAAATTTCCAGGGTCTCAGCTGCCGGGGGTAGCTGAGACCCTGGAGATCATGATTCTGGACGTTTTTTCCGGTCCCCGCTCACCTGATCACCGGTACACACCGTTTACCGATGATCAGGTTACAGTAAATGACCGCGCCGGTAAAAAATCATTTATCTCCCATCTGGCATAAACAAACATGTCAGATGGGAGATAAATCTCATCCCCCGGTCCTCTCCGGTTCCCCGGTGTCGCCAAAGTGTCCCACCACCCCCCTTCCTCCCGAAAATCCAACATGGCGCCACACATACGACAGAAACCTTCTCCCCAGGCCCTGCTAGGTCACCCCCTATTCCCACCCCAGTGTTCCCCGGTGTCCCCCGTACCTGTTGCAGCTCTGATCCCCCGCGGCCCCCTCCTCCTTCACAGTGCACGCCGGTCACACTGCAGAGCGCGGCTGACAGCTTCCTGTGTCTGACTCAGAGAGCTGGCTGCTGCTGCTGCACGGAGTCTGCAGCTGTGACCCGGGGAGAGTGGGTGCAAATTCTTTGCACCCACTCTCCTCAAATGGAGGGTCTGCACTCCTAGAAAATGGGGGATACGTTCCCTAAACGTGCCCCCCATATTCTAGAAGGTCAAGAATCACCGCGGGACTTTCACAATGGATTACAGCAGGGACCCGATTTTTTTTTTTTTTCAATAAATTGGCCAAAGAGGGAATGTTTTTGGGGAGGGTTTTTTCAAATAAATTTTTTTTTGTTGTCAATTTTTTTTTTTATTACTGTCAATTAGTTATGTCTGGTATCAAATAGACGCCGTGACATCACTAATTGCTGGGCTTGATGCCAGGTGACATTACATATCTGGTATCAACCCCATTTATTACCCCGTTTGCCACCGCACCAGGGCGCGGGATGAGCTGGGGCGAAGCGCCAGGATTGGCGCATCTAATGGATGCGCCACTTCTGGGGCAGTTGCGGCCTGCTATTTTTAGGCTGAGAAAACTCCAATAACCATGGCTCTTCCCACCCTGAGAATACCAGACCCCAGCTGTCAGCTTCACCTTGGCTGGTGATCTAATTTGGGGGGACCCTATGTTTTTTTTTTTTAATTATTTATTTATTTATAAATAATTAAAAAAAAACAGCTTGGGGAGCCCTCCAAATTGATTACCAGCCAAGGTAAAGCTGTCAGCTGTGGTTTGCAGGCTACAGCTGTCTGCTTTACCCTAGCTGGCTATCAAAAATAGGGGGGACCCCACGTCATTTATTTTAATTATTTTTTTTCTTTTTGGGCTAAATACAAGGCTAGGCACCCTTTAGTGCCACATGAAAGGCACTAAAGGGCGCCAGCTTAGAATATGCAGGGGGGTGGGACGTTATATATGTTTGACATCTATCCATTCATCCATTGTAGTAGCATTTTAGGCTATGTGCCCACAATCAGGGTTTGCAGCGTTTTGGGCGCAGAGTGTTTTCCCTGCGTCCATAACGCTGTGTTGTGCAGTAGAAGCACAGTGGAAGGATTTTTAGAAATCCCATGCCCACTGTGCTTCTTTTCTCCGCAGCATAAACCGACCTGTGGCGCAGCTTCCCGAGCCTCAGCATGTCAATTTATGCTGCGGAGACAAGAGTGCTCTCTGCAGGTAGAATAGAGCTAAAGTCCACAGCAGCCTGAACCAAAATCGTGGGCATGGGCAGCTGCGTTCTCCCATGGACAACACTCACATCTCTGCAGGAAGGCTGGCACTGTGTACTAGACGCCGTGTCGCTGGATCATGGCCACATAGCCTAAGGCTATGTGCGCACGTTGCGTACTAGCCCTGCAGAAATTTCTGCAGCGATCTGAAGAGCACACGTGCGCTTCAAATCGCTGCAGAAAATGTCCGTAGAGAAAAAAAAAAAAGCCGATTCCATGCGCTCTGCCTGCAGCTCCTGCCATAGACAGAGCAGGAGCTGCCGGCAAAGCGCACGGAAGAAGTGACATGTCACTTCTTAGAACGCAGCGCTTCGGGCAGCAGCCGAAGCGCTGCGCTCCAAGACGCCACGTGCGCACAGCCCCTGCACAATCTCCATAGACTGTGCAGGGGATGCAGGACGCATGCAGTTACGGTGCGCTAAAAAGCGCAGCGTAACTGCATGTATTTACGCAACGTGCGCATATAGCCTAACAGTGAGAAATTTGTTGCACAGCAACATTTTTGTGAAGTACCTGTGGATTCAAAATGCTTATTATACTCCTGAATAAAATCCTTGAGGGGTCCAGTTTCCAAAATGGAGTCACTTGTGGGGGGTTTCTAATGTATAGGTACCCAAGAGGCCCTGCTAATGTGACAGGGTGCGCGCAATTTATTTAAACTTTTCCAAAATTCAAATGGTGCTCCTTACATTCCAAGCCCTCCCATTAATCCAAACAGAGGTTTTTGGCCACATGTGGAGTATCCCTGCGCTTACAAGAAATTGGATAACAACCTGTGGGGTCCACAATTTGTTGTTGCCTCTTGAAAAAGTGAGGAATGTGATGCTAAAGAAACATTTTTGTGAAAAAAATGAAAATTTTCAATATGGCAACCTAAGCTTATCAAATTCTGTGAAGTATTCGTGGATTCAAAATGCTCAATATACACCTAGATAAAAGCCTTGATGTGTCTTGTTTCCAGAATGGGGTCACTTGTGGGGGACCTCCACTGTTTAGGCACTTTAGGGGCTTTCCAAATGCGACATAGCGTCCACTAATTATTCCAGCCAAATGTTCAGTCAAATGGCACTTTTTCCCTTCCGAGCCCTGCTGTGCACCCAAACAGTTGATTTCCACCACACATAAGGTATCAGCATACTCAGGAGAAATTGCACAATAAATTTTATGCTCCTTTTTTTCCTTTTACTCTTGTTAAAAAAAAAGCTATGTGGTTGAAGTAACAATTTTGTGGTAAAAATGTATTTTTTTTATTTTCACAGCTCAACATTATAAACTTCTGTGAAGCACCTGGGGGTTCAGGGTACTCACCAAACATCTAGATAAATTCCTTGAGGGGTCTATTTTCCAGAATGGGGTCACTTGTGGGGGACCTCCACTGCTTAGGCACCTCAGGGGCTCTCCTAATGCAACATGGTGTCCGCTATTGATTCCAGCCAATTTTGCAGTCAAATTGCACTCCTTCCCTTCCAAGACCTGCCGTGTGCCCAAACAGTTGATTTCCACCACATATAAGATATCACCAAACTCAGGAGAAATTGCACAATAAATTTCATGGTGATTTTTTTCCTGTTACCCTTGTGAAAAAAAAGCTACCTGGTTGAAGTAACAATTTAGAGGTAAAATTTTATTTTTTTATTTTCATGGCTCAACGTTATACACTTCTGTGAAGCACCTGGGGGTTCAGGGTGCTCACCAAACATCAAGATAAATTCCTTGAGAGGCCTAGTTTCCAATACGGGGTCACTTGTGATGTTTTTTTGCTGTTTACATACCTTATGGGTCCTCCAAATGCGACATGGTGCCCGCAATCTTTTTCAGCCAAATTTCCTTTCCAAAATTCAAATATTGCCCCTTTCGTTCCAAGCCCTCCCATTTGTCCATACAAAGGTTTCAGACCACATGTGAGGTATCACCGCGCTCATAAAAAAGTGGGTAACAAACATTTGGGTCAAATTTTTGGAATTACCTCTTGAAAAAGTGAGAGAATTGATACTAAAGCAACATTTTTGAGAAAATAATGACAATTTTCAATATGACAACGTAACGTTATCAAAATCTGTGAAGTACCTGTGGGTCCAAAATGCTCACTATACCTCTCAATAGAAGCCTTAAGGGGTCTAGTTTCCAAAATGGGGTCACTTGAGGGGGGTTCCTGCTGTTTAGGTACCTTAGGGGATCTGTAAATGCAACATGGTGCCCGCAATCTGTTTCAGCCAACTTTGCTTTCCAAAATTCAAATATTGCTCCTTTCATTCCAAGCCCTCCCATTTACCCAAACAAAGGTTTCTGACCACATGTGGGGTATCGGCGCGCTCATAAGAAAGTGGGTAACAAAGTGTGAGGTCCAATTTTTGGTGTTACCTCTTGAAAAAGTAAGAAAATTAGTGCTAAAGCAACATTTTTAGGTAAAATGTTAATTTTTATTTTTTTTCATTCCACATTACTTTAGTTCCTGTGAAGCACCTGAAGGGTTAATAAACTTCTTGGATGTGGTTTTGAGTACCTTGAGGGGTGCAGGTTTTAGAATTGTGTCACTTTTGGGTATTTTCTGTCACCTAGGCCTCTCAAAGTCACTTCAAATGGGATGTGGTCCCTAAAAAAATGGTTTTGTAAATTTTGTTGAAAAAAGGGGAAATTGCTGATGAACTTTGAACCCTTCTAACTTTCTAACCCCAAAAAATGTTGTTTCAAAAATTGCGCTGATCTAAAGTAGACATGTGGGAAATGTTACTTATTAACTATTTTGTGTGACATAACTCTCTGGTTTATGGGAATAAAAATTAAAAGTTTGAAAATTGCAAAATTTTTAATTTTTTTGTCAAATTTCAGATTTTTTCACAAACAAAATAAAAAAATATCATCCTAAATTTACCTATAACACGAAGCCCAATATGTTACAAAAAACAATCTCAGAATCACCAGGATCCATTGAAGCGTTCCAGAGTTATAACCTTATAAAGTGACACTGGTCAAAATTGCAAAAAATGGCCTGGGCATTAAGTACAAAACTGGCTTCGTCCTTAAGGGGTTAAACATGTAAGGCTGCTTCAGATGTACATGTGTACACAATGAACAAGGAAAACAGTATTCAGTCTGCCTTGTTGTGGAGAGCTTTTTTGCCAGCAAGGTCCAGAACATATCGGAGAGTAGAATGCGGCCTCTTCATCAGGAAAAGATAACCAGATTTTTTTTTCCTAATGAAGATGCAAGACAACTTCAAAATGCATAGGACCAGATTATCTTTTCCTGATAAAGAAGTGAGACAGCTTCGAAATGCATAGAGCCAGATTTTCTTTAGTTGATGAAGAATAGAGAGCTTCAAAACATGTGGAATCAGATTATCTTTTCGTAATGAAGAAGCCAGGCAGCGTCGAAACGCATAGAACCAAATTATGTTTTCTTGATGAAGAATAGACAGCTTCAAAATGCGTAGAACCACATAAACTTTTCCTGATGAAGAAACAAGGCAGCTTCGAAATACGTAGAACCAGATTGTCTTTTCCTGATGAAGAAGCAAGGCAGATTCAAAACAGGTAGAATCAGAATATGTTTTCTTGATGAAGAAGCGAGGCAGCCTTGAATCTCGTAGAACAAGATTATCTTTTCCTGATGAAGAATAGACCGCTTTGAAGCACGTAGAACCAGATTATCTGATTATCTTTTCTTGTTGAAAAATAGACAGCTTCGAAACACGTAGAACCAGATTATCTTTTCTTGATGAAGAAGCGAGGCAGCTTCAAAATGCATAGAACCAGATTATATTTTTCTGATGAAGAAGCGAGGCAGCTTCAAAATGCATAGAACCAGAGTATATTTTCCTGATGAAGAAGTGAGGCAGCTTCGAAAAATGTAGAACCAGATTATCTTTTCTTGATGAAAAAGTGAGGCAGCTTCGAAATGCATAGAACCAGATTATCTTTTCCTGATGAAGAAGAGAGGCAGCTTCAAAATTCGTAGAACAAAATTATCTATTCCTGATAAGGAAGCAAGACAGCTTCAACTGCATAGAAGCAGCCTATCTTTTCCTGATGAAGTGAGGCAGCTTCAAATGTGTAGAACCAGATTATCTTTTCCTAACGAAACAGTGAGGCAGCTTCAAACGCATAGAACCAGATTATCTTTTCCTGAGGAAACAGCAAGGCAGCTTCAAAATGCAGAAAACTAGATTATGTTTTCTTGATGAAGAAGCAAGGCAGCTTCAAAACACATAGAACCAGATTATCTTTTTCTGATGGAGAAGCGAGGCAGCTTCGAAAAGCATGGAATAAAACCGCATTGTACTCTGATGTAATCTGCACCTTCCTGGAAAAAGCTCTCAAACGTCAGCGCAGACTGAGCTCTGTTTTCTCCCTCCTGAAGAACAAATTATGGCACAAATTTGACATATTTTTAATTTTTTATTTATTTTACTCACTTATATACCGCCAATAATTCCATAGGACTCTTCAGATATCATAACTATCTCCATTGGATTTACAATCTAAATTTTCTATTAGTGTGTTTTTGGAGTGTGGGAGAAAACTAGAGGACTCAAAGGAAACCTATGCAAACCCTGAGAGAACATATAAATGTTAAATCTATGAGCTTGTAAAAAATATATATTTCTAGTGCAAGTAAAAAAAAATAACTCATGCTTCAATGGCAGACATATAGTATGGAAAAATTCTTCCATGAAAAGCAATGGAAAATGCATGACTCCACAGCAGTATCTATATCGTCATGTCTACACTAACTGTATAGCCTTTGTTTTATTCTGCAATTATGTGGCCACAGTATGTAATTTGCATCTAAAAGTTTGAGGCACCAACCAAACAGTCATGACACAGTTGGCTAAATCTGTACATTTGGCATCCAATGGAATAAGTTTATTTCTCCATCATATTGTGGAGGCTTGTAAAACCTTTACATCTTGTGTAGGCCGATTGCTCCCCCCGTGGTCGTAAAAAAGAGCTGTAAAATAGCCATGAGCATGGGCCTAAGGGATTATATTAAAGACAATTTTGGATGTATGAGAGCTTGAGATTATGTTAGTTTTTATTACAAAATAACACCATGTGTTATAGAAAGAGCTTGATTGGCTTAAGGGTGCTTTTCACGCTGCGACATCGCTAGCGATATATCGTTGGGGTCACGGTGTTTGTGACGCACATCTGGCGTCGTTAACGACATCGCAGCGTGTGACAGCTAGGAGCAACGATCAACGATCGCAAAAACGTCAAAAATCATTGATTGTTGACACGTCACTCCTTTTCATAATATCGTTGGTGGTGCAAGCGGCTGGTTGTTCGTCGTTCTTGCGGCAGCACACATCGCTATGTGTGACACCGCAGGAACGACGAACATCTCCTTACCTGCATCCACCGGCAATGAGGGAGGAAGGAGGTGGGCGGGATATTACGCCCACTCATCTCCGCCCCTCCTCTTCTATTGGACGGCTGCCATGTGACGTCGCTGTGATGCCGCACGAACCGCCCCCTTAGAAAGGAGGCGGTTCGCTGGCCACAGCAATGCCGCAGGGAAGGTAAGTCCGTGTGACGGGTGTAAGCGATGTTGTACGCCAAGGGCAGCGATTTGCCCGTGACGCACAACCGACGGGGGCGGGTACGCTTGCTAGCAATATCGATAGCGATATTGCAACGTGTAAATTGCCCTTAAGAGTTTAAAAGAATTCCAACCTTTAAATCACTCCAAAAAGTTACACAACTTATTTACTTTCCTTATTTAGTATCTCTTTTAATTACAAGATGTATTATTACCTGTTCAGACAAAACAATAAATTAAGAATTCTGCTGGAATCCAGTTAACGGGGAGAAATGCATTGTGGGAGATGAGATTACACAATTATGTCTGACAGCAGAATAGAGCTAAACCGCAGTCTGGAGCGAATGAAACCACAACATTTTGGAATATGTATTAAAATAATCTATATGTATGAATCGGGAAACAATATTAAATAAACCAAAACTGATGTAAAAACATTACAGCAAAGTATTTACAAAGTCCAAAGAGTAACTAGGCTTTATAATTTATAGAATTATAATACAGGCATTGCAAAGTTAGGAACTTTTGTGATATTGCTTTATTTTGTAATATTTCTTTATTATGCTGCCTATTTTCCCAAACACCATGATGTAGTGCTGTTTCAATCCACACTTCATTCTCCTTTAGAAGGTCCTTTCAACTGCTATGTGGCAAAGTTATATATGCTGCACTCAGGCTGCGTAAGGGAGTCCCTTGTTTGAGACTCTGCTCCCCATGCTATACTAAATTAGGGGAATTAACTTATGTGAGACTCTGCTTCCCATGTTATACTATATCAGGGGAACTACCTTGTGTAAGCCTCTCTGTTCCCTACCCTATACTAAATGGCTGAATTGCCTAGGTGAGCCTCTCTACTCCCCACCCTATACTAAGTCAGGGGAATTCCCTTGTTAAGCCTCTCAGCTCCCCGTCATATGCTAATACAGGGGAATTACCTTATGTGAGTCTATGCTTCCCACCCTATACTAAGTTAGGGGAATTAACTTGGTAGGCCTCTCTGCTCCCCACCCTAAGCTTATTCAGGAGAGTTACCTTGTGTGAGCTTCTCTGCTCCCCACCATATGCTAATTCAGGGAATTACCTTGTGTGAGCCTCTCTACTCCTCTACTACTACAATATACTAAGTCAGGGGAATTCCTTTGGTAAGCCTTTCTGCTATCCATGCTATACTAAATCAGGGGTATTGCCTTGGCGAGCCTCTCTGCTTCCAAACCCATAGTAAGTCAGGGGAATTCCCTTGGTAAGCCTTTCTGCTACCCATGCTATACTAAATCAGGGGAATTTCCTTGGTGAGCCTTTCTGCTACCCATGCTATACTAAATCAGGGGAATTTCCTTGGTGAGCCTCTCTGCTCCCCACCCCATAGTAATCAGGGGAATTCCCTTGGTAAGCCTCTCTGCTTCCCACGCCACAGCAAGCCACGGAAATTCCCTTGTTTGAGCCTCTCTGCTCCCCAAGTCATACTGAGTCAGGGGAATTCCCTTACTTTTATTATTTGCTGCTCAGCAAAATTAAAAAAGGAGTTTAAAGGAGCATGAACTGGAGATTGACAGCACTACACCATAATATTTGATAAAAAAAAGTAAGTAAAACAAAGTATTGATGATGAATATTGCAAAATTAAATTCATAAATATGTTATGCCTTGATTATGATTCATTTAAAATATAAAGTTATGTTGCTATTAGACTTTTTTACATATAAACTTTGTAATTTTGCTAAAAGTAGAATTGTTCTTTAGAATCTTATTTCCTTTACTTCGGATAACACCTTTAAGTGAATATTGACTCTTCTTCTAACCTTTTCTCTATTGAACGCGACTAAATACAGAAGTCCAGGACTGAACATGAAAGTCACAACAGTAAAACAAAACTATTTCCAAAGGTCAGACTTTGGCACAAGAACATGGTTAGTCTTAAGCGTATCTACCACTAGTAACAATTATGTGAATTACCATCTCTAGTATTCTTTTACCTCATTTTCTTAGCTATGTCTAATACAGAATATGTATAGAATCACCTTTATTAGGATATAAATTATGTGGTACATGGAATCAATAGACATCATTGGCTAAAACAATCCTCTCTACTGTACTAGTACTACTAGTTGAATTGCAATTGGATCAATACAGTGTAATTGGTAAGATTGTCCAGTCCCTTTATTTTTTCTTCATTCATTCCTCTAATATTTTAATTTGTAACAACTGAAAAGAAAATACAGTACATGCTTATAAGAAACACAATCTAAAATTATATTTACATTAGAGGGCTATAATAAATTCATTTGTAAAAAGGCAAAATAATTATGGCTTTGTTGAGGATGATGCTGAGACTGAATATTAGCTCGTAAATGGGAATCAATGATAAGATGTCTTACTCTATAAGATGGAAGACAACTAACAGAAGCCATCAATGTATTTCTTGGATGATTTCAGTAGTAGTGCTTCTTTAACTTTACAAGATTAGATTCATATATATTTGAATATATACTTTATATAAAATCCAATAATTGTGTAACCAGTGTTGCTAAGTGGAGGTACAAGAACTACAAAGTGCAAGTATAAAGGAATAAAGCAGGATAATAAGGATAATGATCTCACATGTATCAGTGCAAAGAGAAAGCTACAAACTATGGCAATATGATTTGTGTGTCATTACTGATTGTCCCCTATCCCAAATTGAACTTTTACTCAGATGTACTTAAGATGCCTAATATCTGCAATGTACATGTATTTGTGACTCTAGAATTAAACTATTATATATAGTCAAGGCCAAGAGTGTTGATACCATTAAAATTGTTGCAGAAAATGAAGCATTTCTCCCAGAAAATGATTGCAGTAACACATTATATCATACACATGTTTAGTTTTTATGTGTGTATTGAAACGCCTCAAAAAAACTGAGAAAAAATGTAAATTTGGCAGAATTTCACATAAAACCCCAAAAATGAGCCAGACAAAATTATTGGCACCTTTCCAAAATTGTGGGTAAACAACTATGTTGCAAGCATGGGATGCTTATTAAAACTCAACTGTGGCAAGTAACGGGGGGATATGACAATCACACCTAAAACCAGATAAAAAGGGGAGAGGTTGACTCAATATTTGCATTGTGTCTGGTTAGGTGGAAGAGCTATTTTGAGATATACTACATATATATATATATATATATATATATATATATATATATATATATATATATATATATATATATATGAATAATGACAAGGCAGTATCCAGCAATGACGTGAGCATTCCAGGTTGCTGTTAAAAATTCCTTCACTTTATTCATGAATCCATAAAAATACAATGGTCCAAGCGATTCAGAACAGAAAATTATTGCAGGAAATTAACACAGACTGTCTGTCATTGTTGGATACTGCCTTGTTGTTGTTCATATTAACATGGATAGACTCCCAATCCTGATCTTGGCACAACAGAGTTAACCAGGTCAGCTGAGGTTCCAGGTGACTCACCCGAGAGAGCTGGTCTGCACTGGTTGGTTCACACACACACACACACACACACACATATATATATAGATGTATATATATATATATATATATATATATATATATATATATATATATATATATATATATATACATCTATATATATATATATATATATATATATATATATATATATATATATATATATATCTATATATATAGATATATATATATATATATACATATATATATATATATACACACACTGATGAGCAAAATGACATGAATTTTGACTTTTAGGCTCCATATCTCATCATCCACTATATCTTTGAACATGAGACTATTTTTATTTTAGAGACAATCACCTTGGCTATATATAAATTTGAGTAGCAACTATTTTGCATATGATTAGTTATACAGTCTCATTTCACTGCATTGTTACTGTTTTTCTCCTGGTGGTGGAAAAATCTTTTTCTTCATGTATACTACAAATTACAACCTGTTTTCAGATTCCTTAATTGTTCATTGTGTTACTTGGTTGATTCCCAAGTGAAAAGTCATTGTTTTGAATCAAAGAGCAGCCATGGGGAAGATTTCCAAAGAAAAGAGAAAAAGCATCATTCAGCTCATAGCGGTCTCTTGGCCAATAAAATTGTCAAACTGCATTATGTGAGAGCCATGACAGTTGGAAGACTATGAAGTGAAGTCTGTCCATTCATTCATTCAAAATCCAAGAGATGGCTGTCCAGGCATAATATCAGAGCCAACAATTTGGCTAATTGCAAGGTCTATCAGTACTGGCGTGAAAAAGACATCAGTGGGGTGGCTTGTATGCTTCGTAATAGTGAGCTCACTCACGTCCATGCAAGTACCATAAAAGGTGAAAAGACACTGCAAATCACCCCAAAAACACCATACCAAAGCTTAAGTTTGAAGGTGGGAAAATCATGATGTGGGGCTGTTTTTCAGCATACAGCACTGGCAATCTTCATTTAATTGAAGGCAGGATCAATGGACAAATATACAGAGACATTCTAGATAAAAATCTGCTGCCATCTACCAGGATGATGAATATGAAATTAGGGTGGATATTTCAGCAAGACAATGATCCCAAACACACAGCTAAGGAAACTCTCAATTGGTTTCAGAGAATTAAAATAAAGCTGCTAGAATGGCCCAGCCAATCACCTGACCTGAATCCAATAGAAAATGTATTGATGAGTTCATAGAAGGAGCCCACAAAATCTTCAGGATTTTGAAGAGTGTTTGTAAGGAAGAATGGAGCAAAATTACACCTTACCAATGCATGTGACTTGTTTCTCCATACAGGAAGTGTCTTGAAGCTGTCATCACCAACAAAGGCTTTTGTAAAACTATAAAAAAAGCTTCAGTAAGAGTGTTCAATACTTTTTCCCTGTGTCATTTCTCATTATTACCCATCACTAAATGTATGGACTTCAATGGCTTGATTTCTTTGCCTGTATGGATTGGATGAATTGTTACTGACATCTGATGAGAAATTCATGTCAGCAGCGATTTTCTAAATGTATTTACTTTGAAAACTGGTGACATGTTCAATACTTATCTCACCTGACAGATTTTCTATAGGACAGCATATTATAGCTACATATTCTTACTCCTTACTCCTAGTAGACAAAAGATGAAAAAACAAGCTGTGTTGATGGGTTATCTGGAGCACTGTCATGCTCTACTGGATACATAGTTTTAAGTCCAGTGTATTCATGGGGAGAATGCTTCTTCAGACCTCCCCACCTCTCAGGGCAGGGACCGTTAGGCATCATTAACAGCAGCCGGTCAGTCACTGCAGTGACATGTGGATGAGAGTGCTTTCTTCCCGACTAAACTATGTGTCCCTTAAATTTTTGTCACCACTCCTAGTAACTACAAGACTTAACAATTTGCTTGCCTTTTTGGCTTCTGACAGATTTATTTTAAAGAATGAAGTCATTCCTGTCACCTCACCAATGTGCTATGAATAAAATTGCTAATTTTCATAATATAGAACAGTCTCATTTTTTTGTTTTTATTTATTGATCTTAGATCATTTCACAAAGTGTTTTTTGCCCTTATGTTAAAAATTCATGTCTTCCTATTCAAGTAGTGAAAGGGAACAACTGATAATAAAGGAACTAGATCTTATTTTTTAGTAAGCTTCCCGTAACCTTCCTCCTAAGGGCTAACTGAAGAAAAAAG
The DNA here is from genome assembly GCF_048569485.1 of Anomaloglossus baeobatrachus. Taxonomy (NCBI): domain Eukaryota; kingdom Metazoa; phylum Chordata; class Amphibia; order Anura; family Aromobatidae; genus Anomaloglossus; species Anomaloglossus baeobatrachus. The sequence goes on along the minus strand of NC_134354.1, from coordinate 408,119,484 downwards.
ATGATTTATCATGTAGATTGGATTATTCAGCATCCATTTCAAGCAAGCAAATAGATAATAGAACTTTGACCGTTTTCCACAAAGTGAGCTAATGCAAAGGGCAAAGCCTTATGTGAGGAGCCACCGCAGCATCAATGTATAAAAACCCACACTTCCTTAGTGCATTTTGCCATTTACGTACGAGTGTTCCTCAGGATCAGATAAACAGTAGGAAATCTCTCCTTCCACAGGCCGAGGCTTCTATGATTCCTAGCAGGATGGTGTGTTCAGCTGAGCGCGATAAAACCTGCAGACATCCATCATCTGCTATCCCGGCTTTTACTTCTCCTTGTAGCATTTGTGTTTTTACTGTTGCACTTCTCTTGCCTTCCATGGGAAATGATTTGTAATTTCCTTGGCAATACCAAAGCGCTAGCTTTTCTTATATTGATTTCACAATTTGTCACTAGAATTATATATGCCTCCAGCGCAAGGAATATATATATAATTTAAAGAATCTTATCTACTGTTTATACCGTCTTGCTACAGCTTTTCAGTACGGGTTAATAAATATTACTTGTAACCGATAGCGGATTCCTCATAAAAAAAGCCATTTCCCTCTAAAGAAGTAGAAATGCTTATAAAACTCTTAGGCACACTTTTTACTATTCTAATGTTTGTTTCAATGACAACTGTACTCTTTTGGTATGCTATAATATCTGGGAACATGCTTCTAAAGCTCTGACTATTAATAGGTCTGAACAGTAAATTGTGACATCGTAAAATAATCATAGTAAGGAAGAGTGACTGATAACATCATAGTCAGGAAGTACTGGCCCACAGGAGAACAGGTGATTTCCCTGGTGAGCCCCTCGGCAGAAATGGATATTCCACTTTGTACAAGAGCAGTTGGTTCACTATACAGTGTGTCCACCCATATCCTGTCCACCGCCATTAACTTGAGAATGGGGGCAGCTATAGGCATAGAATTGGTGTCTAGGTATAGTAAAATAGCCATGCGCTACGCAATGAAACCACCTATAGCACCACCTGGTGGAAAACAACGTTAGCATTTTTATTTCGAAAACTAAACAAGATAGAGAAAAAAAGTGAATTACTAAGTTGTAGGGCATCATCAATTCAATACGAATCGACACCTTTCATACAGAAATGCTATGCTTACAACTTGTAAAACTCACAAAGCTGTGGACGTGAAGCGATACCTCATGGAGACCTTCCTACAAGTTAGGATATGGTGGCTGTGTGGAGTGATCTCCACGCTCACCTGACCTGACCCCATTGGACTTCTTTCTGTGAGGTCACATCAAACAGCAGGTGTATGCGACCCCTCCACCAACATTGCAGGACCACCGACGACATATCACAGATGCTTGTGCAAACGTGTCACCTACCATATTGCACAACGTGCAGCAAGATACAATATGCTGTCCAGAGTCCAGATGTGCATTGCAGCTGACGGGGGCCACTTTGAGCATCAAAGTTAAATGAGCGCCATATGCGTGACCAGCATTCAATGTTTTGGGGGGGTCATGGGTTTCATATCATAGCATTTCTGTATGCAAGGTGTCGATTCGTATTGAATTGATGATGCCCTACAATTTTTTCATTCACTTTTTTTCTCTTATCTCGTTCCATTTTCGAGATAAAAATGCTAACTCCATTGTTTTCTACCAGGTGGCGCTATAGGTGGTTTCATTGCGTAGCGCATGGCTACTTTACTATACCTATACCACTTCTATGCCTATAGCTGCCGCCGTTCTCAAGTTAATGGCGGTGGACAGGATATGGGTGGACACACTATATACAACATGGCTCAGTGGTTAGCACTGCAGCCTTGCAGCGCTGGGGTCCTGGGTTCGAATCCCACCAAGGACAACATCTGAAAGGAGTTTGTATGTTCTCCCCGTGTTTGCGTGGGTTTCCTCCAGGTTCTCCGGTTTCCTCCCACACTCCAAAGACATACAGATAGGGAATTTAGATTGTGAGCCCCAATGGGGACAGTGTTCCTGATGTATGTAAAGCGCTGCGGAATATGTTAGCGCTATATAAAAATAAAGATTTATTTATTTAAAAGCAACATCTCAGCATTCATTTGACAAACTACCTCATTTATTATTATATAGCATATGTACATTTGTGAATGAGAGTATTGTAATATTTTCATGTGGCTGAACAGCAGGCTCCCAGAAAGAGGGAGGAAGCATTCAGGATCCTGGGAGACTTCAAAATACAATCTAGCACGTGACTAAAAAATTAATTCTTTATTGATTAAAATAGAACAAAAACAATCAATATATAAGGAATTTGTACTCGCTCATGTGCTGTATTGCGTTTTGGAGTCTCCCAGGATCCTAGATGCTTCCTTCCTCTTTTTAGTTTCACCTGCAAGCCAGAAGGTTCTTTGTACTGTGCAGAAGTGGGATGCCTAACAATTTATCCTACTCTTTATTTTATAGTGGGCTATCAGAATCATTGATACTGGTGGCTCACTATTCTAACACTGAACAACGTCATATGCAACATGTTGTACATAATAAATAAGTCCCTATTGAGGCATCTGCAGATGTGTAATAGATGTCTGCAGTTGAAGTGTTGAGTGTAGCCTGCATATTTTGGGTAGTTCTCTCTTTTCTTTCTGTAACTGTGATGGATTAGAGTTGTGCTATGCATTGAGAAAATCAGATCTCTTAACCCTGCCATTTCCCTTTCCATAGCCTTACAGGGTGTAACATGACCTTTCAGAGAGATATTGGAAAAATAATGCTGCAGGTTCCTGCTTTACTCTAGATCGGTGATCCCTATCTCCAGTCCTCAAGATCCACCAACAGGTCATGTTTTCAGGATCTCTTTAGAATTGCCAATGAACAGGTCAGGTTTCCAGGATTCCCATATGGTGTGTGCCCACGATTAGTGTTTGCAGCCCGTGGCGGAAACTAACCTGGAGTGTGGGTTTCCAAGCATGTCAATTCTTTGCTCTGGAGTTGCAAGCGTCATCCGTACAGAGAACACAAGCGAGAGACTGCAACTGTCGGAATCCTGATCGTGGGCACAGGCCCTGCATTCTTATACAGAGGAGACTCGCGGCTCCGTAGGTCAGAACCTGATCGTGGGCACATATCCTTAGAATTGCACAGGAACGGGTCATGTTTTCAGGATTTCCGTAGTATTGCACAGGAACAGGATGTTTTCAAAATTTCCTTGGTACTGCCTCTACATCTTGTTGCTCTCAAATGGAATAGCAAAAATCTGGTGACAGATGCCTTTTAAGTGATTTCAGAACTAATGTAAAAGGTAAGAAAAAATTAACTTTCCCCTAATAAACTGTAATAGATTCACAAATACTAATGATTTATGAAAATAAAAATAATAGTGATAACTAAGTTAATGAGCTTCTCAGATGCACATCTAAAAAGAATAATTGTTAAGTTCTGGGACGACTCGCAATAGTTATCAGGGATTGGCCTTATTAGTAGCAGTCTTCTAAAAATTGTTCTTCTTTTACCATACCTACGGCCTCTTTCACACGTTCATGAAAAACCACGCACGTTTTTCACGGACGTGTCAGAGGTGCGTTTTGTCCTCCTTGAGCCGTGTTTATGGCCTACGTGTGTTCTCCGTGTGTTATCCATGAACTTTCTACTCATCTGTCCCTGGCGTCACTGTCCGTGGTGCTGATCTTCGGTCTCCGGTCCTCCCGACTCCCCGCTGCTGCTGCTTCTGGCCGCAGTGAAGTGAATATTCAATGAGCATAATGAGCGGCGGTCGGAAGCAAGTGACAGCAGCGGCAGAGACAGGAGGGCTGGAGAAGGTGAGTAAAGTTTTTTTTTTCTCAAACACGTGTTTTTTCCGGCGCGTGTCACATGGAACACATCCGTGTGATCCGCTTCTGTTCCGTGTGACACCCATTATACCAGAGAAAAACGGATATGTTGATGTGTGGAGCACACGGATACATGTATGTTTTAGCTTTTTTAATACACTGATAACATAAAAAAGTGGCAAATGTGATACATTTCTCAGTGAGAGTGGAAACATTTTTAGGAAAAATACCATTTAATCTGGAAACAACAGAAAGCAACCTGTAAAAATAAATATATCTTATTCATGGTAGTATTTATTAAGTACAGCTGGCAATATAAAAATAGTTGCTTTCATTCTAGTTGTCATGGTTATTTCTAGTGACATAAATATGTCACTGCAGTAGCTGTGCTTTTTTCACTTATATTTTTATAAGGCAGACATATGCATGCCTTCTAAATAAAGTAACAATTTATTTAGATAAGAAACCATCCTACGTAGACCAGCGGAAAAAAATAGGTATATGGCTATATATAGATGTATTTATATATATATATATGTATATATTGATAATACTAAAAAGAAAAAGTCATGGACTTCTAAAAATCACAGGAGCAGTAGACAGGTTAATGATATGAACATGATAAAAAAACAGAGAGAAAATTTTCAAAACATCTTGATTTATTCAGTACTGAGTGTCACAGGCAGAAATACGTAGATTCAGTTATACTCCTTGGCATGACATCGATGAGGTTATTAATGATTGACAGAGGAATGTTCTGCCAAACTGAATGCACTTGGGCAAACAAATCATCAAGATTCGCTGCTGGCAGCTTCCTTTTCAATTGCTGACTAATGACATGACAAGTTTGGAGACACTGCATACAATAGTAGCTCTTTAAGGCCATGTAGACAGCTAAAAGTAACATGAAAATCACGTTGCTTAGCGTTGTCAGGTTAAAAGAAACTGATTGGACATTTTGGATAAATGGCCGTACCACTGGTTCCACAACCAAATCGATGTAACACTGCGCTGTAAGTGTGTCTGGAATGAAGACTAGAAGGGTCCGTCTACCGTCCTTTATGCCACCCCACAACATAATCGCAGGAGTTAGACCGATGGGACGTTCTTTGGCATGTGGTCTTGTCAGACACAAAATAAGGATCCATTGTGTACTACAAGTAAAATTAGATATCATCGACTAATCTTAAGGTATCAAACAGTGGCTATAACAAATAGAAGAAGGTGTCTTATGTAAGTGAGCTATGAGCCAGGTGTCTAGCTACTAAGGATCCAGTGACTTGACACCACCACTCTCAAGGGTAATCAGGATGCAGTACAAGGTAAAAATAGAGACTGGAATTGAGGTTTATTGTCTTCAGTGATGATTTGTCTTAGATGCAATCATACCTTGGTCTGTAGACTACATGGGCAGCATCATGAGAGCCTTTCGCAAGGGATCGCAAAAATGTCCCAGTAGCCGTTTTTATGGCTGAATGCTAGGCTGGATATTGCTCATGCTACTGTGAGCAGAGAGTGTGGGTTAAATGTGATACTATCGCATGGAGTGTCTACGAGCATTTTTCCTATCAAGCACAACTAGGACATCATTGATTGGCAATTGCAAAGGGAGCCAATAACACTGAATCTGGAGGATTTGCATTCTCAAGTTCATTCAGTATGCCAGAATACTCATACTCATCTCAGCTGAAGACTTTGCCTTTTTCTTCAAGCAGAAGATTGATAATATCAGAGCAAACTTTGGCCCACAATCCCCATAGCCTCTCCTCACAACTACTCAGCCCTCTTCCTCCAAATTCAGCTTCTCCACCATGACAGAAGGTAATCTTTCCACTATACTTTCACGATCACATCTCACCACCTGTGCACTTGACCTGCTCCCGTCCCACCTCAATCTCAACCTTACGACAGTCCTCATCATAACCCTAACCCATCTCTTCAACTTATCACTAACAACTGGTGTATTCCCTTCATGCTTTAAACATGCTTCGATCACACCCATCCTCAAAAAGCCCTCCCTTGATCCATCCTGTGTGTCTAGCTATCGCCCCATATCACTTCTCCCCTATGCCTCAAAATTACTAGAACAACATGTCCATCTTGAACATCTTGAAGAAAAAAGGAATGATTTAATACAGGAAAAGAGAAAAATAATAACTGGAATAGACAAACCAATTTTTGTAACCCCATATAGTAAAGAATATAATCAAATTGTCAATATTGTTAAAAAAAATCTAACAATTTTGAACAATGATGATCTTTTGGAAGGAATTATAAAAAAAGACAAAAGATCACCACCTTATCTAATTTTTTGGCTCCTTGTCTAATTAGTGAACAATCTAAAGTAGTAGGCTTACATCTAAATTTGTTTAACCTTTGTCAGGCTGCATAATTTTGCCAAAATTTCTCAACCCTTTATCTTGGAAGGGGGTGCAGATATTTTATTGAAATTTGGCCAATATATTCTGGACCGAAACTGCTGAGATGTCACGAAATTGCAGCCCTCTACGGCTTTTTGAAAAAAAAAAATTATTGCAATTTAAAAAGGGAATAGTTACAATTGTACCTATGCAGCCGGACGAAGGTTAAATGTGGAGTAAATAGATGTGGTTCATGCAAATATGCTAAAAAAACCTGTGGATTTTGAATATAGAAAATACAAAATAAAACAATTTATGAATTGTGGTACAAATTATGTAATTTACTGTGTTTGTTGTAATATTTGTAAATTGAGATATGTTGGTTGTACGACAAAAAAAATTGAGACAAAGAATAGAGCATTTGAGTGACTCTTTGAGCAATGAGACCCCTAACTCTTCTAAAGTTTCTAAACATTTTTTTAGTGAACATGGAGGAAATTTGGAAGGTTTTGAATTTTTTGCGATTGAAAAAATACCTATCAAAAAAAGAGGTGGTGATCGAAGGAGGACTTTGTTAAATAGAGAAGCTGTCATAATCCAGGACCGGTATTCTCCGCTCCAGTGTTTCACAGACCCAGCCTGATCATGTAAGGGCTTAACTACCATCAGCCTCATTCTGGTTTCAGGAGACACTATATATGGTCTCTGAGCCTGCATTCCAGTGCTGGTTATAGTTTTGCTCTGCAGCCTGTGACTTGCTCTGTTGAGAATTCCTATTTGATCTGACTCCTTGTTACTGTGCCCTGACCTGTACCCTCCTCCGTTCATCTCTGTTGTTTGTATTTCCCTCTGCATACCTGATCTCTCGCCTTCTGACTCAGTTCTGTTCTCTGGCTTGCTTTTTATCCTCCTTTGCTGTGACTTGACTCTCCTGGCTAGACCCTGACTGTTTGACTACGCTATTGTCCCCTGATGGTTTGCCTGTTAACTGCCTGCTGAAGTTACTCAGCTGTACTTCAGCTGCCTTTCTGTTACAGTGTTACTTTGACTCTCATTCAATACTCTGCTGCCACGTAGTGTAGAATACGCTGTACTACGTCTCACTTGCCCTTTGTACAGCGTGACAGAAGCATTTTGGATACTAATGCTGGAGACGTCTGCCTCGAAGGGATTAAACAAAAGAACGGATTTGATATTGCATTATTAACTTCTCTTGTATAAAAAAACCCTTTGTTTTTATTATGTGTACTTTTTTATCAAAGAACAAGAAAAATTGTCTTTTTCATGTAAGGGTTAATGTTGTCTTTTTATGTAAGGGTTAGTGTTGTTAATTAGACCATCTGGATATGGAGGAGGTAGAGTTTTCTCCACCTACCTTTGTGTTTTTTTTCAACCAAGTCCCTTTATATATTTGTCGTAGATGATGATTTAGTCAAGTTATGACTAAGAGGTTACCCTCGAAATGCATAAATCTGGACTATCTTGCCATTGTTTAATATATCTCTGTGTGTGAAAATAGAATTTTTGTTTTTACGATGTTGAAATAAAAAACGAGTTTTGTTATGTGCTGGACTTACTACTTTTTTCTACTTGGATAAAGTAAATAAACACAAACACCAAAAAATAACTTATTTGTGATAAAATACAAAAAGCACTCTCTTTCACCACTTTATTAATCCCCAAAACACACAGGTCTGGCATAATCCTCACGAGGTCTCATGACGATTCCAGCTCTGCTATATCTGAAGTCAGAGTGCATGATCATGGAACATGACCGCCTGCTGATGACTTCAAAAAGAGACTGAGCCACATCGATGAGCGGTGACATCACTCAAGTAAGTTGGGGGCGCAGCTGGAGATTCCCATGCCCTCCACCTGTGACCGCAGCTAACCTGAGCTCAAATGATCTCAGTGAGGTCAGTGACCTCATCCCAGGTGGGGTCACTGAGTTAATGAAGTACCCTGAAGTCTATCTCATTCACAATTTCAGATTCTAAATAGCGGGCACATGTATGCTCAGCATTAACAGACACAGTTCAACTTTCCTGTAGGTGGCGTCAGATGTAACTGAGTCGGTGAGTCCCAGTACAACTAAGTCCAGCATTGCAGCACACACTGTGATGGCCATCTTCTTTTCCTGCAGTCCCACATCCAGAGTCTCCTTAAAGGGTTATTCCCATCTCCAATATCCTATCCCAATACATAGTAAGTGCAATAATAATATTAGCTATTACCTCCAATTATACATGTAGTATAGTTCTCCTGAAGGAACCATGTCTCTTACCTCATGTGCAGGACATTGCAGCTTAGGTATCCATAGTTACAGTCACTCATATAGGGATAGTTAGTTATTTATTTAGTTAGGTAGTTGCTCGTGGTCAAAACCATGGCTACCTAGGTTAAAATGCCTGCACATGAGGTAAGAAACATGGCTATATCAAGAAAACTATATTACATTTCTAATTGGAGGTATTTGCTAATATTATTATTATTATTATTATTATTACAGCTACTACGAATTGGGATAGGATCTTCAAGAGGGGAATATCCTTTTAGGGGTTCCATAATGACCAGATTGAAGCTTTACACACCAGAAGATCATGCAGGAAATCGCTTGGTTGGTTGATTACGTTCACATGCCAGTTGAGGATCACCTGGTTTCTTGACAGTTACTGGACCTTGCCACTTATGTCCTGCACCAGCAGAAGTCAATCAGTACCTTAGATGGTTTAAGAGGCCTGGTTGCTAGGATTCTGTCCTCTGGCTCCTATCATTTAAAGCCACCTATTCGAGGATCGGTCTCAAATTACAACACTGTCACACCCTGTGTCTCCGGCCGCACTCAAGGTTCATGCTATCTTGCCTTCTTTCTCTTATTGACACAAACCACCACATGTATGCAATCTTCAAGACTGAACAACTATGCGTCTATCACCTCTACACACTGACTCTTTCTAGAATGAACCATCACTTTCCCTCTTAGTTGACCCCTCGAAGCATGGGCTAGTCCCAACATTTACTTCTAAGGCTATGTCCGCACTTTGCTTTTTACCTGCTTTTTATCTGCTTTTTTGCTGCTTTTTCAACTGCAGCGTTTAATGCCAAAATGGATGTGTTTTGCTTTTCAAGCATAGTCTATGAGAATTTGGGTTTCTTGTCCTTACTATGCTGTTCAAAATGCTGCCTTTTTGTGGCAGAAATTTGGGCAAAAACTCTGCTTTTCAAAGAAGCAACATGTCAATTGTCTTTGCCATTTGCGTTTTAAACTGCAAAGCAGAGTTTTTGCCCAAATTTCTGCCACAAAAAGGCAGCATTTTGAACAGCATAGTGCGGACAAGAAACCCAAATTCCCATAGACTTTGCTTGAAAAGCAGAACACATCCATCCATTTTGGCATTAAACGCTGCAGTTGAAAAAGCAGCAATAAGGCTATGTGCGCATTAGACCGTTTTACCCGCGGATTTACCCGCGGATTTGCCATGGAAATTTCGTGAGAAAGATTAGAAATCTTTCTGCAGACATTTCCCAGCAAAACCTATGTGGAGAAAAAATAGCTATGCGCACACTGCGGATTTTTCTCAAGAAAATTTCTTGAGAAAATTTTCTTGAGAAACTTTCTTGAGAAAAGGAGCATGTTCATTATTACCTGCAGAATACCCCCGGAATTTCTATACATGTGTCAGGAACAACCTGCGGAAAATCCGCTGTGAAATCGCGGTAAAATCGCGGCAAATCCGCGGTAAAAACGCATGCGTTTTTACCACGCAGATTTGATGCGTTTTTTTCCCGCAGGTGCGGGAATCTTCAACTCCCAGAATGTCTCTCAAGAAAGTTTCTTGAGAAAAAGGACATTTCTAGTGTGCACATAGCCTAAGGCCCTGTGCGCACTTACCGGATTTTGCCGCGGATTTTTTTGCGGTTTTGCTGCATGTTTCGCTGCAGAAAATGTTCATAACATCTCTGCAGTGAATCACCAGCAAAACCTATGGGAAAAAAAAATCCTGTGTGCACTAGGCGGATTTTGACAGCTGCATGTTTTGCTGTGGGATTCACGCAGCAAAAACAATTGCATGTCAATTCTTTTCCGCACATCGCTGCGGGATTTCACTCCATTGACTCCAATGTAATTGTGGAATCTTGCAGGGAATAACGCAGGCAGCAAATTCTGTGCGGTTCACTGCATTTTCCTGCGTTATTCCCTGCGGTATTTCGTGGTTTACCTCCGGTAATGTACATCGCTTGCCTGCGGTTTTGCAGGGAAGGGATGTCATTACAGGAAGAGGAAGCGGAGCAGAGAGTAAACACACACAGATCACAGACACAGACAGACATCACAGACATAGAACACAGACACAGACACATAGAACACACATAGAAAGCAAACGGAAATATAGAAAACAAAGCACGTGGGCTCCGCTGCATATTTACCGTCCAGCCGAGGTAAGCACACAGCGGCGGCCCGGTATTCTCAGGCTGGGGAGGGAGAGGGGCAGGGTTAATGTCCCCCGCCTCACTCCCCCTCCCGCAGCCGAGAATATCAGCCGCAGCTGCCCTGGCACTGTCGCATGCATTATGCGGCAGTACCGGCGTGTCCCCGGCTCTTCTTGCTGCCGTGTAGCAGTGGCAGTCAAGGTAATACAAGGGGTTAATGGTGGCGGATCACCGCCATTAACTCCAGGCTTGATCATGGCAGCGTCTATGAGAAAGCTGACATGATAAACCCGTAAGTAAAGTGAAAAAACACACAGAAAAATCCTTTATTTTAAATAAAACACAAACAAGCCTCGTTCACCCTTTTATTAACCCCTCCCGAAACAAAGCTCCGACGTAATCCACCGCTCCGGCGTAATCCACAGGTCCTGCGCTGCTTACATCCAGCCGCGATTGACACTGTCGCAGTGCTGAATGAATGCAGCCTCGCAGCGAGACAGCAGAGGTAACTCCAGGGCATTTCCCACGGCCGGTAATGTGAACTCACTGCCGACCGTGGGAAATGCAGTGTGCTCACAGGGACTCTGTCTATCCCTCTATGTATCTATCTATCTATCTATCCCTCTATCTATCTATCTATCTATCTATCCCTCTGTCTGTCTATCTATCTATTCTTCTATCTATTCTTCTGTCTATTTCTCTATCTCAGAATGAAATGACTTTTTTTTTTCTTCAATGTGCTTTATTGCATTGAATGCAATAAAGCACATACCAACCCGCACGCGGCAAAACCGCGGCAATACCGCGAACAATGCCGCAGTAAAACCACGGTAAACCGCATGCGGTTTTCGGGTGCGGTTTGCCGCGGTTTTTTACTGCGGGTGCAGTAATCTTTGAATACCTGCGGAATTTTCTTGAGAAAATTTAATTTTCCAGTGCGCACAGGGCCTTAAGCAGGTAAAAAGCAGGTAAAATTCAACATGGACACATAGCCTATCTGTTCCTAGAGTCTTTTGCTGGGCAGAATCCACAGACCTCCATGAAACTGTACAAACATCATGATACATCACGTTACTAACACAACTGTTTCCTGTGCCAACCTTTAGCAACTACACACAATACTGCTATACATCTTATCACATCTTGCTCTACATTCCTACCTATATCACTAGTATACCTTATATTATATGTATTATAATTCACATGACACATTATATACAAAAGACACAAGACATCATTCACATTACACTAAATGATAATATAATAACGCGATTGGTGTTTTCAAGGATAGGAACTCGATAGCCTTAGTCCATCACCCTTACATGTGTACGCTATTAAAGTCATGAAACAATAAAACCTGAAGAAATTGAATCCAAATCCTTGAAATAAAGCTCAATTTAAATTTAGGTTTAATGCTTTATTTTATCAATGAAGGATATTATTCATTGTTACCATGTAACTCAATTTCTTTTCTGATATGGCCATTATAGACCACCTTTAAATTTTCATTACTGCAATAGGCTAAATCTGTAAATTACCCTAGACTATGAATTGATTTTCAAATAGCTAAAAACTCTTCTACTTTTAGATTTATTTTATTCGTACAGCTACAATAGGGTTTGAGCACCAAACACAACATTAAAGTTCTACTTTAATATCATGTAGAAAGTGTTTGCCTTTCTAGCTGCTCATAGTACAATGATATTTGTTCAGACAGACCGTTTAATCAAACTGATTTATCACAAACACGTAGCTGAACACCGGAATTTTTCCAACATAGATATCCTACACATTAATGCTGATAATGGAACTGAGGAATAATGGATTTTGAAGTAGACACAGATGCCTGAAATTGCTACTGAAGTTGGTATCTTGTCACATTGACACATGTACATCCTCGGAGAGGATTCTGGGAGAAGATACAATCACTGCAGATACTTTCATACATAAAGAACATAAAGAGAGGCTACACAAATCCTAAGTCACGATTGTATAGCTGTCGGTAGAGCTTGTAAATAGAGAATTATTTAATCTCACACCTAAAATGGTGTCATCTAAGGCGCCTGTGAAAGACCATCTCTCAAGATAAATGGCCATTTATACTGAGTAGAATTCTTTGTTTGCAGTTGCCCTGAATTCATGGAGCTCAATGAAGATATGACTGAGTAGGTGAAAAGGTTTATCATGCTGAGTCTGTCACAGCAAAAAGCTCAGTGCTGATGACATACAAATCACTCGTGAAGGCAACGAAGGCACCACAATTGTGTTCACTGCATGCACGACCATGCTCATATATAAATTCTAGAGTGTATGAAGAATGTATTATGGATACACTGCATGCTTAAGAACATTAGTGTTGGCAAAATAAAATGTCCCACCCTCCATTTCTACCGGGAATTGTTTCAAATCACTCCTCCGTAAGGGCCCTCAAACTTAACAAGACTGCCTCCTTTGACTGGGGTTTACGTAAACTTTGCCATTTTTTTTGGCTTGGAACAACCCCAACATTGCCAGAATTTTTTTGGAAAAATTAGGACAAATGCATGAAAAAACTGTGTAGGAATTGAGTATCTAAAAATAAGGAGCGCTGATAGTGCAATATCAGGTGGATCAGTGCGGTATATCAAAATATATACACTCACCTGAAAGGGTTGTGACAGTCACAACCACTAGTATGCATGAGATAATGGCGTCTGCTGCAGCCCCACGTGGATGAGCATTCAAAATGGAGTAGAGAAGGGGTTAACACCGCGCATTAGCCAAATGAAAATGTAGAAATGTTGATGATAATTAACTCTCTTTTTATTCCATATGTCTATGCGTTTCGTGGTGAAAACCTCTTCCTCAGGACCAGTACATCAAAAAAAAGCATAGCAAAGATGAAGATGACAGATATATATACATATGGTGGACCAGGAGAAACGCCTTGTTATTAAGACTGTCAGGGTAGTGATAAAGGCAGTGAGTATGTTTGCTCTAGATGCTGTTAGAATGATTAGCAAGTCTGCCAATATACAAATTCAGCAAATTAACGTGGATTTTACAGGAAAATTTGATTTTCATTAAAGTTGTTCTCTATGAATTGCATGATGCCTTTAATGTCCTGGGTTCTTTTCAGACCACAGAGCATATTAAACATAGGATGTAAAAGAAAATAATTGACATTCACTTCGTTACTCACCTACCTACCCTTCTGCCCCCTCAGCTAGCTTTCTGTTCCTCGGTGCAACTTCCTTTCTCCTACCCATGTTACATGCATCCTTATATACCTTCTTCATTTTAAAGCCAAATTTTCTGCTCAATAAGGGGTACTTTACACGCTGCGATATCGTTACCGATATCGCTAGTGTGCGTACCCGCCCCCATCGTTTATGCATCACGGGCATATTGCTACCCGTGGCACACAACATTGAACGGACCCGTCACACTACTTACCTGCATAGCAACGTCGCTGTGACCAGCGAACCGCCTCCTTTCTAAGGGGGCGGTTCGTTCGGCGTCACAGCGACGTCACTAAGCGGCCGCCCAATCAAAGCGGAGGGGCAATGACATCCCGCTCACCTCCTTTCTTCCTCATTGCCGGTGGACGCAGGTAAGGAGAGGTTCCTCATTCTTGCGGTGTCACATGTAGCGATGTGTGCTGCCGCAGGAACGAGGAACAACATCGTTACTGCAGCAGCAACGATAATTGAGATTAGGGGGGGATGTCACCGATTAGCGATTTTGAACGTTTTTGCAACGATTCAAAATCGCTAATAGGTGTCACACGCAACGACATCGCTAACGCGGCCGGATATGCGTCCCAAAATCCGTGACCCCAAAGACATCGCTTTAGCGATCTCGTAGCGTGTAAAGCCACCTTAAGGCGTATGACTGATGGCACTGAAGATTGTGCTATCTCTCAGGTGACACATGCCATAGCATCGTGACGTCACAATATCTGCCATAAAAGCACGGAGCACAAGCTTTGACTAACCAGAAGACTTGGCCTAGAGTAAAGAAGGCAGGAGAATGCAAACAATGGAAGAAGGAGGAAAGAAGAAGGGCCAAGGTGGCAGCAAGACAGATGAGTGGTGAATTGAGTAGTAATTATTTTTAACCATTTTTCTGTCTATCTGTAGTTCACCAAAATGGTGGTCTCAGCTGTTCACCATTTTGCTAAATTTGCAGCAATATCTATATTTTGGAGAGAAAGACATTTTTTTGTAAAATTTGAGAATTTAGTTAAGATCTACTCAAATAAATTTACTCATTTCCATATGTAAACCTTGCTTTCTTTGAGTTGGAATTTTTGTCTGGAAGGAGACTAAAGAAAAGTAGTGAGGGCCTGCTATAGTGGTTACTATACTACCATATATTAATATGTAATTAAATGCAGGAGTAAACATATTTATCACAACTTCTTGTATAAGAATAATTGTAAATTTATGTACTAATAAGGGGTTAAACAATTTAGCATGTCAACAATGCCTCTAGAACTGATGATACCATTCGGAACAGCTGTAAATTACAATCTTTCAAGGGTCTCTGGTTTACATACTCATCAACTAAAGTCAATTATTTTAGCCTTCTGATGTAAAAGAAAATAAATAGAATTCTATGGATTTTCAACATTTCAATTCGCAGGAGAACGTAACAAGACGTTTAGATATGAAGTGCTTGTAACAGTTGTTCTGGTAAAATATCGAGTACATAAGTGCCAATCCATATGCCCACAAGATAAAGATAGTCTCGTGGACATGTAGAAACATGACAGCGCGAGTGACAAGGAGGCCATTAGGGGAGATTGGAAACAGTCATTTAATGTAACAAATAGTGTTTTACAAGATTTTATCTGACTTTTTTAATGAGCTGGGAGATTGCTGCAGATATTAGACCATTAGCTAGAGGACATGTTTTGCCAAGTTCTCATCCTAATAATATTCTTACAGCCAAGCCAGGAAGTGCCCTTCAGAACTCTACGGAAGAAACTGTTTCCTTGTGTGGGTGTCCAACACCCCGGGAGGCCATTATATTTTAGTCCATTGCAATTTTACAGCATATGACCTCCTTATGTTGTCACATCCTGAGCAAGCTTTTATGATTTGATGATGGCCAGTTTTCTCTGTACTCACAGTCCTCTAGCTCGGTTGGCAGATCTAATACATTTCTCCTTCTTCCATTTGTCATTGAAATAGCAAAATAATTTTTTTTCTGACAAGACTAAAATAATGCACTGTTGTTCCCCCGGCGTACTCTGAGTTATATGGAAGGATGATCAGCTTAATAGCTAATTAGAGAATTGGGAAGAAATTCTCCAGAAAAAAGCTTGATAGGAGAAATGCTAAAAATGTAAGAAAATGTAAGATGATATTTATTAAGTATGGTAGAAATAGATTGAATTGATTACACTGAGGGTACTAATTGGAAGAACGTATCATGGCTTAATGTATTTCGTATTAAAATATGCAATGTCTAGCTTAATGGATGCTATTCTTTACCAATTCTTCTGAAGGTACTTTGTCCATGTTCTTTATGATGAATGTTCTTCTATGGTAGGAAGATTGACTAAAGGGATTGAAAGTCCGTAAATATCAATAACTAGGTGCTTATACAATATGGAAAGTTTTTCAGAAGATTATTATTATTTATTATTATAGCGCCATCAATTTTTATGGCACTTTACATGTGAAAGAGGTATACATAATAGGGACAAGTACAGTAATCATAAACAATACAAGGCACAGACTGGTACAGGAGGACAGAGGTCCCTGCCTGCGAGGGCTCACAGTCTACAAGGCCCGCCAACATAACGACTATGTGTAGAATAAAACAACAATGTTCATAAAAATCTCCACCTTTGTGAAGATTGGCTTAGGCCACGTGCATACGATGAGTATTTGGTGAGTTTTTTTAAAAAACGTCTGGATTTATCACCCACTCCTGGTTTTAGCTTAAAAACACTGAGGTAAAAAGCTGACGAAATACTGAATGAATGTGTATGAATGTGGCCTTAGTCCATCTATGCATGTGTGTAAGTCCACATGCACACAATGAGTATTTGGTGAGTTTTTCACCTCAGTATGTGTAAGTCAAAACCAGGAGTGGAACAATCAGAGGAAAAGTATAATAGAAACACGAGCACCACTTCTGTATTTATTACCCACTCCTGGCTTTAGCTTACAAATTCTGAAGTAAAAAACTCACCAAATACTCAACGTATGAATGTGGCCTTAGTCCATCTCTGCGCTTGTGTAAGACCACATGCACACTATGAGTATTTTGTGAGTTTTTTACCTCAGTATTTATAAGACAAAACCAGGAGTGGAACAATCAGAGGAAAAGTATAATAGAAACACGAGCACCACTTCTGTATTTATTACCCACTCCTGGTTTTGGCTTACAAATTCTAAGGTAAAAACCTCACCAAATACTCAACATGTGCACATAGTCTTACGGGGCATACAAAATGTGCAAAACATTTCCTGAGCAGCCACAAGAAGACCTGATGCCTTAATGCTCACATGTCTGATATGTATAGAATGCCATTCATCTGCCTTGCGTGCTGTGCATGGGACCATTAGTATATCAACACGATTGATAGCTTCTTAAAAACAATGGAAGGTATTTTATTTGCACAGGAAAAATTGCAGTCTCTTTTATCTTTGAACTTATCACTAAAATGGTAATTTAAAGTGAAAATTTCCTATGTCATGTTGCTTTAAATGATCTTGATAGGATGTCCACAGGTTGCCTGGCTGTGTTCATAACTGAGATTTGTTGGGCAATGACCAATTGCTTAATATTTAACCCTTTCATCCCAGGGTGATTTTTTTTTTCATTTTCATTATTTCCTCTTCTTATTTCGAGAGCCATAACTTTTTTTATTTTTCCATCAATATTGCCATATGAGGGCTTATTTTTTGCGGATCTAGTTGCACTTTTGAATTAAACCAATAGTTTTACCATATAGTGTACTGGGAAAAAAAAAAACGTTCCACATGTGGAGAAATAGTGAAAAAAAGTGCATTTTTATGATTGTTTTGGGGTTTTTTTATTCACCATGTTCACTATATGGGAAAACTGATATCTCAATATGATACCACACGTTAGTACGATTTCGCAGATACCAAACATGTTTTACTTTTATCTAAGGGGTGAACAGATAGCAAATATTTGTATATTTTTTATTTCTTTAACTGTTTTATTTTCAATGGGGCAAAAGGGAGGTGATTTGAACTTTTAGGATTTTTTATTTTTTCATATTTTTTAAAAACATTTTTTTACATTTTTTATTGCTTTTACTAGTCCGCTAAAGGACTTTATGCCTATAGTGTCTGATTTCCTGTGCATTTCTCTTGATCAGAGCAGCATCGCTATGATCAGCAGAGATGCTCATCTCTTGTGAGTGCCAGTGCTTTGTCGACTCTCACAGGAAGTGAGTCATGGCAGTGTCAGAGGTCATCAGCTCACCCTGCGCTACAATGATAACACATGGGGCTGTCAAGGGTGGTGGGGAATGGCGCAATTCCCACCACAGCCATTTAAATACTGACAGCATGTTCTAAGGGGTTAACAGGCATTTCTGCCTGTTAACTCACCCAACAAAACTCACCCAAAGCTCATTGTGGGAATGTAGCCTGAATCTTGGACTAATAATAATTTCCAAAATTGGATATTTTAACCTCTTCAAGACCTATGACGTACATATGATGTACCCATATGTCATGATTGAGAAGGGGTTCCTGACATATGCATAGGTCATGCACAAATTGCTGCCGGGAACTTGGCTCACGTGACAGCTGAGATCCAGCTCCACCAGCCAGGAGTGGTGCCTGCACTGCCCTGGATTGTTTAACCCCCTAAATGCTGCAATGGTTATCAATCACAACATTAAGGAAACTGAGAGAGGGAAGGAGCTCCATCTCCTGTCCAATTGGCATCCCTGCAATGTCATTGCAAGGGACTGATTGTTGCCATGGCAACCCAAGGTAGTTATGATGATGACCTCCAGGTCAGCCAGCTACTGCAAGCCTGTTAGGCCTTGCAGGGAGCATGGCTTAACAGACTTCACTCACTTCATTACTGACAGGTGTAATGCATTGTCATGCTTGTTCCTTTTCTTAAATATTTTTTTCTAAAATGTGTCCCTGCTATGTCTGACCATGCTGTGAGAATTCAAAAGAGAGTATACAGACATTATAACACAAGATCGCAGCTGTTGTTTTTTTATGAGGTAAACATGTTTGAACAGGCAGGGAAATGTTTTACCTCACTGGAAGACTCAGCTGCAATCCTCTGCTTTAATGTCTTCATAATCTTTTGTATCCTACCCTGCCCAGGGAATGCTGTTTAATCAAACCATGTCTCTGTATGATCAGTCACGGTCATTAGACAGTACAAAGCAGGGACACATATATAAGATGATCTCAGCAAAGGAAAAGGTTTTTTAAATATAACCAATTGTGAAACGTATTAGTATTCCAAGATATATTGACTAAAGTGTGATTTGCTTGTGGAAAAAACCTTTAAAGTTGACTTAATAGTAAAACAAGTCTTGGAGGAGAGCACCACTTATATGAAGGTTTTTTCTTAATAATGTGTGATCTCAGCATCTAGAAGCTCACAAATCAAGACTTGTCATGTTTCTATGACACTTTGAACAGGCAGTATGCTGTGTTCTACTAGGCAGTCCAAAAGCAGGAATGATTGAGTGGAAAATGGCTTGTGATTCCCCAAATGAAAGCTTGAGGAGCTATTTCAAGGGTCAGAATTAAGGCCGCTTTACACGCAGCGATATCGCTATCGATATCGCTAGCGTGCATACCCGCCCCCATCGGTTGTGCATCACAGGCAAATCGCTGCCCGTGGTGCACAACATCGCTAACACCCGTCACACTACTTACCTGCCTAGCGACGTCGCTGTTGCCCGGCGAACCGCCTCCTTTCTAAGGGGGCGGTTTGTTCGGCGTCACAGCGGCTTCACTAAGCGGCCGCCCAATAGAAGTGGAGGGGCGGAGATGAGCGGGACAAACATTCCACCCACCTTCTTCCTTCCTCATTGTGGCCGGCCACATGTACGAGGTTGTTCCTTGTTCCTGCGGTGTCACACATAGAGATGTGTGCTGCCGCAGAAACGACGAACAACCTGCGTCCTGCAACAGCAACGATATTTGGGAAATGGACAGCGTTTCAACGATCAACGATAAGGTAAGTAAAATTGCTCGGTAACGTCGCTAACGAGGCCGGATGTGCGTCACGAATTCCGTGTACCCAACGACATCGCGTTAGCGATGTTGTTGCGTGTAAAGTGGCCTTTACTTGATAGACTGAAAGATGTCTTCCAAACAGAACTAGATAAAACACTACAATAAGTATAGAGAACATTTAAGTACATCTCCACATTATCAATTAATCAGAATCTCCTTTTTATTTTTCTTTCTTTCCAACATTCCAGCAAAAATAATATTGCAAATACACAAGGAAAATTAAAGGACTACTATATTTATTAATTATGGCATACAAAAATGTTTTCCTTAATTCCCCAATTTCAATTTTTGGAAAACCTTTAAGTGTCTTATGTATGTGTTACCACTCTCTGGCTGGTATCGGACTGTACTAAGGATGCCCTGTATGCGAAAAGCATATTAACAATCCTCTCTATGGACAATTCCCTGATGTTACATAGTTTTAAACTGGCTCAATTGCCCTAAAATGGAATTAAATTAATTAGCCTGACTCCAATGCACAAAACTAATGATTATTGATGGTTTACAACACTTCAGGGAAAAAAGGTGATTCATGAACCACAAAATAAAACTAATCATGGTGGTGAATTACATTTGTCAGAGTCTGAGTACAAGAAAAAATACAACTGCATTTTATCTAATATTCTGTTCTAGCTTCCAATACCGAACAATCACCTAATTTATCTTCAGAGAAGGACTAAACATTTGACAAGGTTCAAAAGTTGTCAAGGATTAGAAAAAGGGTATTTTTTTTCTCTCCATGAGAAGATGCTATTCTTATCCCATAGTTATATCTGTTGCCATACAGGGATGACCACTACAACTTCTATATGCAATATTTTCTTTAAAGGGAACCTGTCACTACTTTTTCGGCCTACCACCATCGGTCTCTTATATACAGCATTCTAACATGGTGGATATAGGAAAGAGCCCAAGCCGGGGGTATAACATAAAAAACACTTTATAATACTTACCTAACGGTCATGCGGTTGGCCATATGGGAGTCTCTGTTGTCCAGTACTGGCGCTGGCTCTTTTGCCCATCTCTGATCTCCTTCTTCTCTAGCTGTGGTGCATGACGGGTCCGACATCATCCACACTTGCCGGCATTCAGGTCCTGAGCAGGGCAGATCAAAGTATTGTAGTGCTCCTGCGCAGAACCGGTGAGTGTGTATGACGTAGCCACGTCATGCACACAGGCTTCAGAAAGAGGACGAAGATGGCCGAAAGGGGAGGCGCCCGCACCGGACAACAGAGACGCCCATTAGGCCAACCACGCGACCGTTAGATAAGTATTATAAACTGTTTTTTATGTTTTCACAGCGGCCTGGGCTCTTATAAACAGCATGTTAGAATACTGTATATAAAAGCCCGGTGGTGGTGGCCGCAGTTTATAGGCCCAAAAAGTGGTGACAGGTTCCCTTTAATCAGTTTCATTGAGCTGTACATAAAATACTACGTGGACAAAGGTGGATAACAAAGGTATCAAAGCAGATGTACAACAACTATAACCAGAATATCTAGTATTTCCTGCAATTAAGTGGAATTTTATCCAGACATTCATTTTTTTGGACCCCATTCATATAAGCAATTTTGCCAGAATTCTAGTAGTCGAAAAAAATTTTATGCAACTTGCAGTTGAACAAAATTTTTGAGGGACTATTTTTTTTTTCTTGCAAGTTTTATCCAACTCTGTCAAAATGAGAAGAGCTGGGGCAAGACATGGACCTGGCTTGGTCATCACACCACAGCTCGTCTACTTTATGATGAGCTGGGGTGTTCCTTATGCCAGAAATCTTAAGGAGGCTTTACACGCTGCGATATCACTAATGATTTATCGCCAGGGTCACGTCATTAGTGATGCACATCCGGCGTCCTTAGCGACATCGCAGCATGTGACACGTACGAGCGATCTTAAACGATCGCAAAACAGGCAAAAATCGTTGGTTTTGGAGAGGTCGTACTAAAACCAATTATCGTTGCCTGTTTATTAGCAATGTTGTTCCTCATTCCTGCGGCACCACACATCGCTCTGTGTGTGACACCGCAGGAGCGACAAACATCTCCTTACCGCCATCCACCAGCAATGAGGAAGTAAGCAGGTGGGCGGCTCATCTCGGCCCCTCCTCTGCTATTGGACGGCTGCCGTGTGACGTCGCTGTGACGCCTCACGACACGCCCCCTTATAAAGGAGGCGGATCAGCAGCCAGAGCGACGTCGCTGACCAGGTATGTGCGTGTGATGCTGCCGTAGCGATAATGTTCGCTACGGCAACGATCACACAATATCGCACGTACGATGGGGGCAGGTGCTATCGCGCTGATGCTAGCGATGTTTCAGCATGTAAAGCCCGCTTTACTTCTATAGGATTGGATTAAAATTTCTGATGTGGTGCTAGGAGGCACACTCTACTCTTTAGACATTCCTGAGGCTTAGGCTTCTAATGAATAAGGAGCATCTGACTCCAACATGCCCGTCATCAAGACCGGCAAGAATATTGCCAGTCTTGATGAATCAGGGCATTTGTGTCATACAGTTGTTGTGGCATAACGACTGATAAGTCACTACATCATATTCATGTCTAGGAGTTAAATGCTTGAATGTCCGATCCCTATCCGATCTGGCCAAAAATCGGAATATATTAAAATCGTATTCACAACTCATAAATCCACATTTCAAATTTTTTGCTTAGTTTAGCTAGTTGCTGCCAAAGTTAAAATGCATTAATTTTGCTTAAATTTGTAGGTGGTTCATTTTCTGTGTGAATCTCAGTCCTGGGGAAAACTTTTTGCTCATTTCTACTCATTTTAATGAATACCTTACTTGTAAAGCACAGTTCTCTTTTAACTCCCAAGTACAGATCCCACATTAGCATAAACAGCAAGCTTTTCTACAAGAGGGAGGTGGAGTACAAAGCTACAGTATGTTTTTAATAACAAGGAATAAAAGTCAAATGGGACATTTCAAAGTTTCTTAGGAAGTGCTAAAATACAGTTATTTTGTATTTTGAAAATAATAAAAAAAAATTACGGATTTTTTCATATAGTGCCATTTTTACTCAAAAGCAGGAATGAAAACGTTAAATTCACGTAGGAGTGTTGACAGGAATGTATATATTTGATGGCTTAAGTGCAAACCAGACATGTAAGATATGTATCCAACACTGGTGCAGTGTTCTTGCAACAATAGTAGGAGACAAAGGAAGGATTTACTGAACGCACAGGGACAACTGTGATAAATAAACCTGTTAATCTTTATGCTGAAAGTAACTACCAAAGTTGAAAAGAAATCTGCATCCAAACATAGTTCTCTTGAATGTAGACAAAAGCACAGTAAATACAATATAATTACATAAAAATACTACTGATGTGCTGTTCACTTAGGTCCCATAGGAATAGTCTCTGAGGGCGATTATTAAAATACTTATTGTAAGTGCTTTAAAAGTCGCTACAACAATAGATTATCATGGTTCCAAGCCAAAGGGAAATTCAAAATTTGATTAGAAAACTTTACATAAGAGTATATCCTGATGAATGGTAGTATCGCTTTATGTTAAGTTGTTTGTTTTTTACCAATATGTGACTTTTTCTAAGTATTTTTAACTTCCAAATATAGATGATCAAATCTATTGATTGCAAATTGATATGAAGTCAAATTTAATGAAGTTCATAGGTTCTGGCAAATTTGAAAAATTTTTGACTCGATTTGTTAGGGTCACAAATTGTCAAACATTGCATCAGCCAGACAAGCGAGGCCCATAATGTCTTGCAGCTGTTAAATCCAATTGTCTACCATAGTCAACAAGGGAGGGCACTATAAATCATGTAGGCGGGGACATCAGTGACCATTTTAGGAATTTACAGTCTAGGGATCAGGAGAAAACTAAGGCAGAAAACAAGCACAATAGGGTCTTAACTGGCTACAATAGGGGTAGGAATGAAATGATTATCTCCTCACCACCTGTGTTAAGGTACCGTCACACATAACGAGATCGCAGCTGAGTCACGGTTTCTGTGACGCAGTAGCGATCCCGTTAGCGATCTTGTTATGTGTGACACCTACCAGTGATCAGGCCCCTGCTGTGAGATCTCTAGTCGTTGCAGAATGGTCCAGGCCAATTTCTTCAAAGTAGATGTCGTGCTGGGCAGGACACATCACTGTGTTTGACACTGTGTGACAGGGTCACAGTGACTGCTGAGATCGTTATACAGGTCGCTAGTACTGCGACCTGTATTGTTCCTGCATCGCTGGTAAGATCTGACTGTGTGACATCTCACCTGCGACCTCCCAGCGACTTACCTGCGATCCCTATCAGGTCGCATCGTTTTCGGGATCGCTGGTAAGTCGTTGTGTGTGACTGGGCCTTTAAAGGCTACTTCAGATCTGCAGGTGATGCAAACTGAGATAGGAGACAATCAGGATAAATTGCAGTTCCTCTGTGCTGCCTCAATGAAAGAGAAGGACTCCAAATGGTTTAAGTTGAAAATGGTTTATTTGTCTACATGTTTCCATGCAATCTAGCCCCTTCCTCAGGACAAACTGCAATTTATCCTGATCGTC
This sequence comes from Anomaloglossus baeobatrachus, assembly GCF_048569485.1. NCBI lineage: Eukaryota > Metazoa > Chordata > Amphibia > Anura > Aromobatidae > Anomaloglossus > Anomaloglossus baeobatrachus. The sequence goes on along the minus strand of NC_134354.1, from coordinate 408,095,087 downwards.
TACAATCTAGGGATAGGAGATCAGTTTGCACAGCTCATTATTAGAGATAGAGATAGAAAGGTTTCTCATTGAACTCAATGGGTGGAAAACAGTGAAAAACGCAAAAATAATTGACATGCTGCATTTTTGTGGTGCCCACAAAAACGCAGCTAACAAAAACGCTGTGTGCAGACAGCAAAAATGAAAACTCATAGACTTTGCTGGGGAAGCAAATTCATGCAGTTTTCTGAGCAAAAACGCACCCGAAAAACGGGCAAAAACGCCGCGAAAAATGCACTGTGTGAGCTTACCCTTAAATCACAGTGTGGTGTACTACTGCAAAACTTAAAACAAAAAACAGGAGTGGTAGTCTCAGTCTGTGAATAATTATACCCTAAAGAAGATAGAAAATGAGGGTGGTAGTCTCAGTCTGTGAATAATAAAGGATATCAAAGTGTAGACTGGAGGAAAAACGGGTTTAAAAACCGCGCTAGGAAACCACGAGCAAGGATGTAAATGAATATTTTTCTTTTATTTAGATAATTCCAACGCGTTTCGGAGACCCATCTGTCTCCTTCCTCAGGGAAAAAAAGACGTCTTTTTTTCCCTGAGGAAGGAGACAGATGGGTCTCCGAAACGCGTTGGAATTATCTAAATAAAAGAAAAATATTCATTTACATCCTTGCTCGTGGTTTCCTAGCGCGGTTTTTAAACCCGTTTTTCCTCCAGTCTACACTTTGATATCCTTTGCTCAGACACGGGGCCGCTGCTGAACCACTAAAGCACTCATCCACGTTCTCTAAGGGGTTGTGACTGGCACAACCCAGCCAGGTGAGTGTGTTTTAACCCTTTTTCCCTCTGCCCTGTAAATCGGGTAAGACCCTATTGCGCCTTTTCTCTCCTACTACAGCTTCTGTGAATAATAACACAGATTCAAGTGATAGGTGCAGAACTCGCATAGTCAGTATGACTGTGTATTGATTGATCTGTGATATATTGCAATACAGGACCTTAATAACAGCCTTTTTTTTATTCTTGAAACACGGCGTAGAGTTTAAGTTCTCTCAGTCCTAATTTTCCTACTGAAGAGAAATCGTGAAACCAAGGCTTGTCTGTCTGAGAAAGTGTGCTTACTGGCTTGTGAGATGGAAAAGGCATGAGAGACATCTTTCCGCATTTCTTTTGTACTTGTTTTTGTGGAGCGATTTTTAATTTATTCTTAAAAAGACAAAAGAAAAATCCAACATTCGAGAAATGTATATGCAACATTACAATTCACAACAAAGTGTGTGTGTTTAAAAAAAAAAAAAAAAACAAAGCAAAAAAAAAATATGCACACTGGTTTTACTAGTCCATACAACATAACAGTAAACATTAATTCTTCGCAAATAAAGACTTTCCATTGATTAGCTGTGAAAATAATTATATATATATATTCTAAAGTGATGTTCCTCAACTCCAGTCCTCAAGACCCACAAACAGATCATATTTTCAGGATTTCCTAAAGGCCACGTCACACTAAGCGACATCGCTAGCAACATCGCTGCTGAGGCACGACTTTTGTGATGTAACAGCGATGTTGCTAGCGATGTTGTTGTGTGTGACATCCAGAAACAACCTGGCCCCTGCTGTGAGGTCGTTGGTTGTTGCTGAATGTCCTGGGCCATTTTTTAGTTGTTATTCTCCCGCTGTGAAGCACACATCACTGTGTGTGACAGCGAGAGAGCAACAACTGAATATGCAGTGAGCAGGGAGCCGGCTTCTGCGGACGCTGGTAACCAATGTAAATATCAGGTAACCAAGGAGCTCTTTCCTTGGTTACCCGATATTTACCTTCATTACCAGCGTCCGTCGCTCTCATGCGGCGAGTGCCGGCTCCCTGCTCCCTGCACACATAGCCAGACTACACATCGGGTAATTAACCCGATGTGTACTCTGGCTAGGAGTGCAGGGAGCCAGCGCTAAGCGGTGTGCGCTTGTCACCAAGGTAAATATTGGGTTGGTTACCCGATATTTACCTTAGTTACCAAGCGCAGCATCGCTTCCACGCGTCGCTGCTGGCTGGGGGCTGGTCACTGGTTGCTGGTGAGATCTGCCTGTGTGACAGCTCACCAGCAACCCATGTAGCGACGCTCCAGCGATCCCTGCCAGGTCAGGTTGCTGGTGGAATTGCTGGAGCGTCGCTTAGTGTGACGGTACCTTTAGTATTGCCCAGGTGATTAAATTATTACCTGTGTAATACTAAGGAAATCCTTAAAACATGCACTGCTGGTGGCTCTTGATTACTGGAGTTGGGGAACACTGATCTAAAGCATACTTGCTTTGTTAATGGAGCCCTAAGGATACATTTAGCATATAAATTAAAAATCATAGTAAAACATGAACACAATGTAAACTTGATTATTCACCAAGGTACTTTGAGGTTTTTTCTATGGTTATAGGTAACTCTAAAGATCAATCAATTTTATGAAATTTGCAGATTCAAACAAATTCAAAAACTTTGAGAGTTGAAAAAAACTTGTCCAGCACCATTTGCCAAACTGCTGAAATATCATGAGCGGGGTATAATGTAATTTTGTATTGCTCCTAGGCTTCCCTAAAATGCACTGCAGCTATAAGATCTAGCGGATTATCAAACCTTGTACAGGGGTAGTCGCTGAGAAATTGGTGGTTGAGTGGAGCACAGATTGTAGATGGTCATTTTTTATCTCCTAAGTTACTTGGTAAATCTCTCTTCTGACGAGTGCAAGCTATTATGGTCAGCGGGATCCTCTCTGACTCTCTTGTAGAATTAAAGCTCTTAGGGGTGCTTCACACACAGCGAGCTCGCTGCCGAGATCGCTGCTGAGTCACGGTTTTTGTGACGCAGCAGTGACCTCATTAGCGATCTCGCTGTGTGTGACACTGAGCAGCGATCTGGCCCCTGCTGCGAGATCGCTGCTCGTTACACACAGCCCTGGTTCGTTTTCTTCAAAGCCGCTCTCCTGCTGTGACACACAGATCGCTGTGTGTGACAGCAAGAGAGCGACAAATGAAGCGAGCAGGGAGCAGGAGCCGGCGTCTGACAGCTGCAGTAAGCTGTATCCAAGATAAACATCGGGTAACCAAGGTGGTTACCCGATATTTACCTTAGTTACCAGCATCTGCAGCTCTCACACTGCCTGTGCTGCCGGCTCCGGCTCTCTGCACATGTAGCTGCTGTACACATCGGGTTAATTAACCCGATGTGTACAGCAGCTAGGAGAGCAAGGAGCCAGCGCTAAGCAGTGTGCGCGGCTCCCTGCTCTCTGCACATGTAGCTGCATTACACATCGGGTTAATTAACCCGATGTGTACTGTAGCTATGGTAGGAGAGCAAGGAGCCAGCGCTCAGTGTGCGCGGCTCCCTGCTCCCTGCACACACAGCTGTGCGCTGGTAACTAATGTAAACATCGGGTAACCATACCCGATGTTTACCTTAGTTACCAGTCTCCGCAGCTTCCAGACGGCAGCTCCGTGCAAGCGCAGCGTCGCTTGCATGTCGCTGCTGGCTGGGGGCTGTTCACTGGTCGCTGGTGAGATCTGCCTGTTTGACAGCTCACCAGCGACCATGTAGCGATGCAGCAGCGATCCTGACCAGGTCAGATCGCTGGTCGGATCGCTGCTGCATCGCTAAGTGTGAAGGTACCCTTAGGATCAGTGGAGTCCTAGCTTTATCTCTTCTATAGAGTGCTATCTCTTATTATCATTGTGGTCCTTTCTTTCTAATATAGAATGTAAGCTGTTATGGTCAGCAGGGTACTACCACTCCACATACTCCAACGTGTACGTTCCAAGCAATTAGTATTTTCCAAAATTTCTTAGGAAAATTCTGTGAAACAAATTTGAATTTAAAAAAATCTACCCATGTCTAGAGATAGGCGAGAATTTCTAACTATGCTGTACAAGTGCCCAAAACAAATAGAATACCAAGCTTTGTATCTTATTTATGCATCCATCATTTATTGCACATATTTCATGCTTTCCCTCTTTCCCTCTTTCTGTCTTTCTTTCTTTCTTTCTTTCTTTCTTTCTTTCTTTCTTTCTTTCTCTTCCTTTTTCCTCTTTCTTTTTTCTGTCATGACTCAGTTTGGACTCTGCTGTTGCAGCGCTGTGTTTGTCACCTGTACCTTTAATCGGTGTTTTCCTATTCTAGGCCGGTGGGAGGAGCCTATCCTTCCGTGCCTCGTTCCTGGGATCACGTTACTTTTTTAGGATGTCTCACCTATCGGTTCGGCACCAGTTATAGCCCTGCTCTGCAGTGTGCACGCCTAGTTCCTGTAAGTTCTCTTGATTCTGTCTGCTACTTTGTTTGACCTCCCTGACTCCCTTCCTCCCCGTTTCATCCAACCTACCTGACTACCGTCCTCCCCATTTAGTTTGGTCTCCCTGACTCCCGTCCTCTCCCTGTTCAGTCCAGTCTCCCTGACTCCCATCCCCTCGGTCTTGACTTACCTTATGGTCGTCCTCTTCTGCTCCCTATTTGTTGTTCCATCCCTGTGCCCCCTCTTACTGCTTGCTCTCATGGTTCCCGACCTCTGGCTTGCCCCTGACACTGACTCCACCTACTCCCTTGTACTGCGTGACTTCCTGTCTCTGACCCTGCTTGTATGAATTCTCTGTTGAATCATTTGGTGATTTACTTTTGTGACATCTTGTGGATATATAGTCCTATTACACACAACGGAGTTCTGGCTCCCTCTAGTGGTGACTTTACGTTTTCTTTCTTTCTATCTCTTTGTTTCTCATTCTAGTTTTTTCTCTTTACCTCTCTCTATTTATTTGTCTTTATGTTTCTCTCTATTTTTCTTTCCTTCTCTTTTATTCATTAACTTTCTCTTTGTCATTTTTTCTCTCCTTTTCTTTCCCATTCTTTCTTTTTTTCTATATCTCTATTTCTTTCATTCACTTCTTTCTTGCTTTTTTTTTACAATTCCTTAAAAAGACAAGTCAGGAGAGCTGATTTAGGAAATACAGTAAGTAGAATATAAGAAATTTCTATATTTCTTTTGCGGATACAAATAAAGCCACAGGATTTTGGACAGTATTTTGCATCAGTACTTGTAAGCTAAACACAAGAACTGGATTTAACAGAGAAAGGAAAATGTTTTCACTATACATTTTGTACGTACGCTCCATTCTTGGCTTTGCCTTAAGAATACTGATGTAAGAGCCAATATTGACCAGAATACTGTGTGGAAGTGGACTCAGGCTGATAACATAGTGGCTGGACATAATCATGACTTCAAGGCACACATGCCATTATTTGTGATGCACAACTGGCAGGTCTGGAACACAATGCAATGGAAAATAGATTACTAAGACTTGCAGTGTATATGTTGTTAACATGCGAGAGCACATAGCTATTTATCAGGCAGTAAGCAGCCTACAAGCCAGACTGTGCTGCATTATTAGTATGTAAGTAATATTCTGTCCTTTTGCGTCAGCGTCAAGAGTAACAAGCCTTCCCTGTCAGGATTCATATGCTCGAATCTCATTTCTTTGTCAAACTTGGCTCTGTAGTGAGCGAGAACAACATGAACCGGAACTCAGATAGAAAAGGCGAGATATTCGAAGTACAATAGATAATCCAGCTTTAAATAGAGGGATGTGGGAGACAAAAATGTAAGTCTCAAGAAGGATGAAAATAATTTTTACAAACTGTGCCAAGAATGGCTACTGAAATAAAATGGTTTATATTACAAAAATGAAACCTATTTAAAGAGGCAATACTCGTGAAAAAAAAAACCTACCATAGACCTCTTAATATAAAATAACATAACATTTTTGTGCTGTTGTTTTCAACGAAGAGGCTGCTGCAGTGGCAATATTGTGTCGCCCAATGAAACTGATGAATATTGATCAGTAGTAACTAGGGTCAGATGGGCCTCAATGCAAAATTTAGACCTGGGCCTCCCGTCTTTCTTCTGTATCTTAAGATGTCTGGGCATTCTAAATCCTATAGAGATATAAATGCTGCCCGGTCCTCCTTCATTGTGCAGCAATGTTCCCCATCCTGTACCAATGTCCTCCATCCGGGGCCCCTTCCAGGTATATATGTCCCCCATCTTGGGCCCCTTCCAGGTATAATTGTCTAACATCCTGGGACCCTTCCATGTATATATGTCACCTATCCTGGTATATATGTCCCACAATTTGTGCACCTTCCTGGTATATATGTCCTCCATCTTGGACACATTCTTGATATATATGTCCCCATCCTGGTATATATGTCCCCCATTCTGGGCCACCTATAGTTATCCATATCTGGACCACTTCCTGATACATGTCCCCCATTTTGGGCCCCTTCCTAGAATATACAGTATATGTCTCCCATCTTGGTATATATGTGCCCCATTATGAGCCCCCTCCAGGTATATTTGTCCGCCTTTCTCATATATATGTCCCTCATCCTGGTATATACACTGACGAGCAAAAGGGTAATAATGTTTTGAACTTTCGACTTACAAGCTCCATATCTCATCATCCACTACAGCTTTGAACATGAAAGTACCTTCATTTTATAGACAATCACCTAGCCAATGTCACACATAAATTTGACTAGCAACTATTTAGGATATGATTATTCAATCAGATTTTTGTTATGTCACTGCATTGTTACTGTTTTGCTTCTTAGGATCTAAATTTTAAATTTTATTATATTGTTACTATTTTGTAAATCCACCTTTGGATTTCAACACTGCCTGAATCATTCTGGACATACTCTCAATTAGAATTAAGCATCTCATGACCAACATCTGATCCCAGGTCTCTTCTGTACATTCCCAATGTTGGGGCATACTGGTCAACTCACTTGGGTATGTATACAGCTTTTTCTTCAACTCTACCCACAAGTGTTTGATTGGGTTGAGGTTTGGTGACTTTGGGGGTCATTCCAGCATCTCTACTTCATTGTCATTGAACCATTTTTTCCTTTCCTCACTATCTAATAAATGCACACATGAATTGTGGAGTATATTACCACTACACATTTAATCTCTTACTTTTCTCTTTTCATATTTTTTTCAACAATCTTGCTTCTCACCCATAATGGTATGTTAGTCAAAGCCTAAAGAGTATATTCGGGACTTTAAAAAAAAAAACAAACCAAAAAACAAAACTTGCCTAAGCACCAACAGGCAGGTAGTTGCAACCTACCTACGTGTTGTGTATGGCGCCGTTTTTTGCCGACACAAAGCAGTTACAGAATACTCCTGCCAGCGATACAGTGGCTTTGTCAGCAGTGAGGAAGCTTATTTTCCAATCTGCTCTGTAGACAGAGTGGGACTGCTGACATCATACTGAGTGACAGCTGGCTCCCTGCTGAGTACCTGTGGGAGTCGGCAGTCAATCAGCAAGATGTCAGAAGTCCTGCCCTGTCTACAAAGAAGAGCAGCTGAGAAGCCGCCACTGTGGTGGTTCACTTGGAGACCAAAGATTATAGCTATTATAGTAAAATAGGCATAGGGTCTACACTGTGGTCAGACCATGCTCCTATTTATTTCTCCATGCAATTTGGTTCTCATTTGAGACAGTTTCAAATGGTATTTAAATGAGAACCTACTTGAAAACTCTGTGTCTTTCAGCCCTTAAACAATCTATTCAGAACTTTATTTCTAGCCATGACCAAGACTCTTACGAGGCGTCCTGATATCAAATGAAATAAGTCTCATGAAAGAGCGTGCTATGGAAATAGCTGTTCTCAGATTACCAAGCTAGAGGCCCAACATAAACGTAATTCATCTCCTTATAATTATGCACAACTTTCAGCTTAACACAATTTCTAATTATTTTTTACCAGAAATCCCACTGTCTAAGACAGCGTATTAGAAGCCATTGCTATCAATTGGGCAATAGGAGCAGCAAATTATTATGAACCCATGCACTTTAACTACTTACTTCTCTTTTTATAAACAATACGGAAGGGAAACAAGTGCACAACACTCAAGATATTCTCTTGGATTTTAGTGATTATTACAAATCCCTTTAGAATATTAGGGGTCACTTCAGAGTCCTTTCCACATCTCAACCCCAGGAAAAAATAAGATACTATCTACATGAACAGAAGCTTTCCCCCCTTACCGGCTAAGAATCTGTTAAGCCTGGAAGAAGACTTCACTTTAGGTGACTGTAGCTATAAATGAGATGAAACCTGGAAAGATCATAGGTCCAAATGGATACACAGACGGATTTTTTTAATTATTCTCAGACTTATTAAGACTTGTGTTTCTGTCAATGTGTAATTATATATCGTCATGGAACGTGTTGCCACCTGAGGCCCTCATACCTGACATCACCCTACTTCCTAAACCTGGGAAGGATCCCTCCCTTTGTAATAGCTACCGTCTTATATCTCTAATTAACATAGACATTAACCTGTATTCTAAGCTGATCTGAAGACTGCTGTCCCTTTTACCCATGGTGATAGATCAAGACCAGGTGGGATTTGTACCTAGACGAGAGAAAACATCATTCAGACTATATCTGTGGTGGATATTTCTAGGAGAGTGGGGGTTCCTATGTGTAGCTTGTCGATCAATGCTGAGAAAGCATTCGACAGGGTGCACTGCAAATTGATGTTTCAGGTTCTTTGAGGCTTTGGACTGCAAGAGGACATGTTGCATAGAATTTCTGCCCTCTATTTGTCACCCTCAGCCCAAGTGATGGTCAATGGATCTCTTTCACATCCTTTTCGGAATACGTAATGGCACTAGTCAAGGATCCCCTTTATCTCCCTTATTATATATGCTTGGGAACACTTAGCAGTGACTACTCAGAATATCCTCTCAAAGGTATCTCAATTCAATTAGCCTTATTTGCAGATGATTTCCTTCTCTACATAACTTCTCCTACTACTAGCCTACCATATATTATATTCAAATTTCAAAAATGTGTCTCCCTCAGTAATTTCAAAATGAATTCCCAAAAATCTAAGATGCTCAATATTTCGCTTCCTTCAACATTAGTTGCCCAGTTCTGTTCTCTCTTTCATTTCCTCAGTTGCTTAGGTAATAAAATATCTGCATATCAATTAATTAAAGCTGAACTGGACCTTGAAAAGTGGAATAAACTCCAATTAGCAGAGTTCACAAGGATCAATGCAATTAAAATGGACCTTTTGCCCCACCTACTATACTTTTCCAGACAATTCTCTTTTATTTATCAGCTTCCTTTTCCTCTCATCTTAAGTTCATCATAACTAGATTTACCTGGTTACATAAGCATCCATCATCTAACATATCCTGAGTAAAATTAAGAAGTCTGGTGCCATTAGGCTACCAGATTTTCTCCTCTATAGCTACGCTTTATTAGGTACCTGTATCCTAGATATATTCCTCAATGATGAAATGAAGACATGGGTTGAAGTAGTAATTTCTCAATCCAAATTTAACCCCCTAGCAACAATTTGGGCTATAAACACTACACATACGAACATCAATACCCTCCCAAAAGTCTTGTCCTTTTTGTTGGATTAGATGTGGTACTAAATTATTTCACCTTTCTTCAATACCTAGCCCCCTAACACACCTATATGACAACCCGTCGTTCCCAGCAGGACTTACAGAACAACCTTCTTAAGAAAAACCTGAAGATAAATGCATTATTCTGCATGACTTTCAATCCTTACCCTTGCATTTTACTCATACATATCTTTTTCCCAAACACTAGTATACTTTCAGGCACATGATTTTTCTTTGAGCAATTAATGAGTTTTATAAGGTCCTTGTTATCACAAGCTGACATTTTCAGACCTCTCACTCTTTGCTTGGTGAAGAATCCTCTGGGACATACCATTCATTATTTTATGGGATATTTCAAGATGGCCTTATTACCAATGAGCACGCTCCTTCCTTCTTTTGAGGTGGGAGAGAGATTTGGAAAGAGGAGGAAAATACTTATTCCTACTTCACTTACAAGTCTTTACTTTGGTCTCTATTACAGGAGAGGAAATACAAGATCCTATCGAGATGGTAAAGATGTCCTTTGGCTATTCACTCTGTATTTCCCTCAGCCTCGGACATTTGTTGGCGATGCTTAAAAGAGACAGGTTCTTATGCCATATGGTGGTCATGTCCATTTAAAAGACAGTTTTGGGAATCAGTGTTTGAATTTTATTATTCAGTTTTCCATAAACAAGGTGAAACCTTTCATGGATTTGCTCTCCTGTTCTTAAACGACATTTCAATCTCTGGATATACAAGGGGTTTGCTCAAACACTTCCTATCTGTAGCTAGGAGATTGATTCCCAGGTATTGGAAGCAGAATAAACCTCCATCACACAGGAAATTTGTGGTAGAACTCAATGATACCCATAGAATGGAAGATTTAATAGGGCAAATATCTTGGCACAGCAGCTAAAGTTCTTAACACTAGGGCAGCCTAGATTATGTTCAAAGATCTCTGGATCTTTCTACTTAGTTATACTAGACATAAGAAGTGGATCAGGAACAAAATAGATGTGGAGCTATTACTGCACTGCCAAAGATATGACATAAATCCGAGGAAGATTGAATGAAGGGGGTTTTATTCCACACGTTTCGAAGTGTCTTCCCACTTCTTCATCAGAAAATCCACCAATATAACTATACTGATATATTAGACATAAGAAGTGAACACTTCCATATTTCATACTTGCATATTTTATCAACTTTACATTTCTAAGTTTGCAATATGGACTGAAGGCTGTAAAGCATTGTGGAATTAATTGTGCTATATAAGTGAGTAAATTAAATAAATTACTTATTTCTGTTTATGCTGTATAATTGTCAATATTTGAAGCCTTCTAAAGTTTCCCTTGTAATGATTAAGCTGACCGAAACCAATAAACTCTTGATTTACAAAAGAAAAAAGAATGAGAAAATAAAAAGTAGTCAAAAAACTCCAAAAACTATACAAAAAAAATACACAAAATGTATTCAATCAGGCCAAATATGCATTTGTAATGTTTATGCTTTTTCTGTTTTATGTAAAATAGGCAAGCAATTTTATGTAAATAACTGTTAACCTTTTTATAAAAAGGTCTGGAGCTTTGTAACCTTTTCAGATCTAGCCTGCTTACAGATGAAACGTGAATACTAATCTAGTCTATGGCTCGATTCATCATTTGGAGAAGGGGGGGTTCAATTCAATTTTCTTATTATGCCACATATTATTATCAGTTGATATTTAGTGTGTCAAATTCATCAAAATGGCCCACGTACTTCATGAATTTGTTGTAAGGTAAAAAAGAAAATGAAGACCTTCTTCCCTGTCATTAATCATTTTTGCAACTTTTTGCCCAAAAAGTTACAACTTTTCCAACAAATGGCATGAAAAAAAGAAAAATGTGGCTTTTTTTTGCATAAAAGTACACTATTGGATGGCTTGAGTTTAAAAAGTCACAATTTGACCTACGTCATTAAACTCTGCCCACATAGTGGGAAAACAAAAATAAAACAGACGAGTACATATAAAATAGGCTTCAAAAAAGGTGCAAATAGAATTATGGATTGGTTGCAAACCAAAAAAGACACAAAACTAGACAAAAACAAAACGGCAGAAAGGCAATGTTGAATTGGGGCTTATATATATATACACATTATTATATATATATATTAATAGGGGTGCCCAAACTTTTTTATATGACTGTATATATATATATATATATATATATATATATATATATATGTACAGTGCCTACAAGTAGTATTCAACCCCCTGCAGATTTAGCAGGTTTGATAAGATGGAAATAAGTTAGAGCCTGCAAACTTCAAACAAGAGCAGGATTTATTAACAGATGCATAATTCTTACAAACCAATAAGTTATGTTGCTCAGTTAAATTTTAATAAATTTTCAACATAAAAGTGTGGGTCAATTATTATTCAACCCCTAGGTTTAATATTTTGTGGAATAACCCTTGTTTGCAATTACAGCTAATAATCGACTTTTATGAGACCTGATCAGGCCGGCACATGTCTCTGGGGTTATCTTGACCCACTCCTCCATGCAGATCTTCTCCAAGTTATCTAGGTTCTTTGGGTGTCTCATGTGGACTTTAATCTTGAGCTCCTTCCACAAGTTTTCATTTGGGTTAAGGTCAGGAGACTGACTAGGCCACTGCAACACTTTGATTTTTTCCCTCTGGAACCAGGCCTTGGTTTTCTTGGCTGTGTGCTTTGGGTCGTTGTCTTGTTGGAAGATTAAATGATGACCCATCTTAAGATCCTTGATGGAGGAGCGGAGGTTCTTGGCCAAAATCTCCAGGTAGGCCATGCTATCCATCTTGCAATGGATGCGGACCAGATGGCCAGGCCCCTTGGCTGAGAAACAGCCCCACAGCATGATGCTGCCACCACCATGCTTGACTGTAGGGATGGTATTCTTGGGGTCGTATGCAGTGCCATCCAGTCTCCAAACGTCACCTGTGTGGTTGGCACCAAAGATCTCGATCTTGGTCTCATCAGACCAGAGAACCTTGAACCAGTCTGTCTCAGAGTCCTCCAAGTGATCATGAGCAAACTGTAGACGAGCCTTGACATGACGCTTTGAAATTAAAGGTACCTTATGGGGTCGTCTAGAAGGGAGACCATTGCGGTGGAGTACGTTACTTATGGTATTGACTGAAACCAATGTCCCCACTGCCATGAGATCTTCCCGGAGCTCCTTCCTTGAAGTCCTTGGGTTAGCCTTGACTCTTCGGACAAGCCTGGCCTCGGCACAGGTGGAAACTTTCAAAGGCTGTCCAGGCCGTGGAAGGCTAACAGTAGTTCCATAAGCCTTCCACTTCCGGATGATGCTCCCAACAGTGGAGACAGGTAGGCCCAACTCCTTGGAAAGGGTTTTGTACCCCTTGCCAGCCTTGTGACCCTCCACGATCTTGTCTCTGATGGCTTTGGAATGCTCCTTTG